>NC_049202.1:48698159-49027699 GCF_013347855.1 Anguilla anguilla
TTCATAAACATCGCTGTATGAGTGTGCTGTCTTGCTTTTGCTTCAGTGTCGTCCTCTGCCTTATCGATAGAGAAGCTAAACAATCGAATGATTCTCCTTTTTCAAGCTTTACAGAGCGCCTTTGGCGATTTCGATTTGTTTGCGCATCATTAGCAGTGTTCTGGACGTTGCCGATGGGAGTGAACAGGCAGAGTCAGGCACAGTGGCCTGGAAGCCTCGATTCGCAATTTGGGCTCCTCGCCCTACATGTCGCTTCCCTCTCCTCATTGCAAACCCGTCCTCTCTTCCTGCTACACTACCTTCCAACTGCACTCGTGCAGTGCTTCAGCAATACCTGCAAATCCCTCCTCCTCCTCCGCCCCCTACCCCTGCACAGATTTCCACTCTAAGGCTTCTGCAATGAATGGCAGCATCCCTGCCTATTTCCGGCATCTTACTCTGCTCTTTATTCGAGCCAAATAGGGGTGATTGAGAGTTTGGATGGCGCGTGTTCGTGTAGGAGGGCGATGATTGTCCCTCTGTCCATTACGCCGACCGCTGGCTGACAGCCTCCTGAATCAGCGGGCGTAGTGCGCCTAAGAACGCAGCAGGCCCGCATCACACACGGCGCACCCCGCCCAAGAGCAGAGCGCTCGCACAGCACGCCGCTCGCCCTTCTCCCCTCCGGCTCCACGGATGCCCGGGCTGCAGGGGATCCCGGTCTCCGCTGGGACGGAAGGAAATAAACGGCCCTCTCTCCCGGGAGACCGCGCGCGCGTGAAAGATTTGTGTCGACGTCAAACTCATGATTGTCCGTCCTCGCCGCTACGGGCGCGTACTGCCGCCGCCCCCTCCTCCCGCTGGCGATTTACAGCCTGATGTTGCGCACCCTAATCCGTCTCAGTCCCGGAGCTGGAGCTGGAGCTGGAGCCGCAGTACGGCCTGCGGAAGCAGCGCTGGGGACGCGCGCAACGCCACGCGCAGACCGCGAACACACGCCAGCGTGAACGCGGGGGCTGACGGCAACGACACACACCTTACGGGCCAGCGCCTAAGCCGTCTCACCCTGCGCGCTGCATCGACCACTTTCATAATCCCCCTCTGCCTTGCTGATACATATTAATAGCATGAAGAGGTTATTATGGCTATTAGCAGAGGCATAATTAGAGTGGTTAACTGCGCTCGGTGTGAAATCGAGGATGCGCGTCTCCCTCGGCTGGACGGGAGTGGTGGCCGCGCTGGTCCCAGCATGTTGGGAGTGGGCGAAGCACGCTCTGCCGGCTGTCCGCTGCCATCTGCGGCGTGTGAGCCACAAACGGAGGGCTGTGGCGGCCGCTCGCGCAGACTGGGAGAGAGACAGCAGGCAGCTCGCATGCGCCGCGGTGCTTGGAAGCAGCAGCGCGGGTCCCACCGCCTCACCCACTGCCTGCAACCTCACACGCTTTCTTTGGAAAAACACGCACGCACACAAACACACAGGCGGAGCCAAATACAACATGCTTCGACTGATACCTCTCTTTCCTTACAGCCCATGAAAACAAGTCAGAGCATGACAGCCAGGTGTAATACCCTCTCAGGCAAGGACCCCAGGAATGTTGGTATCAAATGTCACAGACCTCAGAGTCTGCTGACTCTGACACACAGTCAGTATCTAAACAGCTCATTGTTTCTTCCATGGCATTATTACTGCTTCATAAACTTGCTTTATCGTGAAAGTAAAATACGCACCCATAGGTTTAATAATCTATTTGGACTGCATAAATGAATGCTAAATATATTCTGTTCAAACTGTACTGCATATAAATCCATCATGAGGGTCAGAAAATTTAAGCAAACTGCAAAAATGAAAAATAATAACAAGCTGAAATTACATACCAAGCGCAGCATCTACAGTTCAGCTAATAGCGCTGATACACTACTCTTAAGCAGCTGTGACAAGCCCAGAGAGCCCATGAATAGTGAACTTTGGACGGTGCCAACATGGGGCCAGTAAACACATGCAGCTCCTTGGACTTCCAACATAACCCTCAAACTGTCTAAAGGAGCGCAGTAAAGGCGGGCCAGGCCACACTTTACATTTCTCCTCACGCACCCAATGGGAACACATGCAATGTGTCATCTCCTGGGCAGGGGCACCCTAGCCCTTCTGTGAACAGTTCCATGAGCCTTACTCAACAATGACCATCTGCCTCCCTTCATTCTTCAGTTGATTCATATTCAGAATTGAAATAATAGTTAACACTTCTGTCACTGCAAGCATTTAAGTTGTGGGAAAAGGAAACACTTACTATGACTACCCGCAGTATAGTATGTCTATTTAAAAGCGCTATGCAGTTGGTAGAGACTGTGCAGACCTCCACCATTACTCAATCCCAGGCTGATGTTGTATTTGTCAATTATAGACGCTACATTTTAGGGAAATAAGTTTTGTGATAGCCAATAGCCAAATAGCCATTTTAATCATTTTAGCGATGTACGAAGCCCATCTTAAATCAACGAGCTGGCCTCTCCCATTAATTACTGTAAATTGGGAAAATGCTACTCTGCGTACAGTCATCGGCCATCTATAGCTCTAAACATTCATCCTGTAAATCTCAAAAGTAGGAACAATTTATTCTTCTGTGGCCACATTTCCATATATTTAAGCACCATGTCAAAAGACACACTAGAGACTGACAGGCACTAAAATGTACTAAAGAGGGGTGCTGGCAGGTGTAATCCCTGTACACCACCACCGGCAGACATTCATTCTGGTGCACTTGTAATTACAACAAGTCCTTTTCCCTTGAGGTGTACAATCATGGAGAGCTGCAACTCACACAGAACCACTGACATTCCATGACCAATAATTACTTTGTCCTTTAAGAAGAAAATGTAGTTTCTCATCCTCAGAGAGGGGGGGAAAAGCCCCGGATGTGGTGTGAAAGCACTGTAGGAGTAATGGCTTCATTCTGAAATCCCTTCCTCTACCTGCAGTACAGTTATTCCTTTTCCACATAAGCAGAATGCTCAAACACTAGAGGCCTTTTCTCTGGTCAAAGCACAGGGAGGAAAGGTGGAACAGAGATGGGCACTGTGTAGACGCGCTGTGCGCATATGAGTCTGACGAGATCTGGCAGTCAATGAAGCTTCCACTGGTGCAGGAGGTATTCCAGGGCCCCAAGAGATGCAGTGCACAATGTGTCCCTCGCTCACTTAAAAAAAAAAAAAATCGAGCCCTTAACAACAGAGGTTGAGAAGGGTTTAACTGAGGTCTTCACAGCTGGACCCTAACCAGATGACCAAAGCTGTTCTCCAGGAAGCATACAGCCTCTTTAAAAAGCCACCAGCTTGACATCAGATTGGCATTTTATTCCTGTCCATAAAGGACAAAAGTGCTTGGTTATCCTGCCCACAATGAGGCAGGATAGAATCTAATCTTCTATCTCACAATGATTTGTTCACAACCACAAAGAAAAAGGTTATAGGTTGCTAGCCAACCTACTATAATTCTATATTATTATATATTACTGTGCTGCACTGCACTTATTGAGTTTTTGTCCATTCAGAAACTGTAAAATGAAGTGGGGGAAAAACCTCCACCATGAACGAGTAGAGACAGATTCCAATTACCTCTGTCGCCTGATTTAAGTACCGTCAAACCAAAGCCGTGATAGACACAAATCAGGAGACATGGAGGAGAATAGCATGACAAGCACAGCAAATCCTCATGAGAGATGGTATTAAACATGACAACATTCATCTAGTGAGAATTTCTGAGAATATGGCTGCATTTATGCCCTTGCTAGGAACACAAAAGAACAGGAGATGTTTTACCCACAAATACATATTCAGATTAATCAAACGGCATCACACCACAAGCTAGTCAGAAGAAAGCTCAAAATAAATCATACTGGCTAGAAGGTCAGCTTGCGCCTCGGGCCAAAACCTTGCACACATCACCCTAAGTTAATGTTCACTTAAACACATAAAACACATCTGCTTATTGGATAAGTAAGATAACAAGTAGTAACATTAATGAGCGCCCATAAAACTGAAAAATGTGCCAAAAAGGTTAGTCTAACTGCAGGTCCCGTAAATTCAAACCGAAACCAAATTTGGAGTCAGGTTAATGAACGACTCAGCTGGCATTACTGAGGGAGGAGTTCCCTCGGAGTTTCACCTTAGGTATGGTGACCAGCTTGCAGCAATGGGCTGACGATCAGTTGGAGAGCACGAAGATTACAACCAGGCAAGGCTGCCTGTGGGCCCCTCTCCTGGGCACCAGAGAGGTGAAAGACAAAGGCCCAAGAGGAGCTGCAAGGTCAGTTAGCTGAGATGCCCAGAGCCGAATTACAAACACAAATATAGACCTTCGGCTCACTCCAGCAGGCGTCTGCTTTGCAGGCGGGTCAGTTAACCAGAGCCAAATGAGACAGCCCATCCACCACACATTAGAAAGGAGCACGACCAGTTCACCACACGGTTATATAAACAAATGCCTCCCCACAGACACAGAAGGGCCTTAAAAACATCACCGAAATGTAAACATTTAGCACGCGCTTTCTTAAAATACATGTAATTCTTGAGTCATGTCACTAAATGTTACAAGGACAAGCCAAAAATTGTATTCTCTCACAATTTTCACATCATGTGGAGAAAATATTATTTTAGGCTTAAAAACAGAAATTAACAAAATCAAACAACATAAATAGTAACTTGAATAGGTTACATGTACAGGAAATCATTTACTTCTGCCTGTTTCCATGCAATGTCCAAATATTATTACACTGAAGTGTTACAGAAGAGCATACAGTAGTGTTAAAAGTATATTATGCTGTTTTGAAAAAAATCATATGCATCTTAGTTATTTTAATCAAACGTGGTTCATATGAACTTTCACATCATCTATAGAATGAGAAATAAGCAGAAGTGTACTCAGTGTGAAATTAAAACAACTGATAAAGGCCTCATTACGAAACAAAGCCATCAACGCATTTTAAACCATGTTTCAAGATGCACAAATGCATGTTTTGTTCATTCTCTGTCTGTTTCCCAAATGGACACTGACTGATTGATTTGCACACACTGCACCCCTGAATTTAAACTCAACTCCAATTCGAAGTGCAAAATGAAAAATATGCTCATCAAACCCTGTCGCTCTTAACTTAGCCACAACATAGAAAACAGGAAAAGGGTGGGTTTCTGCAGACAGATGCTTCATATCTGTCACTATTGTATGACTACAGTGCTTGCCCCTCTGGTATACAGCTTCAACTCACCCGACGAAACTCACTTTCGTTCTTACAGTAGCTGCAAGGGAAAGATGAGGCTTGCAAGGAATTGTCCTTAGGTGTGTCATTTACCATAAAGGTCAAAGGGGAAGTGAGATTTAGTAAGGGCACTAGGGTTAACACACTCAGCAAACAAGGTTAAACACACTCAACATACTTACAGTATGCACTGACTGCCCCTACATTTTCTTCATTTCCTTACCCTTTTACAATTCAACTTTACTGGCATTTAGCACTCTTATCCAAAATGGCTTATAATACAAACACAAGTGCAAATATCAGGATCAAATAAAGTCTGGTATAGTAAATACCTTTTCTTAAATTATTTTACAGAGGGGGAATCAAAAATGCACTACAGTGAAGCATAGTTTTGCGATAATCTCCCCCAGAAACTGCAGCATCAATACTTTACATTTCATTCTACCATTCTTAAATTTTAACCATTTAGATGTGTGCATATAACACTTATAAAACAAAACCAGACCAGTTCCAAACTTTGTAGTACATCACTCACATAAAAGGCCTGCTTACAAAGAATGCTTCATTATGGCAGACTTTGCACACCTTTTCTGAAACATGCAAAACACAGGAAAAGTATCACAAACAAAATGAACCCATGTAACCATACATCTAAAAATAAAACCAGACACTTCCTCAAATTAAGAATTCTAACTCAGAAAATTACACTGAGCTTGTGCCAAGCAATAGTTTCAATTTCCCTTGGTTTCAACTGGTTCAATGTGTTCGACTGTAATCAAAAGACCCAACCTCAACAGGTTGGACTGGTACACTTATGTAACATTATGTACTCAAATTTTGGCAACAATTAAAGATTATGGAGCATTACGTACAGATTCAGGTGGCCTCATGAGAAATGCTGTCTGCTTTAACACAATTTTGATGCTAATATTTGTGTCTGTGCGTGTGTGAAGAGGGCATACTGAAACAGTGATAAAGGGAACTGAAAGTGACCCTCCATTCAAACGCAATTCTTTTTGGCATTATAAATCACTGATAAAGATACATAATTAAATAAATAAATAAATAAATCAGGATATTTATATTGAATAACCATGGTCGTATCATACACCATAGCCTGCTGAACTGCTACTTACTGAACACGTGCCTACTTCACAAATAACCGTCATTGTAAAATCTAGGGATCAACAGACATAAGTATTCAAATGTAAAAGAAAGGAGTTGCAGTTTAAAGGCAAACAGTATTCCATGGTAGCAAGTCTACATCACTGCTGTAAATTGTATATTCATTATATGTTTAAGTTACGGTAAGATCATGTTTCATTGATCTAACCTATTTAACCGGTCTTTAACACTATGTTTTATAATGCATGATGTGCATGAGTTGCTGAAGCATTAGAGTATATTGGTATACGGGTGGGATAGGTTCTACACAACATCGCCGATTTATCGCCGAATTTAAGATTTCACCACCAGGACACTAACGACCAATCTGACTGCATTTTAACTTGGTTCACAGAATGCTGCCATTGCACGATTAACTGCCATCATTCCGCAAATGAGGCGACGGGAGAAGATGCAGCACGCTCAAATTTTGCATTGTGCAGAAACTGCATTCCAGCTTGTTAATACAGCATGCAGTATTTCCCCCCGAGAACACATACCGCACTGCATATCATTTCAACAATCGTAAACGAAAAGGTACAGACGCAAAATGACACTTGAATATCCCCCCAAAAAATGATGAACCAAATACTTCAGGAAATGTCTGCATTTAGTCAACAATCACCATTCCTAAAGCGATTGCGCAACATCGGTGATTAAACGGGCAGTCATTTTGTTAATGGAGCAACTAAGGACAGTCGTCCTTAAATATTATCAGGCCAACACTCATAAATAGCCAATAAACAATTAAACACATTGTATGCACCTTATTTCAAGAAAACTGGCTCGATTTTAAAATAGCCGCAACATGGACAATGCTGTCGACGTGTGCTTACCTTGACACTGGAATCCCTGTTTACCGAATCCCCTAAAAAAGAATGGAAATGACTATTTTATTTTTATAGATAATATATTTATGGAGCGCTTATATGTAAGCGAGCTTTATATGGGTGGTCGCATACCCACTAAATCTAAAATTCCTATGGTGCAATTACCTCGCTTCAGCTATTAGTATCTCAATCAAATCATTCTAAGACGATTTTATTTAATTTGTTAAACACAGATTAGCCATATACAAATCCAGTCTCTGTAGTAGACTATACATATTATACATAGCCTGTCGGAATATTAACCATTAAACCCCCACACTTAGTCAAAAATATATTTAATTGCTTAGTAGCCTATATTCTTGTTTGCTAATAATCTAATTAAGTTTGCATTCTTGGCTATGCACCACATTTTGATATATGTGACATTTCACTTGACTACGCACGTTCTCAATTATTCATATGAGACACCAAAATCCCTTAGGCTGTTTTATTGACAAGCGGTTTTAATGTCCTGAGCAGCAAGTGTGTCACCTGTGTCCTGTGCCACAATAACACTATCATTCCAGTCTCCTGCTTGCTGCCATGGCAAATTCACATCACAGTTGCCTCACCAGATAAAGTCCGTGCAGTGGCTGCAGAAGGTCGGCTGCTTGAAGAAACGGGCGATAAACTTGTGATCCTTCACTTCGTGTACATTCTTCTGTCTCAGGGCACCTTGCCTTGCAAACCCTCTCATATTCTCGGCCCCTTCTCCGTCGCTGCTCAGTTGCACGGGGTCAGCCATTTTGAACACGGAAGTATTAAAAGAATAAGTTTTGTTTTTAGTTGAGCGTATGTGTGCCTGTACGCAATGCGAGTCTGTTCGCAGTGCTATACTGTAGTTACAGGACTGCGCTTTTGGCAGCGAGTCCGCTCTTCCCTCTTCACACACCACACGCCCGCCGCCTCTGCTGCTACAGTGTGATGTGAGTTGCGCGCTTGCTACAATCCCACTCTATCATGTGGTGTTATGAAACCCCGCCTCTCCTTTTTTTCCTGATTTCTGCCCATTTGGGATGAGACGTTGAAAATACTCTGTGTGAAATTACGAATGCCGTGAGATACAGTTTTTATTCATGTTTGAAGCAGCTATGCAGAATTTTACAGTCACACGTATGTCGGTTTTGGGTGGTGAGACTGTTGCGTTGCGGCGATGATCGAAATATGATATGCTGCCTTGCATGCACGAGGGAAAAAAACAGGGCGGAAACAGTTTTCAAATTTCTTGTGAATTTATAGTTAATATAAAACAAGTTATCCAAATTTAGGACACGATGACGAATATTTATTTATATATATTGCTTTGTAATAGTAGACTAGCGTAAGTGCTGGGCACATTTGGCAATTTTACGGAGTGATTCGGAGGATTCCCCATGTTGATCCCCGTGGAATGTGAAAATAATTGCTCAGGAAAGTAGAGCAAGAGAGGAAGGCTGCCTGGTCAGTATCCATAATATAAATCAAAAACGGTAGACTTCCAGCATTGAAAGTTTCTCCTACAATTGCATTGTGGTCATTATAATGTAGTATAGGCTGTCAGAGGACAGTTTAAACATGAATTACATTGCCCATGATGATCTAACAAACACAATGAGACTTAACTTGCAGGTCTCACTGGTTTGTGGTTATTCGCTCATTGCGATCATTCACTTAATGATACAGTTTGGAGATTTCAGCACCAGCACCAGCACCAGCTGCCCTATCACTAGTTAATTCATATTTTAAAAATTGTTTTCCAATTAACTACAAAAGCATGGTGTGGCTCATCTTCGTTGACCATGGCCTCGATTAATCACACTTACAAAGCAGACTGTGGTCAATTCTTAGACTCACTGTCAAAATGCATCAAAGGGAGAAATTGTGCTGGAGGACTTTCTACTACTGCAAAGAGTTCAGTTTGCCCTGCTATTCCCTCCCAAGTATAGAGAACTGTTATAATTGATTATACTAAGCATTGGCTCTGTTATATTTCAATTCTGTGCTTCGCTCTGCATGTGGGTATCAGGCAATGATGCAGCTGGCAGCAAGTGAAAGCAAGCCAAGATGAGCTTGTTCCAAAGCTATTGGAAGCCACTGTTCCTGCCACAAAATACTCAGGGGAAAAACATAACTCTCAACTTGAACCTAGTTACATCATAAACCAGGGGCGTCGCAGTGGGGGGAAAAGTGGGACTGACTACCCAGGGCCCGAATGGAGGGAGGGCCCTCGAAAAGCCTGGAATGATGCGTGAGAGACATGGATCAAGAGAGGAAGGGGGCCCACAGAGACTGCTTATGTATAGGGCCCAAAATTTAGTGCTACACCCTGTCATAAACTGTATACATAATTTTAATACTTTGCTTATGAGAGGAGTTACCTTCCTCATGGAGAAAGGGGAGCCTATTCTGATTTCCTTTCAGGAGAATTAGCACTCAGGGCAGTTTTAAGAAGGTACTGCAATGTGATGAAGCTTGCTTAAAACTTTTCATTAACTTTGATTAGCAGATGCACAGATCCAGGATGAGTTACAAAGCCTACATATATGTTTTCTGCCATTGTCATTTTAATCAGCTGGACATGCTAAAATTTAGGTTAAGGATCTTGCCCAAGAATTCAGCAGCAGTGCTCTGTTTTGGACATGAACCAGTGACATTCTGGTTAGTCTTGTTTCCACAACCATTCTGCCTTACACAACAAATGAGGTAACTGGGTCACTAAGACCAAACTACTTACAATACAAGGTGAGATAGAAAAAGAGCCCCTCTTTGTTGAGTAGTATACATTGTATGCAGTCATCAACCATTATGACCTGAGTCTTGTATCTGCACTGTATGTGGGAAGCAAGGTTGTTGCTCATTACTTCATTACCTAACAGGCAGGGCAGGCCTTTATTCACAAGAGGTGTTTGCTGTTTATAGGCAGCAGTTCTAATAATATATTTAATTTCAAATTTCAGTACCGGGAAGCACTACGAACACAAATCTTTATGATGCCGACTTCATATGCTGTTAAATTATCTGGCTTTTCTCAACCCTTGCGTGGCAAGGTAGTTAGCTCTTTAGTACAGCAACAGAAAAGCTGTCAGTGGTAAGGCCTCCCATCCAAAAATAAATAAATAAATAAATAAACAGTTTTTTAAAAAGTGGTTGCATATAATATTGCTACAATCCTCAGATGTAATACATGGAAATATTCCCCAGTTCTAATAATGCAAGTGTTTCATATTCATTGATATATAAACACACTTTTTAATTTCACAATTATGGAATAAACTGATGGAAACTCATTCACTGACAGCCTGAATACAAATTACAACAACTTAAGTGTCTTACCTTGGATACACAGTGCCATGAAAAAGTATTTGCCCTCTTCCTGATTTCCTCTATTATTGCCTATTGTCACACTGAATGATCTTTGGACAAATTGTAATATTGGACAAAGGGAAACTGAGTAAATACAAAACACATTTTTAAAATTATTATTTCACTTATTTAATGAAAAAAACTGTCAAACACACCAATATCACCCATGTGAAAAAGTAATTTCCCCCTTAGTTACTCAATCAAATTTAATTTATAATTAGATTCAGCTGGTTGAACACATACAGGCTTGACTGCAGCCAGTCCTGTTGAATTTAAACCCCACTCATATTGAACCTTACCATCAGAATAAAGTAGTCACCACAAAATTTCTACACGTGCACCATGCCGCAATCAAAGGAAATTCCAGAGGGGATGAGAAAAAATTTTGTTGAAATATATCTGTCTGGAAAGGGTTACAAAGCCATTTCTAAGGCTCTGGGACTCCACCTAACCACAGTGAGAGCCATTATCATGAAATGGAGAACACTTGGAACAGTGATGAATCTATGCAAGAGTGGCCAACCTGTCAAAAGACTGAAGATTGGTCCGTTGCATTTGTCTTGTAAAATGCCTCTTATTGTGGGAATGTGAGAGTATGTCATGTCAGGATTTCTGAGACTGAGCAGTTTGGGATAGTAACCGTAGATGGACCTTTGTTGAAGGATAGCCTGGTCAATGTGATGTGAAGTGGCAAGAAAAAACAGGTTAAGGCAATAGAGCTCACGTGAGCTCAGCACCACTCCATGAAAACAGATTTATGTATTTATCATATTTTTATTTGTTTATGTATCCAAGTTAAAATAAATACATTAAATTTAGTCATACTTAATAAAGTAACATGGAACTTGCAAAATTATAGAAACATGTTTCCACATTATCTTCACTTTGGGAGTGAACCCCAGATAAATTCTAATTCACTTGCAGTATTAATCTGGACTATCAGCTTGTGTGTACCCTCTATATTACATTACATTACAGGCATTTAGCAGACGCTCTTATCCAGAGCGACTTACACAACTTTTTACATAGCATCCATTTATACAGCTGGATATATACTGAAGCAATGCAGGTTAAGTACCTTGCTCAAGGGTACAACGGCAGTGTCCTTACCCGGGATTCGAACCTACGACCTTTCGGTTACAAGCGCAGTTCCTTACCCACTGTGCCACACTCCGTCCTCTGTAACAATAGTAACCACCCCTGTTTCTGGAGATCTACCATACTGTATGTTTTCATTTCAAACCTTACTTGGCACACCTGACTCTACTAATTAACAGCTCAACAAGATCTCTACCTGTTGAATGAGATGAGCTTTGTTAAGGTTGGTGTGAAAACCTAGAGGACAGCAGATCACCAGGTATAGGGTTCGTTACCACTGCTCTATAATAAATAGTTTGTCAAAAACTTGTGGCTGCATGGAAAGGGGGACATTAAATGGATCTTTCTGTTGGGACATTATCCAGGTCCACTGGCAAGGTATAATCCATGTGACCCTTTGCAATAGCAGTAGCATTGCTTGGAAAGTATTTACTCCAAACTTATGTACTTTTCGACATTGTGTACCTTGTCCGGCCATAAAATTTTAATGCATTGAAATATTTTCCTTTCAATGCAATACATTCAACAATACATTCATTTTTTTAAATGAAAGAAATTTCAAATTTTAAAAAGTATTTACCACCACGCCACCCTCCCACAACTCTGAGTCTTCTTGGATATGTCTGTATCAGCTCTTCACATTTAGATTTTGGAATGTCTGCCCATTCCTCCTTGCAAATTTTAACCAGCTCTGCCAAGGTAGACAGAGAGCATCTGTGGAGGAGCAATTGAAGCAATTTTCAGGTCATATCACAGATTTCAATAGGAATTACTTCTGGGCTTTGGCAGGGCTATTCCAGAATATTGACCTACTGGTTTTTGAGCCAAATGCAGATCTTTTGAGGACTGAAACAGATTCTCCTCAAGAATTTGCCTGCATTTGGCTTTATACATATTGCCCTTCCTGGCAACAGGCTTTCCTGTCCCTCCTCCTGAAAACAACCACATAGCATGATGCTGCACAACTTTGTTTAATGGTAGGGATGGTGTCACCTGGATGATGGGCTGTGTCAGGTGAAGACCTCACTTTCAGTCTCATCAGACCACTAACCTGAATCTTCCAGAAGGTCTCAGTGTCTGTCTGGAAACCTCCAGACATGACTTAATGTTGGCCTTTCTCAGAATTGGCTTCCTTCTAATCCTTGCCCCAAAGAGACCAATCTGTAAATTAATAAACAGATTGTTGATCTCTTGACAGTTTCTTCCATTTCAACCAATGAGCTCTGCAACTCCACTATGGTCTGAGCATGGTTCAGAGCTTTGTCAACATGTTTATAACCTTCTCCAGTTTTTTTGCCTCTAAGCAACTTTATCTCAAAGTTTAATTGGCAGTTCACTGGTCTTTATGACAGTGTAACTGATCTGATCAACCTTTCAGTTTTGAAGGCTCACAAATTATTCTGCAAACATGCAGCATATCATAGGTGGATTTGAATCGAATTCGGTGGACCTGATTAAAATATTCAATGTGATCTCTCAAAAAAGGAATATACTTGACATACATGTAATTACACAGCCAAATGAGAAATAATCACTGGGGGATGAAAACTGTATACACAAACACAAAACACACTGCGATGGTTTAATGGACTGTGTACTGTGTATGTATGTGCATATATTATTATACAGTATATAAAATTCCCTATTGTTATGTAAGCATTAGGTAATCAACGTCCTGAGAAGGCATAGCATTTCATTTTAAGAGGGGGTTTGACTAACAGACCTGAAATACCCAGATTGTTAACATCACAAACATAGCCTGTCTTCATGAATCAGTCAACAGCCACCATGTCCTGGAAGAATTTAGAGTGCATAATACTGGTGAACTTTTCACAGTACACAGCCCTTATCACAAGGCATAGTTCACTAGAAAATAGTTTTCAAATCCTGGCCTGTGAGTTTGCATGCTCTCTCTGTGTCGATGTGGGTTTCCTCCAGGTACTCTGGTTTCCTCCCACAGTCCAAAGACATGCAAGTTGGCTAATTGAAGGCTAAATTGCCCATAAGTTGCCTATCTAAATTGCCCATGAGTGTGTGAGTGAATGGTGACTGCACCCTGTGATAGATTGGCAACCTGTCCAGCATGTATTACCTCTTGCCCAATACACGCTGGGATAGGCTCCAGTAGGTTGATGCCCCCTTGAGAAATATATGATCAAAAGGTACAGTAATGTTTCCCATTTTAGGTAACTGGACGACTTCAGGCATCATATTTAGTACTTTATTGCAAATCATTTGCATTTAACAAATGCCTGAATTCTGCCCTTTTCATCCACTAAAATGGAGGAACTAGGTATAAAATTTATAGGCTGTAATTCCTACAAGAATCACCCAGTATGAAGATAAATACCCTCAAATTAAAGATAGCTGTCTGCCCTTTAAACTTATATTCATTGTTTCCATTACAGATCCAATGTGCTGGACTACAGACCTAAAATATCAAAAAATGTTTTACTGTCCAAAAACAAACTGTGGTGTATGAATGTGTGTGTGTTTGTAACATAAAAATATCACTGAGCAATAAAAACAATACCCATGTTGAACACTATTCAAACTATGTATTAAAGAAAGGGCAATGAAGGGTGAACCTGTGCACAAACATTTTATGCTCTTACACTATTCTTCACTACTTTATAGTCTTCCAAAATGCCAAAAAATGAACAGAATTTTTCTGTAATCAGATAGTTACAACACCTCCAAAACTGAGACATGGTCATGTTTCCTCTTCATGGTTGCTTTCACCCTGCCAGCCCCACTGCATTGGAAATGCAAGGTCGCAGCAACCCGCACTACAACACTCAACTGTAACGAAGCAAATGAGGTGGTTACAGTCGTCTTTTGTAAACCAGATGAATGCACAGTGGCCCAGAGTCCACCAATGCGCATGGATGCAACAGAATGAGGGTATGTCAACAACTTACACTTTGCTGATGGTTATGTTGTAGATGTCCCTTCTTGCCAAATTTCAGCCCTGCTGAATATTTTAGGGACAAATGCATATGTGGTATCTATGACACAGAGATAAGAAACAGGTACAGACATCTACGAGTCAGCATTTGCAAACTGGTGTGAAACCTATCAAGTCATTGGCTGCAATGAATGGTAGGCCACATATTGTATTAGCCTGTGACAATCACAACAAACGTCATTCATTATATTAAATGTACACATGGTCATGTCTGTAAGTATCAATGTGCATGCTCATAAAAGTTTTTCATAATTTTCACTTAGAATCTTTAGAAATACACAAAATATACCCAAACAAGTCTCCGTTTGTTGTCAACGCATACCTTCATTGTAACAATGAAACAAAAGGAAAAACAGGTTTTTCAACATCACTCACAATATATCTGGGGCAAGTTTCTAGGCAATATTCTCAGACCAGTCAACCTCCTTTAAATTATTCTTCCAGACTGGTGTCTTCTAATTATTCAGTGTTGCATACCTCTGGGCACCTGTACAATTCCTTCAGTCCCTGTTATTCAGCAGTAGATGGTGCCAATGTACCTTTGCCTACTAGCCTTTTAGTGTTACAGCATAGAGTTCATTATGCAATATGCAATTCCACCATTGTGTCCAGGTAGATGGAAAATGCTTTGAACAAAGAGAAACATGTAATGTTAGTAAACCACTGACTGTCGTTTCTTTGTAATTTCTTAACAAAATTAGCTGTATCTAACAATCTGAAAGGTGTTGACATATATAATAAAAAAATCTGTTTTTTGTTGTTTACAGTGACCCCTTAACTAATGCAAATTATTATTTTCCATTCAACAATAATTTATAATAACACACTGCTATTAGAAATGGCACATTCCCATAAATGCATTGAGACACACTGTTCAAAGCCATCTTACAATGGCTTTAAATTGTAGCAACAACTTGCACAGTTTAATACGCATTTAAACCACCAGAATTCTTATGGAGCATTCAGATATATAAAAACAAAATCACACTATTTTCTCATGTCACATTTAGCACCACATACAAACAGAACAAAGGTGAATGATAAAACAGTTTTGTTGATGTTGAATGTGTTTTTAATAAAACTGAATAAATTGCACATGTATACCCAAAATAAAATTGTAGGCTAATACAAAATGATGGATAATGGCTATGAATAATGTTTGAGACATTCTACAACACTCTAATATTCTCTGCTCACAACAGTTGTGATGCTTGGGAAAGATGCAGGGGGCTTGGAAGTATTTCTCGAGGTTGCCATGGAAATGTCCTTAGGAAAACAATGCTATTTTTATATCCTGGTACCCTGGCACTAAACCACAGCACATCCAGTTTCTCAGATAGATGGTAAAGGGGTGATTTTATTGATGGATCGCAGTGAGAACACACACACACACACACACACATTTGACAATCACCAATATGCATCGAGACTTCTCTAGCTTGACAGAAATGTGGGGAAAAGCAAAGCAATAATTAGCGAAAGAGTAGCAGAAAATCCCCTGAAAAATTTCAGTCTTAGTCATAAACACTGAATAAATGTATTATGGATATTTCTCATCAATTTGTGTGTTAGAAGGTACTTCAATGCTGACAAATTAATGCACTTCTGACTGTTTATAATTAAGTGGAATCAATAAAATCAGTTGGATTATAAAGTTGGTTGCATACTATTAAATAAAACAGAGAATACAACTACCCAACAGGAAATTATCTAGAATTCATTTGCTGTTCCCTACTGTCATGTTGTAAGGGACTTCACGCCTGTCAGGGTGTGGCTTGGTGCATCAGACAGATGGATCACTTATTCACTCTAGGTTGCACCCGTTATTTTTATACCAGCAGCTGCCTAGCTCAGCCAGAGGGACAGTGAAACACCAGGCCACAATGCGCACACACAGACACTCACTCACACACACACACACACACACACACATTTTTGTTGTGTGGCTCTGCACTGGAAATTAAATGAAACAATGAATATGAGGTTAAATGCAGATTGCCCGCTTTAATTTTGAAATTGAAATAAAGCCAGTATATTTAGTACTTGATTGCAACTCCTAGACTGCCAGAAGTCTGTGACCCATAGACATCGCCAGCTGCCGGGTCTCCTCCCTGGTGATGCACTGCCAGGCCTGCACAACAGCCATCTTCAGTTCCTGCTTGTTTCTGGGGCATTCAGGGGCATTCTACCATCAGTCTTGTCCTCAGCAAGTGAAAGACATATTCCATTGGATTCAGGACAGGTGACTGACTTAGCCAGTCAAGAACTTTTCACTTTTTGTCTCTGAAAAACTGCTTTCTTGCTTTATCAGTAACAACCTTTAGCAGTAACAATAGCAAACAAGCTGGTAGACCATGGAAGACCACTGTAATGGATGACAGAAGATACTTACAATTGTTAAGAAAACCTATTTTCAACTGTTAAACAGATCAAGAACATTCTCCAGGATGTAATCATAGATGTGTCAAAGACTACCATAAAGGGAAGACTATACCAGCATAACTCAGAGGTGGATGGTTTACAGAAATGTGCCCCTTATCAGATCCACAAAGGAAAACAGACTGTATTTACGGTTGGACACATATAACTCAGAATATCTGCACCCCACAGTCATTTGCCTATACAATTATGCTGTTGCAAGATACACATAGTATCCATGTAGGCTACACAAGCCAGAGGCACGTCCACATGTACCAAGATAGATAGCGATTCGCATAGAACCACATTACTGCCAGAAAGAGGCTATAGTCTCTCATTTGGAGTCTCCTCTTATGCACAACTCTTGGCACAGAGGAAAGGTTAAAACATTATTTTGGAGTCAGATAAGCGAGATACCATTAAATTAATCCCCTTCCAGTAACACTGCTTGTCACACTCTGGACCTACGTAGATGGTTTGATTCTGGCAAAATGCAAGAAATTCTCTATTCTCAGAACTGCTAACAACTGTCATGATGCATGTGAATGTCGTGGTTGTATTGGTTTCTATGCCTCTTTTTCGTTTATACATCCTGATCTGGTTTTCAATAATTCAATGGTCTAGGAGTTGTAGCAAAGGACCAAGTCATCGGGTGAGACCAAATCACTGGTTGCATGATGGTTAACCACACACTCCTGCAGCCATTAAACTGTTAGCTTTATTATCTCAATGTGTAACACACTGCAACCTATGTCTATCAATGACACCAAATTGATAAATATACAAACTGCCCATGGTTTTGCTGATGCTATCCAGGTGTCACACACTTAGTAATGTGTAATCAATGAAAAGGCTTCTTTCAGTTATGGAGGCCTGACCTGAGCCATAAACCACTCATTCTGTCTAGAGGTGACAGAGGCCTTCATGACGGGCCAATTAAACATCCTGGGTTGAGTACTGAGGGGCACAGAAGTCTCTCCCTGGCGAGAGGACACTTTCAATGCAGACGGTCACTGACACTTTGGAACTGGTCCAGCGATTGATCCAGGATACCGCATACCATCTGAATCAAGCACAGGTGGAGGTCAACCTTGCTAGATCATCCCGGCAGTGAATCCCAGCAGGTGTACCCTTCTGGCAGATGCAACAAGACAAAGTTATGTATATTGTACCAAGAATGGATGATTAGACTATTAGTGGCAATCATGTATCTGTGGCAGCAGAAGCTGAAATTCAGCTGCGAAACAGCCATACAGTCTCAGACTGGGTTGACTCTGTTGTGTGTACATCACCATGACTGTCATATATATGAAAAGGCTGTAATTCCTACATAGATCACCCAATATGGATGTAAATACCCCAAAACGTTCACGTGTACAGTGCACTGTAAGACCTACATGTATTTTCTTCAGATAGATAAAGCCAATTATGGTATAATTCAAAATAACCAATCTGTCTGCTGGTGAACAACAGTTAGATCATATTCCATTTGCAACATCTGAATTCACAAGGGCTTTTACAACGATTTAAGATCATTACAGGTTCTCTCTATCATGTGCACTGAAATAAAGGATTTACATTGCCACAGCAGGACTGTACAATGTAGCAATCTGCAAAGCATGGTAAGACAGAGCACAAAAGGCTGGTTATCTTTGACAGCTGAGTGGGCTGAGGTGTGTATCCTGCTGCACTCTGGAGTTCCCTCCTCACCCACACAGGCTTGCGCACGGACTGCACCACCAAGAGCAGTTAGTGCTCTATAATTATATTAAAACCCAGTGACTGGCTGCACACTGGCACCTAAACAACACTGCCCCTGCTGCTCTGTGAATTCTGTGCCTTTAGAACTCTTTCAGAATCTGCTTTAATTTCTCCAATCCTCCAATTAGAATGCTGTATAAAATAATAGGTAATAAGCTATATTTATGCAAAAAGAAAAAAGATAATTATTTTATACTAATTCGCAGAAAGAGTTTCTTTACAAGTGATATTTCCCAAAAATACGGTAGTTGTTAAAATTACCACCACTTCTTTTTCATTACTGCACCCTCCCAACTGAGTCTTCCATAGTTTTTATGAGAGAACATTGGGTTCTTTCTGGAATTCATGAATCCATCAAATGTCTTTGTCCTTCGTGGAATTCATAATTTTATTGATATTAACAGGAGTGGCCTTTCTTCAGAAAAGAAATCAACCACAAAATGGTTAACTCAAAATTATACGAAATTACCATATTGCTTTAGCCATCTCAGTCTCGGAACTTCAAACCAATCAAAACTGTGTAGCTTTAATTAAAAAGGGCTGTCCACAAATGCAAAAACTAAAGGATTTTTAAAGATTCTGTATAGTGGAATGGTCAAAGATTCCCCCCAATATGTTTACAAATCTCATAAAACATTATAGAAGAGTAATTATCCTTTCAAAGGGAAAATTTACACAGCACTGAAAACAGAAATTCCAATAATTCACCCCATCTTTTTGTGTTTACTTGTTAAAAAAACTTTTCTGAATAATTTATTTTGAATAACTTAATATAAGTTTTGAACATAAAACATAGCTCATTAAATGTTTCATACATCCTTTTTGCTAACCTCAAGGGGGACAACATTTTTTGTATTCTGACTTTAGATTAAAAATAAATGATAAAATCGTAAAAAATTACTTACGTTCCAATAAATAGGTACTGCTCCTGTGTTACCGAAGGTAGTAGCCTTCTGTAGGAGAAAAGCAGAGGACCCAGAGAAAGCCCATGGAAATATGAGGAGAACATGCACATCAGAGCATTTAATCAAATATGGGGAGAACCGGCACATTACATTCACACAGAACCAGGATAAAACCTCAAACCTAAGTAGACCACTAGTCATGTAATTAAGCGGACGCAAGAAAGTTTCCGGATTTTAAGATAACATAACTCTAATGCATGGATTTCTTATTTCTATCGATTGATGGATATTGATGGATATATGGATAATCTTTATATCATGACATAGTCATTGTGAGCCTGCATCATATGGTAGAAACCACTGACAGTCATGGTAATATACACACAACAGAGTCAATCCAGTCAGAAACAGTAGCTGTTTCACAGCTGAATTTCAGCTTCTGCTGACATGGATAGATGATACCACTAATGGTCAAATAATCCATTATTGGTGCAATATACATAACTTTGTCTTGTTGCTTCTGCCAGAAAGGTACATCTGCATATTTGATTCACTGCTGGTGATACAACCTGTAGCTGCTGGAAAAATCTAGCAAGTCTTGGTCCTGGGCACCCATCCAGGGAAAAAATAACAGTAGTAATTATAAAGCTGAGTTGCTCACACAGAAACAGCATAAATCATGCCTGTATGTTTAGGCTGCTTTTAATGCTCATTTATGTGGCATCAGGTCATTGCAAACAATGAGACCCATTCATGCATTAGTAATATTAAATGAAAAAGTGTTGTACAAAGAGGTAAGAAAGCCAATATTAGGATAGACACCACAGAGATGTCCTCATTGAATGAAATAAATTTGTGATTAAGAAGTGGGCTAAGCGCTGGTCCTAAAACTAATAGAAGGGACTGAAAAAGGTATGAAACGAGAATACTGAAACTCAGAGAGGTCCTTGGGTATCAACTCCAATCCATCCTAAGGCTGATAAACCAGACAGATGAGCTATCCTGCACTGCTGAATGGTACCTGGAAAAAATAGCCATTTTTATCACAAATGGTTAAAACTAAGTTCCGCGTAAGCAATGACGAAGTCTTTGCGGTTGTGTTCTACACCGGATAAACATACCTAGATCTGTTAAACTTCTTTGTTCTCCAGACTCGTTGCAATCCTGTCTGGGTAAAGAATGCATTCTGTCTGTCCAGAATAATTAACTCTGGAAATACTCTAATTTACCTCTGGTGAGAATGCCCTCAGGCAAGGTTGAATCAGTTGAAACACAATTGAACTGTCACTTAACTCCACCATTCTGGATGGCCTCCAAATCAGGGCAACAATTGAATTTCTCCCTCATCTGTTCTTACTCCCATACCAGGAACTCTTACCCAACCGCCAGCCCTTCAATCCCCCAAGAGAGAACCCTTTCTCCCCGCTTCTCATCACAAAGGCAAAAGGGCCGCAGCAGCATAGCATGCTGCCAGCAAAGCCCATGAGGCATGATGAGAGTGCACAACGGTGTGAAACTGTCACTGACAAATTTTGCAAGAGGTGAATGATCACCTCTTGCAAAATGTTTCTTAAATGATCAATTCAGAGTGTAGTCTACACCACACCTGACACCTGAACCACAGGCTTTTAAAATATTTTACCTAGATGGGCCATGGGACTATTAATTGTTTAAAGAATAAATTGGCAGGCACAGAAGGTTAATCAATTATGTTGTCAATAATATTCTCATGCATATTCTTGACAACATAGACATTTACATTTTTAACTACAGTTCTGTTACTAGAAGGATTGTACCTGTAGTTTTAAGTCTTGAATCAACAGAATACCTGTTAGTAATGTAGGATTACAGACTAGAAGGACTGAAGGACAGAAGTAGCTGGATAGCTAGGCTTTATCTACAAGTTCTACACATACAGTATGGCTGGAAGAATATGCCTGAACAATGAAATATGCAGTTTGATTCCAGTTTGACCTGAAGTGAGACATTTTAGGAAATGTTTTTTTTCTCTCCTCAGTTTGTCTTATTTATCAACCATATCAATGTCAGGTCAACCAATCAAACCATAAAGGAAAGGTCATTTTTCTGAAAGGTTATTTTCAATGAAACTCGACTGGAGCAGCTGAATCCAACCGATGATGTTTCATTGACGTAATTTATAGAGAAGGAAATCAAGGAAGGAAATATAAAAATAAGTAAAATATGCATGGAAAAATAAATGTAGTAATAAATTTAAAAAAGATAAATACCTACATTTTGAAGCCATACAACAGTAAAAAAAAAGAAGTTTCATTTATTTACTTGGACCATTATGTAGAAAACAATGTAGGGTATATAGCGCCCCCTTGTGTTTGTCCTGAATGAATTACAAAATGAACTAAGCACTACCTTCTACAATCATAGTTTGCGGATTTGTAACGTCCGCAGAAGTGGTGCTAGAAATTCATTGTTTCCCAAGGAGATACAATGCTTCGGAAATGAAGGGTCGATTCCTATAGGTATTAATTAAGAGTACGCCACAGTTAACAATTCATAAGAAACGGACGTGCATATTTGGGCGATAATCGTAGCGTCTGCTTGGACTGGAAGCAGGCTAAGCATCGATAAATAGCTCTCTGCAGTCGTATAGTATAAGATTAGTGTAACCGTGAGTCGCCTTCTCTAAATCGAATCCCTTGAACAAACGGGTGCACATTAGGCAAGTGGCGACACCGGTCGCTTTAAATTACTACTTGCATAACTAGTTAGGCTACACCCGCCTTACTGCTGGAGAGCGGCTGATTGGACATTAGTCGTCGTAAACGGTTGTATTTGATTGGAGGAAGGGTATGTTTTTACCGGATACATCAACGCGACCGTTCGTGGTGTCCTTGCCATCTCGAAAAGAAAAATATAGCCGCCACCCCAAGACGGTGTAAATATTTGATGTAAGTAAGGACAATATTGATTTGTGTTTCGATTTAGAGATCAGTTTTATTTCAAGGCACTTTATTAATGATAACTGCAGATAATTGATAGTGAAATGAATTTCACAATTGAAGTAAATTCATATTTACTGTAGACATCACACTTCCATGCTCTATTGGCACGGATGTCAGCCATGAAGTGAGTCATATGTAATATCTGAAGGCCATATAGTTCTGATCTAGAAGTACAACAAGGATGTCTGGCTCCTGAAATCTGGAAACATGTTAATTTGTCTGGAACTGCATGATTTGTGTTGTATTTGTGGCTATTTTGAGTTTGTGTTTGGGGGTTATTGTTTTGAAGATGTGATGACATATACTTAATCTGTTATTCTATCTTCTGTCTAAAAACTTCATTTGTGTTCTCAGTTTGTTCTAGCAACCTACTGTGCAATGAGGGAAACGTGTACATTTATGCAGTGAAGCTACCATATACAGTACTGTGCAAAAGTTTGAGACCAACCCTTTCTTTTATTTCCTTTCCAGTGAAAACAGCCATTAAGTGCAAGTTATTTATTTTTTCAGTGTCAGAAAACAATTCAGCAAACATATGTCAAACCCTACATGCCAGCCAGATCCCTCCGTTCTGCTACCTCAGGACGCCTGGCACCTCCCCCTCTTCACACCTGCGCTTCCAGAACACGTCTCCTGTCTGTTCTGGCCCCACGATGGTGGAATGACCTCCCCGTGGAGGTCAGAACAGCTGAGACACTGACCCATTTCAAGCGACGACTGAAGACTTACCTCTTCAGGCTGCACCTTTCCCCATCCCTCCCTACCTCCCTGTAATCTCTTAAATGACTGTAAGCTTAGGGTTGTAACTAGGTAGCTGTTTCGTAGGTGACTTAGTTAATGCACCTGTCTTAACCACTGCTTGTATTTTTCCATAGACTGCGTTGTTGCTGTTCTCGGTGGGTTAGTGTTAATCAGTTTAACCATCAGGGTCCGAGTTAAAACTATGCGGTTGTTCCCTGCACTTGGACTGGTACTTCTCTCTAGGGTTTTCGTCATACGTGTTCCTGGTTATGGTTATACACTTTGTTGTACGTCGCTCTGGATAAGAGCGTCTGCCAAATGCCTGTAATGTAATGTAATATGTTTAACACAAACTTACACAAAAAACCTCATCAACTATGTACATCAAATCATTCAGTATTTAGAGTGTAAACACCTCCAAGAAGTCTTAGAAGTTGGTTGCATTTTCTGCTTTGCTCGGCCCAAGTAATCACAAACACATTCAGTGATGTTGAGGTCTGGACTCTGGGGTGGTCAGTCCATTGTTCTGAGAATACAGCTTGATCTTCTTGGCTGTGTGCTTGGGGTCATTATCTTGCTGTAGAATAGATTTTCTCCCAATCAAACATTGTCCAGAGGGCATTGCATGATATGTTAAGATTTGTTTCTATTTATCAACATTAATGTTTTTCTCTTTTTTTAATGTAAAGATTCCAACATAACGTCATTGAAACGTTTGGTTTGTTGACTGGAAGGATGGAAAAGCTGTTGTAGGGTGCCCAAAAGAAAAGTGGGCGAATACAGATAGATTTGATATTATACAGTATGTAGTGGTGGAGGCTTTTCTGTAATTTTATGTTAAATATGTTAATGTTTTGCATTATTGTTTGACACTGAAATAAAACTGAATGGCCAATTTGCCTGGTAATTGAATAAATGAAAGAGTGGTCTCTGACTTTTGCACGCAGTACACACACACAGACACACACACAGAAAAATATCCATCCTGGTCGAGGAAACACATATTACACCATCAGCACAATTTGTCTAAGTTTATACAATTGACATTGTGATGTACGACGCAGTAGCATCTTGCCTGGTTCGAGGAAGTTGATCCTGCTGGCTTTAAGCCCCAAAGCAAGTTTTTACAATTCATGTCACTGCACTGATTTCATTTAAGTGACTGTCAGATCAGTTGATTGATCAGATGATACAAACTGTACTTTACATTTATGATTGGCTTGAGAGAATTGGGTTGATTGCGAGGGCCAACAGGTTACCATGGTAACGGGATATTCACTGCAGATGTTTGCCTTGCCACTATTAGGTTCTGTTCTGCTCTGTTCTGTGGCTCACTGAGCTGAGGTTTATGCACTCTACACTTCATCTTCCTAATAATGGGAATTTGTCATCCATGTTAGGTGTTGTATGATGGCATGTACCGTATGCCATAAAATGCCTTCACACAATTTACTTGCTGTTGCTGTTTCTGTGCTGATTCTGTACTTTCACCAGTGAACTGAAAAAAAAAACAAAAAAACATTTGACACACAAAACTAATAAAATCTCCATCACACATAAACAGTTACATAATAAGTACAAATAACTTGGGATACTTTATAATATCTGTGTGGTTATAACATAATGTATTTGACTACTGAATGCATTCACACATGCATGTTGTATTGCAGACAGTATTTCAGACTTTTGCACATTTAAATTGATTTCTTCAGTTGATATCCATCCTATCCTATACAAAGGCGTTGTGTTGAAATGAGATCGAATTTTCAGTCAATTCAATTTAATTGTTTCTGATATTCATAAAACTATACCTTCAGTAACCACCAGAGGACACTCCATAATCATAACCATTATGCAACTCTCGTCCTCGTTAAATAGGACCAGCTGGATCTTAACCTGAAAAATGTATTTCTTATTGCTGACACAGACATTTAATTTGAAATGTTCTGTACTGAATCTAGCCATCCATTACTGTTTAAAATAGTGTATGCTTTTATATAATTATACTGTCTCTCTCACAGAGAACTTTATACTAATTTATTAAGTACTGTAACAAACATATTTGAGTTCTTTAAATAAAATCAGTTTATAGCAAGAGAAATCACCGCGCGCACCCGTTTTAATTTGTTTGGTGCGTTGAAACCAGTGAAATATCGTCAATTGAAAAGAAATTGGTTCGCACTCAAAAAATGACTACAAAGCTTCAAAAAAAAAAAAAAAAAAAGTCGTTATTTATTTTTTTAAAATTTGTTTTATTCAATGCACAATCATGCACAAACGTTTCGGCATGTTGCCTTCTTCAGTACATGCATGATTCTCTGCATAAAAGAAAACAAATTAAAAAAATAAATAAATAACGACTTTTTTTTTTTTGAAGCTTTGTAGCCGAGTGCGAACCAATTTCTTTTCAATTGAGTTCTTTAAATAAACAACTATTGAAGGAACTTCATGCACAAACGTCCACTTCAGAATAATGAATTACACAATTCAATAAGCGAAGCCAGTAGGCTACATTAGAGCATGGTCTGAACTGCCGAACAAATCACCAGATATAGCTGCAGCCTGGTATGAGATGTGAGCTGGTATGCGTATGTACGTTTCTGTTACTACACTGTTTACAGTTTCACACTGCACATGGTAGTGATTCTTATAGCAATGGTTTTTCTAGAATCTACAGGAATTATTGGCACTGGTTCAGCTGTCATTGTGCACTGACTGCAGATCACATGATTTCTGGGAATGAACCGTTGCTGGCTGAAAGTGAAAGTAAACGTTTATACTATCTTGGCCGAAGCTCAATGTTTAATTTGTTTCTTGTATAACTGGGTGTATATCATTGTTGACGTGTCAGGTTAATGATTTATCTATGGTAATGGCGCCATCATATAATTATGTTGGAGGCTTAGCAGAAGCAAACCGCTGCATTGCAACAAATACAAGACAGTTCATGCTCAATAATTTTGAGAAGCATCTCCAATGCATGCTGCACATCTTTGGTCAAGTTCTTAACTTCCACCCTTTGTTTATTACCAACTAGATAAGTCAAGTCACTATACCTATCTGGAGGCGCATTCTTTTTCTTAGGAGACTTGCAGGAGAGTATCAATCCCAGGATACTCTAGTAATAATATTGAACATCACAGCATACTAAAATGGAAAAGAAATTATATGGACTTATAATTCTGGAGTTACTCTGCAACAATTCAGCAATCAGTACTTGTATTCATTTTGAGGTATTAATAAAATCAAGGCTAATGAGAAAAGAATGTAGATTAAAATATGAAGCATTTAGTACAGACGGGAAAAATCATTTGCAAATAACATGAATTCTGTCTTTACTAGCAGTGTACCCTGCTGCACCATATGCACCAGCTGACAGGGCACACTACTTTCAGTTTCACTTTCCTGGAAACCTAAGAAAAGGAGACTCTATGTGGTGCTGTTATTAAAGAAACGTCTTGGTCACGCACAGAGCTCAGCTGTAGATTCTTTCACTTCTCTTTTATGAATGAAGTAGAGTAACCAAGAAAGAGAAGAATTCCCAGCACCTGGCCCATCAGTCTGATCATTGTTGTCCTTGATGTACAAAGCCTGATTCCAGAAATTTTGACAAATTTTCCAGGATTTCCAGGAAGCTGTTGCAGAAGGTGAGAGAGCCTGCCTCTGCTGTATGTGTGCTATACTGTTTTATATAAGGCTTCCAATGCTCCAAAATCTTTTTTTTTAAATGTGGGGCTATAAATGATATATACCATGTCTTCCTAATAAACATGACTCTTTAAACATTGCCTAAAGAACAGGAGAGGGGAGAGCTGGTCTGGTAATTTAAACTGCCATGTTTGACATGCATTTGTGCTCTTTCCTCTCATTACACACCCCACATTCAGAAATATTGTGTAATATTTTCATTATGTTTGCATTGTTCACCATTTCATTAAACTCAAAATTTATCTAGAAAACTGGCATGCATGGAGAATGATCCACCCATCAGATTTTTTGTCTATGTACAAGATAGATGCAGATCTGACACTGTTCTATGATTACAGCTGACTCTAAAAAAAGAGTGAGACAGGAACTATTCAATAACTTGAACTACTTTGCTGGTCTTTAACTTGAATGCATTTGGTAGTATAGTTTGAGGATATTTAAAGTTTGATCAAATACATTTTGGAGTAGAACGATGGACGAGAAAGGTCAAAAAGCACAATTTCTGGAGTTACTGATACCAGTTCAGTTTCAGTGATAGTGTTTTGTGTATTCTGGGAACTGGGTGTAGGCACAGTTTGCTATGTGCGGTAGTCTGCTGGCAAGATATAATTAGAGTCCCTATTATCATGTCAGATTAATCAAGGGGACATTCAATCTGAGATTATGACACTAGTTACAGCCTGTCTACTTTGTCGAACAACTTGGCTAAGAAAAACTAGTGCGGAGGTCATCAAGATACCTGCTATAGAGCTCAGTGGTGTACACAAGCCATAAGATATGAATGGGTGATGTCATTATTACTCGGTCGACTTTTGTCTTTGGCAGTGTCTCTCAATCCTGGTCCTGAATGGCCACCGGGCCTGCTAGCTTTTGCTGTAACTCAGCACTTGAGTAGCATAGCAATTTATCAGTTAAAGCAGTTGATTACAAGGCTAACTCAGGTTACCTGGTTTCTTGGGTCTGTATCGGTTGCTGACCCTAAGGTGCGAATAAAGAACACCAGGACCAGGATTGAGCTATGGACATGGTTTAGATTGAGATGGTGATTTTGTGATGGCTATTTGCTGCTTACGAGTGTCAAGTGCAGTCGATCATCAAGTGTACAGAAGTCGGCTATGTCAGTGGGTGGGACAATTTGACACATGGTGATATGTAAAAGTGTCCTTGAATTGATAAAAGTGGTGTTGAAAGCTACATCAATTTGATGAACATAATGATGAAAGCAGCAGTGAAATGATAAAAGAGGTTGTGATTGGATTTGTAGTGCATCAAACTGATTAAACTGCTAGTGAATAAATGACAAAGCGATCAAATAAAATGATTAAACTGATTTGTAAATAATTTTATCACTCAGTGATTATTTAATTTGATAGCATTTTAACACTTCAATAGTTAATTTAATTTCAGTCCCCTATCCCTCCACCTTCCAACCGACCCTTCTCCATCCAGTAGCACACACACACACACAGGGGATAAACTGATCTTATTTTGCTAACTCGCCTAGTTTTGCGAAAGGCCTATAATAGGCTTCATCTTCAATATGAAACTAAACTGCTATCAAGGTGAGCTTGCAAAAATGTTCATCTCATAATTAAGCAAAATAGATGTGGGCCAATAGCCTACAACCAAAAGTTACTCTACTTGTTATAACAAGATGCCCCATCAATGCTAAAACAGAAACATTGCAAACGAGCATGCACAAATATGCACAAGCTTCATTTACAGCACAGTTCAAACATATGTTGTATCCTTAAAGGTTTCAGAACCACAGCTGTGGCCAGTGCTGTAAATACAATTATAGATAAACAAATATGAACAAAACAGAAAGAAACTATATTTCCCAGCTTGTGTTAAACATCCACCACTACATGTTATTTGTGGTTTAGTGCATGACTTAACTTGATAGCCTACCACAAGATGATAATGTTTTCAAAACGTGCCCAATAATGCTTATGTGATTAATCCATTTCTGCAGGTAAACACACAGCATCTTTATACGATGTGTTAATATCCAACACGCTTTTTGTGTTACTATCAACACATTTTGTGTCAGTTACTACTTAGCCTATGTGTTACAAATATACAATGTATGCGTTACTAAGGGATTTTTTTCTTTAACACAGACTGTGTTGAAAGTAACGTAGAACGTGTTTACCTTAACTAGACATGGAGGTTCCAAACGGGAGGGCGAACACTCGAACTGCAGGAGGTGCTGGCTGACAGCAGTCAGATCATTAAAAATAAAAATAAAGCCACAATACCATTTATTTACCAAACATTTACCAACGTTTTGGCACATAGTGCCTTAGTTAAGGTGTGATATTGTGGAGCATAAGGAGTGTGCAGTTCTCTTTTTCTTCTTAATACGTTTTATCATTCTATAGTAACAGCTATTTTTGTGATGAGTCCCCCATGTTTCATTTAATGTCTCATCAGGTGCTTTTTTGGGCTCCTGTCCAATGTGACCACACGTGGCCTATATGTTAAACCAGGCCAGAATTAATTCAACATTAAATCTGATTGCAGTTCAGCAATTCTTTTGTCATTTTTGCTACTTCCACTCCTCATAACAGCCTTTAATTTGATGTGCTTGGATATTGTCATCTATTTAAGTGCCATTTCTCAGCACTGGGTGTCATTACTCTGACTGGGATAAGGGGTGCATTACAAGATGTCTATTTTATGTAGACAAGTGTAGAAACCTTAAAATTAATAATCTATTAACATGTTGTACCAAAGTAGACAACCTCCAAGATGCAGAAAACTGTTTGGGGTACATACTGCATATCTGATTGTACCCCTTGACACGGTGTGGTCTGCAACAGCAAAATCCAAGAAAGATAGAAAGCGTCCGTTCTGAAAATAAAAGCTGATAAATGAGGGCCCAGAACCAGAATTCAAGGAAAGTTGAGGAACAATCATGTAATTTGCGACTGCTTCCTGAAGCGAGATACGCATTCTCCGAAGCTCTAAAAGTGATATTTTAGTTTCAGTATTGCGGTCGTTTCCCCGAAATCTGCACAGATAGAGACCACAGTTTCACTCTCTTGAGCTGGAAGACAACCCACTTTCAGGAAACACAGTTACCTTTGATAGTAAACTGAATCTAGACAAATATGTCATCACAAACCTTTTGGGTTCAATTATCAGTGTCAGTGAAAGAGGAAGATGAATAGGGTAATATCTACAAACTTATGCATTACAAAAAGGAGGAAGTAAATGAACCAAGCAAAGCTTCACTGGTCTGAGCAACAATTCTGAACCATATCCTTCTTAGAGGACCTACCCTTATCTCAAACCTGTGCCAACCTCCATCACATTCAATCCTGGTCTGGCTATACTTAAGCGATAATCAGTTAAAACAATTAATTACAACTGCCCCAATTTCACAAAACAAAACAGTAGGCCGAGCAAATACAATCAATTTTTCATCAATAATAGCCAACTGTAGGCCCACACTTTTACTGTTACATAAAAAGGCAAAGGCTGAAATGTGTACACCGAGAGGTGTTACTGCACAACCTGTTGCCGACTGCAGTGACAGGTGTCACTGCAAACCTGTTAAGGGCTGCAATAACGGTTGCCTTCCGCTTCTGGTCGGTTCCAAAACTGGTGTCATGTGTACATACCAACATCTTAACTATTGGAAACAACACATGCTTAACTATGTGGTCATTCCCGTAGGATCTGGTTTGGACAGTCTTACCATTATTAGCCTGCTGGCTAGAACATTGTAAGCTAAATAGTTAGCTAAAGCAAGTGAACTGTAAAAATGCCAGTATGGTATTGCTGGCTAAAGCACTGTAAGCTAAGAAGTTAGCTACAATAAATTAACTGTAGAAAGGTCTGTAGCCATGGTAGGCCTAGAAAAAGATGAAGCCGGCAGTGCAGCACATTGCCAATCTTACAAACAGAAGCGCAACCGAATATTCACAGTGCACTCAAAACATAAACATTACACAAGTACGACATTTCCGTGATATAAATTGAGTGGATTTTAATGTGGCTTCATAGGTAATACAGATATGTGCAGCCTTAGTGAACAAGCGTACCAGTAACTTGTAGCTACGTACACAACATTCTACTGAGGTTTCATCTTTACACTAGGCCTACCAAGGCCAACATAGGCTATTGAGTGACTTATGTTAGCTGTTCCTGTCTGCAATTGCTTTTCACAAAAACGCATTTTGCTTGAGACTGGGATAACAATGACTAGGAATAGCTAGGAACCATATGGAGTACCCGTTATACAACAATTGAATTACCACGTTACCAATTTAGTTAACTAGGTAACTACAACTTCTCAGTGCATTTCAGTCTCGCAAGCTCACGTACCAGCTAGCTTTTCCAAAAACAGGGACTACGTATATAGCCACATGCGCCCGCCAAGGCGTAACTTGGCGGGATGGCATACCTGCCATCCCAATCTAATGTAATGTACAGTGAAGTGTTGCCAAAAACCCCATAGTCAAACACGGCAGCCTCCATGAACTGGCTCCATGCACCATTGAGCAGCTCCCATAGTAATCCATGAAACCGGTATGGCGGATGCTGTCTTCAGTTCTTGTGTATCTTGATCTGATGAAAATAACGTTTTCAACGTACAAAAATGCCAAGTTTCTCACACATACAAAGCACTGTCTAAAAGTCATTAATTCAAATTGGCAAAATCTAGGTCTGCCATTTTTATTGATATAAAAATGACGCCAAGTTACAAGAAACAATATTGGCTATCTTAGCTCAAACAAATTAAACAAGCTAAGCAATGCTACCCAATGTTTCCTAACAAAATTCAAAACTCAACAAAACTCTTAAAAATGAAAAACACAGTTTCATCGTCATTTCTTTTATTTCTCTCCGTCTACTTTTATTACTTGCAAGGTGAAAAAGCCCTGCTGTTCTCTCCCATGATCTTGAATCTGAACAGTTCTTTTCCTTTTGGCTTCTTGGAATCAGGTTCTGTTAATTTTAAATGGAGAGGAAAGCAGAATTTCCAGGAAACCCTCTGTTTCTGAAATGGGGGCGGAGCGGGGTGGGGAGGAGTCTCATTGTTCACATGAATTGAAGTTTATAAACTTGTCTGAGCAACGATGACGGCAATAATTCGAACCGCACGGAAAGGTAGCGTAGTTGGTTTGTGCTCCCTGTTTCTGGATACAGTCAAACACCTGTGGATTATTAAACCTCAGACTGTGAAAAAGCAATAACCTGGATGATTTTGCGGCTATGGAAAGACTATACTAACTAAATCTCTTCGGTCATTCTGTCGATGCCTCTTGATTAAGTCTATTTTAATCGTGGATTTGAAGACATTCCAAATTCGAAACTAATGTGCATACGGTAAGGTGAGATCCATTTGGCATGCAACGCAGTGTTGTTTTTGCTCCTGCAAATCTTGGTATATATTTTCAATTATATTTTCCATGTGAGCTAAATCAGCATAAAGTGCACGCCATGCTACTCTCAAGTGCTACAGTGCAAACAAACGGCAGGCAGCCACATCTAACGTTCGTAAATTAAATTCGGAAAGGAAAGAGGGCGCATGGTATAATAATAGTCTGTTTCCCCAAAAAGTAGTAGTAATTTGAGTAGTCGATTTTTGATTGTTAATACATGCTTTCGGTTTTGTGAGGAGGTTATGGAGGATTATAGACCAGTTAATAATATTAGCTCATGCTGTATTTGTAAGAAATTCAATTTGTCTTTAAAATAGTTAAATTGTACACTAGAGCATCATATAGGTCTACGGTATATCACCATATTTCTTTTCTGCCACACGTCCTCAAGCTATCAACAATGATAACGTTGTTAGTACAAAGAAATATTAAATTGAGTAGCCAGATAGCGGTTTTGTCATTTAATGAATACAACTGTGAGTGCACATATTTCATTGATAGTTTTTGGTAGATTAGTTAATAGATAATGGTCTTTTTGGTTTGATGTTGATTTAACATTTTGCATTTTCTTGGTATTGGCATACATTTTCCAGATAGCCATTTATGTAGCCAGTTTAATTCCTGTGTTTCACAATCCACTGCCCTTTATATTATACCTGTCAAGTAATGGGGGTAATCAAACCTGTGTGCCTGTTCTTAAAGACTGTAACGCAGTTGTCTCTGTCTTTGTTTGTTTCAGATCGGAGAGCTTTGTCTGCATCACCTTAATGGCCGGTGATATGGAAGACCCCATAGACTGGTCTACACTGTAGGATGGTTGCACATAGTAACGTAGGCAATGCATTAGCAACAGATAACAGAGCAAGGATTGATCTTTCAGCACCTGATACCTTGCCTCACCAGCACAGGCAGCGACAAAATGTAGCTCCCAGCCCAGAGAGCCAGACACGCTTCAGACCTTTTCGAAATCAGAAGGACTTCCGAATCATCACAATGACTACCTCTTTGCTGGAGAAATGTGGTTTCTACTGGGGTCCCATGACAGTAGAGGAGGCACACTCCATACTGAAAGAGGAGCCCTTGGGAACATTTCTGATCCGAGACAGCAGACAAAAAGACATCTTCTTCACACTCAGCTACAGGGCTCCGTCTGGGCCCACTAGCATCCGGATCAATTTCCAGAACTCGCGTTTCAGTCTGGTCGGCAGTAAGGAGTCGTTCGACTCACTCTTCAAACTGTTGGAACATTACATTGCTTCACCCAAGAAGAGTCTTGTTCGTCCTTATAGGAAAGTCAAATTGCTATCTTTGCAAGAATTGTGCCGAAAAAGGATTATTGAAACATGCGGTGGAGAGAAAATAGACAGTGTCCCGGTAAACCCTGTCCTCAAAGACTTCCTAAATGCCTTTCCTTATCGGATATGAATACACGTCCAAATGCATTAAATCCTTTGCTTGATATGTGGGAGATACTTGATGGTTTATGTATTGCTGGTTTGCCTTGTTTTTATAAACATACTGGTTCAATATTGCGGTGTACTTGCAGCTGGAGTTTACACCTCAGGTTTAAATTTCTAGACCACAAAACTGCAGTTCAACTGGAATAAGTCATCCTCATTCTGCAGCTTTGGACAGTTGCTCCAGTTGGTATGCAGTTCTGTGGTCTAGAAGTTTAAACCTGAGGTTTAAACCCCGACTAAGCACACTACAATTGACCCATTAATTTTTGTAGCAAACTAATGTATTTTGAAATAAGACTTGAACACTCTACATTTTTTTTATTTACACCGCACATACATGTTTGCACTATACAGGGGTTTTTCTCTTGTTGTATTTTATCTGCTATGCAGACATTCATTTAATTTTATATAGAATATTGAAAATAAATTTTGTTTTGAAAATTTAAAACATTTTGAAATTGTGTTCTTCTAAAAAAAAAAAAAAAAAAAAAAATCTGCTCTTGCTGATGACCTAAGCCAATTAACATGTACTTGTCTTGTAGGCGATACAGCATTTGGTATAAATGGTTAGTTTAAAGCTGAAATATTATTGGCTGCTGAGGACATAATTGGGTAAGAAGTTATTCTGTGAGGTCATTAGGCTGCTGTTTACTTTGTATGAATATTGATGAGAACACTTAATGAGGTCTCACAGATATTAGGCTACTTCTACCAGTCCAGTATACTGAGAAGCAATCACACACCAGTGTAGCAAAATTAAGATGACTATGCTTACAGCAGTACTACAGTACTTTAGTTATTCATTAAATTGCATTTCATTTCTGAAATATTGTTTTAAAAATGGCTTAACCAGTTCCAGATATTTAAGGTAGATGCGAGGTGTGCACATACTCTCTCTCACACACACACACACACACACACACACACACACACACAGTGGTGGCATTTGTCTGGTTCTGTAGAAGTGCTATAATAATCTTGTAAAGTGTGTGTGTGTGTGTGTGTGAGAGAGAGAGAAGGTTACCTGTGTGGGTAATACATGTGCAGACCATGACTGTGCTGAGGAATGTGCTGAGCAGACAGTGAGGTGTCTCTCTGGCACCAGAGGTGGGGCTCTTGTAGTAGTAATCGCTGTACAATTAGTCATTTACAAGAAATTAATTGTCACATACATTATAGTTAAAGGGGCAAAATGAAGAGGACATGGACAAAGAAATGTGATTAAAAATAACTTGTACCATAAAATGATTACTTATCAAAGAGTTAGCTCTTTTTAACCAGTTATTCTGAAACACATCTCACATTTCAACAAATACATACATGTATCTCATACAAGAATACATTAATTGCCGTTTATTCCACCTGAAGTTATGGCATGTTCATTACACGTGACTTCATATTGCAGCTTCCTATAAGAAAGACAAAGGCAATAAGCAGCTACTTTTAATCAGTGTAAAATGCAGTTCCAAATGAGTTAGAGTGGAGGAACAGTCAGATCACTACTAGAGAATTTATATGGAAACAGCTGGCATGGATCCCAGACAAATCAAAGTTCACCATGACTTCTAACTTCCTTGTTTCTCTTTTCACATTCATGTGCAGGAATTGTGCATTTTACAGGAAGGAGTATCCATAACAAAAGTAAAACCATTTGATCACAGTGGTAGGTGTTCAAAACTTTTAATTAATTACAGGAACCACTCTTGAATTTAAGAAACAAAAGAGTTATTCAAGATATTATTTCACTTGGATAATGTTTTTGTTAATGATGTCAAATAATTTTCTGGTTTTCTGCTCTCGCATGGCCTGCATCATATATCACAGTAAAAATATTAAATAAGCTGAAAATACAAGATATTACTAATATTGTTTCCAAAGAACATTAACACTGGACAAACAGTGCTGGGATTCACTAAAAACTGGAATATTTACTTTCAAGAAAGTAACTCAACAGTTGTTACTGGTAATAAAAACAGGCATCTCCCACAAAACGAAAGTGGTCATTTCATCACTGATTGATTGTATGGTTACTTTGCTAGTTACAACAGAAAAAAAATGAATGCAAGTAATCAACCACACTAAATGTGATTGGGTTGGATACAAAAGAAGAGTTTGTTAGAAACAAAACTTTAAGCACAATTGCCAGCTGATGACTGATATCAATAAAAATTGTATTGTAATTTAACTGGGAAATTATGCAGACCTGCTTATTGCTGGTATTTACATGCAAAAGTTGCACTATAGACAGTTTGTAAGATGGCATATTGATATGACCCACCCAATGTCCCATATCAGAGATAAGAAAGCCACAAGAGAGGTTTCAGCATGTTGATCTGTTCCGGGAAGGGAGGCATTTGCATTTCTCTGAAAAGGCTTGCTCTCCTCAGTGCCTGATGTCTGTTCAGCCATGCTGCAGGGTGACCAGTAGTGTAAACCAACCAAAGCCTGATTGAACTATGCTGGCTGTTACCTCCACAGGCTTTACAGTAGCATCTTTCAATCAAGGTTTTAATCCTGATCCACAAAGTGAACTGGACACATGTGACAGTGTAAATTGAATTTGTTATATAGTTTTGCACCCCTTCTATTCTACCTCAGCTGACATAATCTGTAGTGAGGAAGTACCGTAAAACCTGTGTCTTCAAACAAATATTTACACTTTGCTTCTGGAAATATGTTTCTCAGTTGAGGAGCTATTTAAAAATAAATAGAAACATTTGATTCACCTATGGTCCACCTTGACCCCAATACTAAAGTGCAGACCCCGGTGTGTCTGAAAATAAAATGACTCTTAAATATATTACATCAGATAGAAATGCCAGTAGGCCACTGTTCCTCTGAGGTTTTGTCTGTTGTGAGGATGAGCCTCGGAGAAGCAGATGTTCTGTTGCATTCTGTCACATTTCACTCTTTCGTTCAGAATTTTATCTTAACCCACAACAACGTGCTCTTAAAAACTTGTTGATAAAAACAGCTTTATAAGGATCAATGCACCATGTTATTTCCTCTCATCATAGTGCGTTGACTAGTCTGTTGTTGCATGTATTGCATGTGGTTTTTATTTCTCAGTATTGATTCTTTTTCAAAGCAGTCAGAAACGATGCACGTACAGCCTGGCTAAACCAAAACGCTAAACTGTATCATGCCAATTCCTGGTGAGAACTCTCTGAGGTTATACAGCATTACCTCACTCTTGTTACAGCTAAATGGAAGCTATTTGAATCACTCCTGCTGCTAACGAAAACTAGATCTGTGAAATGGTTGCTGCTGGTATGTACAGCTTTCAGTGTGAGAAAGAGGTTCAAACCTGTCTGATGCCACCACAGAGCTTCTCACAGAGCCGGTTGTGGGACAGCAAGGAAATGACACTATGAGAGTCAGCGAGGTGTAGCCCCACGTCACGCCAAATGCATCTGCATGACTCAGACGGCTGCATTCGCTGCCACATTATTTTCCGCCAAATGCAAAACATTACCCGGAAATGGGAGGTGGGATCTATACAAATAGGCAGAGGACAGAACTGGGAATCCAATTGATTGTGAAATAATAAGACAAAATAATGTTCTGCATTGTGACTTCCTTGTCCCTTTCAGGGAAGGTCACTTCCTACTGTAAATTACAAAGAAGTCAATTTGAATAGTGGTTGGAATAGTTTCCCGTTACTGTTAGTTATGGATAATTTCCTGAGCATGGCATGATCAGGTGCTCTCAGGGAGTGTGATTATCCACACAGCACACTCCACACAGAAAGGCCCAAGTTGAGATTTGAATCCACAACCTTCTTGCTGTGAGGCAACAGTGCTGCCCACTGCACCACCATGCCGCCCAATAACAATACAGAAAAATCTAAAGGTTACTAAAACTATAGGATCAATGTGTACACAGTCTTATATAGAACAATGCTTATATAGTACTTTACACTGTAATCAGAATTTATTCAAAGCCATTTTCTCTAAAAGATGCCAGAAGTGACAGCTCCTGTCATGTCATGAGGATATATTTCTAACACAATTACTGTGCATTGTCTGTAATGCTCTGAACATGTACAATGCTTTGAGATGATTATTCAGAGATTAATATTCATGAATTTTTCTAAAGGAAGCATTATGAGGGCACAGTAATGCCATGGAGCAACACACCCATTGTAGATAATTTGCTTCCATTGTTGAGGACAGGAAAAAACATGAAGTCATCGTACCACAGTTTCACAATCATGTTACTTTGTATTCCTGCAATATCACATATGCTGCATTCAAATGAGAATATGCTAGACATTTCACAAAAGGAAGAGTGGAGTGGAAGAGTCATCAGTTCCAAAATTTGATCATTGCAGAGTCAATGGACTATGTCTACCCTGGAGACTAGCACTTGATATTAGTTGTAATAGGAAGGTGGTGAAGGGAAACAAGGAGGGGAGCGAGCATGCTTGGGAAATGTGTAGACAAGTTATTCAGCAGCATTCTGGATAGCCGTAGGGATCTAATGGCACAAGCAGGGAGACCAGCGAAAAGGGAATCGTAAAAGTCCAGGTGTTTATTGCTTATTGTTTATTTATTTGGATCCCCATTAGCTGCCACTAAAGTAGCAGTTACTCTTCCTGGGGTCCACACAACAAAAACATAGCATATATAACAAGACACAACACATGTAACAAGTCTAAATAAAAACATGTCAAGACAAGTAAAAGTTAAAAAACATCACACACGTAAGAGTGGCATGTCTTTTCTGCACTGTTCAATGGGGCAAATCAGCCAATTCAAGTCAGGCAATTTCCTTGTTATTCATTAAGCTTCTGTTTTACTTCACAGTTTATGATAATTGAACCTTGACGCACCATTTCTTTCTGACGGATTTTAATGAATAACGCTGGGGGTATGGGTGGCAACAAACAGTTACTGGTTCTTTTCTTAGGATGGGAGCATGTGAGCATTAGGGATGGTTGTATAAATGTAAAATTTTTTTATGCCTTTTCATTTTGCTCTTGGGTACACTCACAACTTTATCTGTCAAAATTTAAAGACTTTTCCCTCCATTTTTAAACTTCTGAAGGTTTTAAATATATATTTGTGATTTCTGTTGAAGCTTGCTAGGATACCAAGGATGGGATACCAAGGAAACAACCTCAATATTAACTCTCATTCTGGGAGCCAACAGTACTTTCCAAGTTGAAGTTGAATTTCAAAATTTTTATCTTAATCATCTACTGATTACGTCTACAAAATATATATTTTAATGTACAGAGACACAATAATACTGTACCATACAGATACATGGAAAAGTACTGGGACATGGACACAATTTTTGTTGTTTGGCTCTGTACTTCAGCGCATTGGATTTGAAATTAAACAATATTTAGGCTATGAGGGTAAAGTGCTGACTGTCAGCTTTAATTTGTGGTAAATTACATCCTTATTGGGTGAGCCATGGAGGAACTGCAGTCCTTTTTATATGTAGTCACCCCCTTTTTGAGGGACCAAAAGTAATTAGCAACTGGCAGCTCAGCTGTGTCTTGTCCAGCTGTGTGTTTGTTGCATCATTAGTTCATGCATAAGAGTGAATTACTGCATGCAATGAAAGCAGTGACACTTTCAGGTGACTATGAGAAATTGTGGATAATGGATAATATTTTAATGAGATTATTCTATTGATAAAGGAAGTGCATCTAGAACAAATGCTTGCTTAGCCAAAGGCCAGAATGGAATATTCTCTATCTCATGGCTGCTGTTGTGATTCTCCTGAAACTAAAATAAAAACAATTGAATATGGATGAATGTGAAAATGCATTAGAAAATAATTAATATTGGCTTAAAATCTGTGCTGCTAGTCATACTGTATCTGAAATAGAGAAGAATTGAATGATTTTTTTAGAGAAAAACCACGATCTAGCATCATTTGGCTTTTCTGTGCCTAAGTTTGATAAGGGGTGTTAATTGCAGTTTAAGCCTACATAGAGATTAATACTTAGCAGTATGATGAATGAGGACAGGAGAAGAGAAATTGAATTATTCAATGGGACTAGGCTTGGCCTGTTTCTCAAAATCCCTTCATTTTCAATATACAGATCCTTTCCGGGCACAGCCACCTGGAAGGAGACCAAGGGGCAGACCGAGGATATGCTGGAGAGACTATATACACCGTCTGGCCTGGGATCGCCTTAGGATTCACCGGGATGAGCAGGCCAGCTACAGAGCAGGGAACTGAAATAGTTGTCACTCTGTTTTACTTTCTTTTGTCTTTGTTATTTTAATTTGTCGTTTTAGTTTATTGTTTTCGCCCAGAACCCATGAGGGGGAAGGGTGAAGATGGCCATTTATTTAATTTAGTCTTTGTGTGGGTGCGCTCTCTCTCTCTTTCCATGCGGCAACCAACGCTGGTTCTCGGCACTGCCACATCTCCCTCCCAGGGGTGTCAAGCTGGCGTGTGACGCTAGTATTATTGTCACTGACAGTGACATTAGCTATTTTGCTAGTTACCTAACTTCATGTACCTAGAAAGTCCAGTCTCACAAGGCTAACAAAGAAAAACATAATTAAAATGAGTAAAAAAACAAATTAGAAATTAATTTTAATAACTACAGCGATACAACTGTCCCCTTGCCGATTATCTTGTAAAATTATTGGACCTAAAATGCTTTGTAAATTCATGGTAAATAATGATCAACTCATGCCATTTCTTTTGTAAAGTTTACACGTGGCTTACTGTGTGGCAAATTAAACAGAAATATTTTTTTAAAAATATATTCTGTAAAAGGCATTGCACTGAGCAGACACTGCAAGGGTTGCAACAAAAACAAACATGCACTGACATGTCCAGGTTCGACATCACCTGAACGTCCAAGCTTAAAACTCCCCCACTGCTCAGTTCACACCCTGTTTGAGACAGATTTGCTATTGGCTCCAGCTTATGGAAAAGGTCCAACACACATTTCTGAGAACCAAACGAGCCTTACCTGAATATCCATCAAAGGAGGAAATCCCAAATAGACAACTGAAAGTGGCAGATTAGTCAATGAATTCCCCATCAAGGTATTCTCTCTGACAGCAACCCAGCCCACGTCAGAGACCATGTGAAACATTTGGTCAAATCTGCAACACCCACATCACATCTTGCCTCACCCCAGCTTTTTACCTCTCACTAGTCACCACAGTAACACTGTAGTCATTCATGGCAACAGGGGATCCCTGAGGGAGTTCAACCCTAACCTATATTTATGCTTTTGTCTTCCACTACAAGCATCATCACACATATACATTATTTTGTGTTAAAGCCTCGTTGATGGCAGCAAGCTTTAAAACACTATATCTCCATTTGGTGCTATTCAGACTAGTCAGAATAAATCTACAAGCAGTCAGTCTTCAAGACTCCAGATGATTTCTCTAATACAGTTACACAGTCAGCATTGTTTGAGTTGATCAACTCTATAATTATCATCACTAAAGGGGATCTGAAAAGTAAACCAAAAAACTGATATGTATTGACTATTGACAGTTATACTGGTACTATGATGACCATAGATGACAACTAATGTTGTTGCTGGCTGAATTAAAAGGCTTGGAGGTAGGGAATTGCAAAGGGAATTTATTATTTATTATTACTTTTTAGAGACTAGGGAAATGGGTTGGATGACCATATGAAAATAATCAACCTCTGTTCTTAATTTGTTACAGACTACACTCTCCTTTTTCCACCCAGAATTACAAAAAAAAAGAGAACATGGCTTTCTCCTTCCGCTTCCTCCCCTCCCTACTCCCTGCACCCCTTCCCCTTATTTCTCTCCCTATTGAAGGCACAACATTGACCTACTGCTACTGCATCTCCCCCAAACTCAAAATAAATGCAACTTCAACTGCATGACAGAATACACAAGAGCTATGACAGCAAGGTTATGACAGTATTATTCCTTCTGCTGCAAGACAATGGATACTTTCAGTCCAAGTACAGTACAGAGTACTCAATGGTCTCCATACTGCTTCATACAAATCATGATGATGTCATTCAGCAGCGCTCTGTCTCAGTGACGTTATGCCATTATATGTGCCATTACATCACTGAATCAGATACTTTAAATTCTTTAAATAAGCAACCATTTCTAAAATAAGCACACAGTCATGTGTGAGACATACGTATTAGAGCTATTAATGGCTCTAATTTGAGCAAGGCCCAAGGAAAGCACACATGCAAATACCTATAGGAACAATGGCCTTCCTTATTTTTCAGCTTGTTCTGGTTTTGTCCATAGTTATTTCTCAAATTTCAACACGTAAAACACATTTTAGTCTGTATTTCTAGCCAGCAACCAGGCTCTATATTTAATCAAAGGTCAGGAGTAGAGGACATGCACATCCCGTAATAAGAAAAGAAAGAAAGCCCAGCACGTAACATTATGATTAGCAAAAATTTGGTTATTTACATTTTTATGAGACTACTTTAATAAGAAAATATGTTTTTATTTTCTTACAAAGGTATCACACTTTTATCTTAACCTACATGTCTAGGGTAGCACCCTGGCTCAGTTGCTTGTTCAAAAACATCTTCACATATAGCCAAATCATGAAATTAACACTAGTATAGGTGAAATGAATAGAGAATATCAACGTGTACAAGAACTGCACAAGTTTAGCTACCAAGCAGATGCTGAGGAATTCACAAAGCCACTTCTGTTGCTTAGAGTGTGCAGTGTCAGGTATCCGGATTACCAAGTTGTTTTCCATCGCAAAATGCCTTCAGGGGCCTTCTCACATGACACAGTATTTAGACTCCTGACAGTGAAATCTACTTCACTGCCTACTAATGTATCTGAGTTCTGAACTTTTCTGCTATTCTAAAATATTAGAACACATTCTAATAGATTCCATAACATATTCACACATTATATTGTAAACAAAATCATCCAGTGGACAATGGGTCTGTGTGCAAGTTACATTACTTAAAGAAAGATTTCTCAATGGTTAACAAAGGAGATTTCCATATGAAGAAATATTTCTATAGGAGCTCAGCATGATAGGTCATAGAGATGGAGCAGAAGGTTATGCAAGCAAGTATCCGCACTGAAACTGAAGCCCAGGATGCCAGAGGAAGGCTAGACAGGCAGATTCTGGAGGACAGAGACATAGGAGCAGTGTATATGCATGTGCGAATTAAGCCTCATATGGCACCATATTCATTTTCCACAGTGCAGAAGGTTTTAAAGCAGGGTTTCCAAAACTGGGGCCTCTGAAGACTTGAAGATCTTTTCAAAAGCCCTTAGCATTTTTTGATGGACCACACTTAATGAGCAAAGTCACAGATTTTCAGAAGAGCTGATCAATAAGTCTGAGAGTCAATTATAGCCATGCACTTAGAGGGTCCTGACTGTGGTGGAATTTTATGAAAAGTTTATAAGCCCACTGTCTCCACTGCTACAGGGGATATTTATGAATCATACTGTATCACACTGCTCCCTGCTACCTTAAATCATCCTTCAATTTCACTTTTACTCAAAAAAGTCTCTGAATCATATAGACCAAAGTCTGGTGCCAGGAAGGTACACTTCCTCATTTGATTTCCACTAATCAAACAGTTTTCATAAAAGACAGTCACTCAGAGATTTTTAAAGTTTATTTATAACTTCCATTGCTTCCATTTTATTGAGATGTTTTGCACCAGAGTGTGAATTACTCCCTAATTGAGACTTGAACCCTTCTGAAGGAGATAAAAACAAAAGGTTGGAGGGTTTCTTAAATATTTACATAAACTAAGTAACTCTAATGGCCTGGTAAATATTTAAATATGTTTCACCAGCCCTGTTTCAAGTAAAATTGCACTATAATTTGCAAACACTGCCACGGTGGGTCAAATAAATTCTTAACTGCTGAGATTGACTGAGCGAGCTTGACTGTATCAGCACATCAATTGTTAAGACAGAATGTACCGTAGGGTTTGAATTACAGTATGGGAGAGCCAGGGGGAGCTTCCCCCAAAAAGTCCTGAATCTCGCAGTCTAAAGACATGCATGTTAGATTAACTGGAGAGTCTAAATTGCCCATAGGTAAGAGTATGTGAGTAAATGGTGTGTGTGCCCTGCGATGAACTGGCGAACTGTCCAGGGTACAGTATATTCCTGCCACTCGCCCAGTGCATGACCAGGAATAAGCAGGTATAGAAATGCATGAATGGATATTATTATTATTATTATTATTATTATTATTATTATTATTATTTCCCAATTTTCATCACCATATGTGGATAATGACTACCCCATTGGGATATTTGTGGAAGGGGTATGTTTTGCTCTCCTATGAAACTGAAATGAATGTTTCTTTAAACCGGTCATTTATGATTGCATATATTTATTTTAATTTAAAGCAGATAACATTTCACTGATCTATTCGATTTTGATATAACTTATTGGTATATACAACATATGAAGATGTTACTGTATATACTGTATGTAGTCAATATTGAATTAATCAGTTAAAAAAATATTTTAAAACCATGAATATAGTTACTTTGCATATTTATTTTCATATTTGAGTGTTTCAATGACATATTTTCACATAGTGGATTGGGACATCCATATTTTCAAAGGCTTACTACCATATTTTTGCAATAAAAAAGCATTAACAGGGTTGAATCAATATGAAATGAATCTATATACCAGTTGGACCTGTGTGTTTCTACTTCATGTGGTACTCCATCAATATATAACAGCCTACTCTGCAAAAATAAAGATTATCAATGCAGTTCTGAAAATAAAATGGTAAAGAAATTTGTTGAAATCAGTAATAAATAATGTTACTGCAAAAAAACCTTATCAGATGTATGCATAAATGAGGTGCATTAGTTCAATGAATGGAACAATGTTTTACCATGAACCAATGTACTTATTCCTGATAAAAACCAAAAGCTGATTTCACTGGAAACCAGTTTCCCTCTTAACCCAGAGACCACAATTGTAAGTAATGACTGCACTATAAAGATTAATGATAGCTAGCAGGCCACAACACATTAGGCTTCAATCTCAGGACAACCAGTCTTTGTTGGAAAAGGGAACCAAATCTGTATCATGTCAAATAAACTGGAACTTCTTTTACTTGGCCTGTTTCATTTTTAGCTTGGCCATGTACATCTACGGGTAGAGGAGGTGGTAACTGAAGGGAACTCTGGCTGTAGGCCAGAGAGTGCTGACTTCCAAAGAATCGCAACCTTGCAGCTGCAGGAGAGGAACAGAGTGAGGTCAGAAGGTGAACACTGAGACAGAGCAGTTCTTGGTGATAACTGAGAAAACACAAGGCCTGACTGAGCAGGTGTCAATCCGTTGAATTAATAATCAAGATGGTGCCGTGGACGGCTGCCTTGGTGCTCTTTGTTTGTATTTGTTTGTGGACATTTTGTAATCAAAGTGGTGAGAAGCCTATCTAACATGTAACATTTTTTTTTAATTAACCTATTTTACAGGACACAATAGACATTTTTTTTCAACTATTGCTATTTTCTACCCTTCTTTCAGTTTCCAATTCTGAATTATTTTGTGGTGACTTCTCTGTTCCTGCTGTGGATGCAAGGAACATTGTAGCTCAGCACTCCACCCATGCCCACACCTGTGAATTAGTGAGCATTCCACACCCTACAGAATAGTACCACAGAGCAAAACTGGCACAGATTGGAGCAGGTGACATCCTTTACTGAATAATGTGTCTAGCATGTGGTTGGGAGGAACTAAATTGCAGAAACCCAGAACACTATCCTTGAATCCTGTACTGGAACCAAATCAAAAATCTATGGAATTTGAACAGAAGAGGGTAGTCCATAAGACCAAATGAAAGGATCTGAAGGACCTTGAAAGATTCTGCATAAAAGACTGGTCAAAGATCCCTCAACCCAATATGTTCACCAATTGCATGAAAGACTATAAAAGGGTGTAACTATTTGTGACATGGAGGAAATAAATATATTAAAATGTTACTTTAGATTTTTTAAATTAAAGTGGAATATTTCCCACATGTTTGTGAATTAAAATATAGCTCAATAACAGTATTTATTATATACAGCTGGGTATGAATAATCTTGGAGGGCACTGTAGATGTTTCAAAATCTCCATGACATCTTTATTCAAGTTTGAGATGAGTTTTCAAGTCCACATACTGAAAGTACACAGCATAAGTTGACACGGCAAAGTAGTCTATCACAATGAGCTGTTTCACGAAGGAATGCCAACACTGTGGGTGTCATTTCCTGCGTGTTAAAATTACCCGAAGTGTAGACCACCTGCTTCCCTTCGGCGCCCACTGTACTTCAGGAGAGATTCAAGTCACAGGAGCTCTGAGGTCACAGACACAGTAAAGGAATGAGTACAGCGAACTATAAAAAGAACCCATTTTTCCACACAGAGACACCCAAGTCATTAGCAAGGCATTTCTTGACTGGTCACATACAACCTTCTGAACTTTTGCATCCATAATATTAGATGCACAAAGACCATAGTCTCTGAAACTTGGAGTGCTGTTTTTTTTTCAATTCTCCAAATGTTTTTTTCTAATGCACGAGTATCAGTTCACATATAGGTTGTACAACAGGAGAGTCTAATAAGGTTCTCTCTGTCAAAGACCAGCATCCATGTTTCTGAGTGATTTGATACATATTTAAGACAAGACACAAGATCCAGAAGGTAAAGTGGGAAAGGGTTCTTCTCATAATAACATCAGCGCAAGTGAACTTTGAAATGCGTTTGCTTGTACAGGAAGCTGGGTAGACTAGTGTTGCAGAAGTACACGAAGTGAGCCGCCTACTAGGCCATGTTTCCAGTGCATATAAGGAGTAGGTTCATTGTGTTGAAGATGTAGGTGTTGCTGAAATGCTTTACTGTAAAGCCTCCTGAGCCATACTGGAAAAGTACAACCTTCAGTTCCACATTGATTGCTGCAGTGCTTTACAGCTACATCTATTGCATTTAATGGCATGTTTGACTCATTACAAAAAATTTAAGTTTAAATTTAATAAAAGTTCAAATATGGATCTGAAAGGGTACACAGACATATGTGTCTCTTCCAGTTCCAATACATCTGTGAACAAGAACTTCACAATGATTGTATACTGATTTTTTCATAAGGAACTTCAAAATTAATCAAACAATATAATATAGGAATTTCTTGCTTTTAGATTTTAGTTATTGCTCTGCTCTGCTGAACAGCCTCGAGATTATTAATATGCAATTAACATGAAAATATACAGTATCTGAAATACAATTTCCGCAATATTTTTAAACTTAACTTAACAAGTTACTCTGAATAAATGTAGAAAGAACAAGCACATGCAGTATGTATTTAAGTTCAATGAAATGCTGCATCAGAGTAATTTTAGCAAACACATCAACAGTGTCCCACAGGACTGCAGCAACCCTGTCCATTTCAACTGGTTTTCTGGCCAGAGAGCTTCCTTCAGTGCAAGGTTAGATCTATCGTCTTCTTCTTTAGAATTCCCAATAGTTAAATCATCCGAGGGGACAAAAAAAAAAGAATGAATTCCATTTTTGGCCTGTCTATTTCTTATTGTGAAGTCATAAACAGTGACCTTAGATGAGGCTAGAGGGACCTGCAGTTCTTTAGATGTTCAGGGATCTTTTGTGACGTCCTGGATGAGTTGTCACTAAGCCCTTGGAGAAATTTAGGCAGGCTTGCCACTCCTGGGAAGATTCACCACTGTTCCAAGTATTCTGCATTTGGAGATAATGCCTCTCACTATGGTTCAGTGGAGTCTCAGAGCCATAGAAATGGCTTCGTAACGCTTTCCAGACTGATATGTTTCAACAACTGTTTTTCATCTCTTCTGGAATTTCCTTTGATCATGGAATAGCGTGCTTCCAGAAACTTTGGGGTGACTACATCAGTCCGATGGTAATATGAGTGAGGTTCAGTTTCAACAGGGCTGGATGCAATCAAGCTGGGTTGTGCTCAATCAGCTGAATCTAATTAACAATTAAATTTGGTTAATTGGCTGATTGAGTAACTACTCAATCACATGGCTCATATAGGTATTTGATAACTTTTTTTATTAAATAAATGAAATAATAATTTGAAAATTGTGGTTTGTGCTCACTCAGTTTCCCTTTGTCTAATATTACATTTTGTCTAAAGATCTGAAACCATTCAGTGTTACAAATATGCAAAAACAGTGGAAATCAGGAAGGGGGTGATACTTTTTCATTGTACTGTAAAGTAGGCATAGAAACACATTTACAGCTAAACAAGCAGGAAACCGCCCAGACCCATGGCGCACCTCCTGCGCATGCGCCTACAAAGGTCATCCATGAGTGAGTGAGTGAGTGAGTGAGTGACCACAATTTGCAGCATATAGCCCACGGCGGCAGTCCTGTGGTGCCGTCGGAAAAAGTGATCTATGGTGTAATTAACATTTAACACAGGATTCTGCATAATACATATATAGGAAGCAATCACAGACCAGGAAACCAATTGCCACAGACACATACATAACAATACTGAAGAATTAAAAATGTTAAAAATAAAAAAGGTTCAGACTTGGGATAACACTTGGATTCTGTGGCCCAGGGATGGTCGTAGCCCTAAACAACTGGATGTTTGTGTTTATGTCATCAGCTGGCTCTGTAGATATGAGATTGGCAGCTATCCAACAAAACAAATCAACATCCCTGTTACAGTGCGTGTCAGTGGCCTCTGTAGGAGACTTGCAGTAGAGTTTAGACAGTTTGCAATTAATGAAGGCTCTCTTGTGCTCTCTTGTGTATGATTAACAGGCTAGAGTATAACATTTGTCAATTATAATGACAAACACAGTGCTGTCTTTAAAGACAGAAGCAAAAAAATACTACAACTTGGCAGATGTGTTTTTGGTACTACTACAGCAGAGTTCATTACAAGCAGGGCTATTTAGAACACACACTATATGACCAAAGGTATCTGGACACGCCTTGGTCTATTTCTGTTTTTCGTGGTTTGGGCTAGGCCCCCTAGTTCCAGTGAAGGCAAATCTTAATGCTACAGCCTACAATCACATTCTAGATGATTTTTTGCTTCCCCAACAGTTTGGGGAAGGCCCTTTTCTGTTTCAGCATGACAATGCCTCACAGCACACAGCAAGGTCCATATAGAAATGGTTTTCTTAAGAACAGTGTGGAAGACCTTGACTGTCCTGCACAGAGCCCTAACCTCAACCCCATCCAACATCTTAGGGATCAATTGGAAAGCCAACTGCGAGCCTAACCGCTCAATCAGTGCCTGACCTCACTAATGCTCTTCTGGCTAAATGGAAGTTAATCCCTGCAGCAATGCTCCAACTTCTAGCATAAAGCCTTCCCAGAAGAGTGTAGGTTGTTATAGCAGCAAAGGGTGGACCAACTCCATATTAATGCCCATAATTTTGGATGAGATGTCGGATGTCAGGTGTCCACGTACTTTTGTCAATATAGTGTATGTACACATGACTGTTTAGAGAAAATTATGCATAAAGATTGAGGACAGTGCATTAGTACAATAGATTATTGCTACAATGAATCTTCAGTAACCAGTCATGTCACACCATACACACAGCCAAACCTCTGATCTGTACCAGACTGGCACTCATAACAAGGAGGGTAGAATGGAATAGTTCAAATCTTCAGCGATAAAAAAGATTCTCAGAATGTTTGGTAACTGATGTAAATGTTAACAATTTATCAAAGTTCTCAGAACCACAAAGGGAGCAGCTTTAATCAACAAAGAGCCGAGCACTTCCTTTTCACAAAAGAAGCCCTCACTTACTGAGCACTGAAACACAAGTGCACAAAACGAATCCTTTTCAAATGTCAACCAGGACAAAGCCACAGACTGTGGAGCAACTTGGCTTGTCAGAACGACAAACAGAAGTAAAACATTTCCTATATACTTTGTCTACTGTCTTACTCTCTCATATGATAAAATACCCTGGATCTTATCATAAACAAATACATCTGAAAATGCTCTTAGTCCATATTCTAGTAATTAAACACAAACTGAAGGGCAGGAAAGTCATGTCATATTCATCAGTATAGGAAATGTTCAGCTTTGTAGGCCACAAAATTCTGTTGTAGAATGTTATTATAAGTAGTGCTGGCACAGTTATATTTACTCAAACACATTAAATGCTAATTTTAATATATTTCTCAGTATAGTTGATAAGACATGTTAAGAATCTAACTAAATGGTTCCATATACAAGTTATTTAAAAATATATTTACTGATAAACTCACTCACTCACAAAGTGCGTGGTTGAATGGTTCCACATTTGTGTGACTTCCTTAAAACTTCTGATATGACATAAATATTTCACAGAAGGCCTAACAATACACCACAGTACATCTTCCAGAGAATTTCAGGTGACTAGTCTAATCTAAAGAGCCATATAAAAATATTGCAGTTCCACAGAAAAGGTTCTGTAGCACTCTTGGGTATTATATTAACTTAACACAGCTCTACTTGTGAATGATTAAAATAGCAGTGAATAAGTACACTGCATAATGCTTACTGGTATTAATGAAGCCATGGGCTTCACAGCTGCTTTCTCTTTATTTGTTTTACCAATGTGAATAGCTATTCCAGGAAAATAGTGTTCATGGCTTCCTGATACAAAAATTACAGATGCAGCTGAATCCAGCAGAGGAAACTGACCAGCAAAAACTGTCTGGTTTTGATATAAATCATTTAAAAATGCAGACATGTCTAAAACATGAATGTTATGGTTATTGATAATAATCATAATCTTTTTTTGATGAGAAAAACAGTATTTGGCAATATATTTGTGAAAAAATATATAAGTTCTTGTGTAACCCATTTAATAAAATATCTACAGTATCATGAATCCAATTTCGTATAATTCTATATATAGGGGCTGTACTGTGGCTCATTCTGATAACATTTTTGTTTCAGAATGAGATGCGTGCTATGCCTGGGCCCAGTGACCATTGTTAGCCTGTTCTATCACTAACATCCTTAGGTGTGCAGAAAACTGCAGCAGCTTTTCACTCTGGTGCAGAGAAACTGCCATAAGTCTGAGCAATGCTACCACCGATTAGGCATTGCTCTGCAAGACTATCGGTTACAGTGAGCAGTGGCACAGTAAGCATTTGATTCTTGGCTATGGTGCACTTTACCGAACCAATGACTAGTACTCAATCCAGGAGGGCCCTCATTACATGAATGGGCAATCACTAGCTACCTAAGGAAGTTGAATGTGCAGTAAATATGTGATTGTGGCTAGCTAGGGAGCTACAGGTTATGGTTCACCAATTCGCAATCGTCACAGTTTTTAGCCCTGACAATTTTGGTAATGCTACAAAAAATAATTCTCTGCCCGTCTTTGTGATCCAAGAGATCAACTAACCATTTAGCTATGCTTGAGGAAGAGTTGACTGGAGAAATCCAAGCAGCAACAAATAATTTTCTATTAAGATAATAAAATTTTAGCTATATTACAGGCATTTAGCAGACGCTCTTATCCAGAGCGACTTACACAACTTTTTACATAGCATTTTACATTGTATCCATTTATACAGCTGGATGTATACTGAAGCAATGCAGGTTAAGTACCTTGCTCAAGGGTACAACGGCAGTGTCCTTACCCGGGAATCAAACCGGCGACCTTTCGGTTACCAGCCCAGTTCCTTACCCACTGTGCCACACTCCGTCCTATGTGGATTGCATACAACATATAGCTATATACAATTGCATTCTAATAAGGGAAATACAGTAAGATGGTTGTCCATTAGCTAACAATCACATATTTTCATTCTTTTTTGTTATAAATAAAATTTCTTTATTTCCATTCTACAGTTATTACAAAACAGGGTGAAGCTGCTTCAAATCCCTCCACCAACTCCCCTCCCCCTTCAATCAAAAGCCCTGGCTTCCCCTCCCCCCTCCACTCCCCTGCTACCCACTCACCCACTATTAGGGCTGCTAATGATTTGGTCAGAAACATCAAACATATTTTCATTCTGGTAAATGGTAAATGGACTGCATTTATATAGCGCTTTTATCCAAAGCGCTTTACAATTGATGCCTCTCATTCGCCAGAGCAGTTAGGAGTTAGGTGTCTTGCCCAGGGCGGGGTTCGAACCGGCCACCCTCCGACTGCCAGACAATCGGTCTTACCTCCTGAGCTATGTCGCCCCTGAAGACCATTCTTAATGCATAATATGAAATAACAAACTCTTAAACCTGACAAAGATTAATTTGGACAGAATACTTGCTGATTATATTGCAATCTACTAGACTTTGATAGTGGAAGATAAAGATGCTCCTTGGATATAAGAGACAGATATCACATACAGTCCCCTCCAAAAGTATTGGAACAGCAAGGCCAATTCCTTTGTTTTTGCAATACACTGAATACATCTGGGGTTGAGATAAAAAGATGAACATGAGACAAGAGTTCAGAATTTCAGCTTTTACTTCCTGGTATTTACACCTAGATGTGTTAAACTACTTAGAACATAGCACCTTTGGTATCAGACCACCCAATTTTTAGGTGAGCAAAAGTATTGGAACAGAGAGTATTTAAGTAAATGAAAGCAAATAACACTTAATATTTGGTAGCATATCCCTTGCTTGCAATAACTGCATCAAGCCTGCGACCCATTGACATCACCAAACTGTTGCATTCTTCTTTTGTGATGCTTTTCCAGGCTTTTACTGCAGCCTCTTTCAGTTGTTGTTTGTTTCGGGGGCTTTTTCCCTTCAATCTCCTCTTCAGGAGGTGAAATGCATGCTCAATTGGGTTAAGGTCTGGTGATTGACTTGGTCAGTCTAAAACCTTCCACTTTTTCTTCCTAATGAAATCCTTTGTTGTGTTGGCAGTGTGTTTTGGGTCATTGTCTTGCTGCATGATGAAGTTCCTCCCAATTAGTTTGGACGCATTTCTTCGTAAGTTGGCAGACAGAATGTTTTTGTAGACTTCTGAATTCATCCTGCTGCTACCATCATGAGTTACATCATCAATAAAGATTAGTGAGCCCACTCCAGAAGCAGCCATGCAAGCCCAAGCCATGACATTTCCTCCATCGTGCTTCACAGATGAGCTTATATGTTTTGGATCATGAGCAGATCCCTTCTTTCTCCACACTTTGGCCTTTCCATCACTTTGGTAGAGGTTAATCTTGGTCTCATCAGTCCATAAAACTTTGTTCCAGAACTTTTGTGGCTCATCTCTGTACTTCTTTGCAAATTGTAATCTCGTCTTCCGATTCTTACTACTGATGAGTGGTTTGCATCTTGTGGTATAGCCTCTATATTGCTGCTCTCTAAGTCTTCTTCGAACGGTTGATTGAGATACCTTCACCCCTGTCCTGTGGAGATAGTTTGTGATGTCACTGACTGATGTTTTGAGGTTTTTCTTCACAGCTTTCACAATGTTTCTGTCATCAACTGCTGTTGTTTTCCTTGGTCGACCTGTTTGATATCTGTTGCTCAGTACGCCAGCGGTTTCTTTCTTTTTCAGGACATTCCAAGTTGTCGTACAAGCTATCCCCAATGCTTGTGCAATGGCTCTGATCGATTTCCCCTCTTTTCTAAGCTTGCTTTTCTCCCAAAGACAGCTCTCTGGTCTTCATGTTAGTTCATCTTTTATAACACAAATGCCGTTTTCACAGGCAAAACCCAAGGCTAAAACCAAGAGTAGACATTCAGAACTATTTATTGTTTAACCAATCAATCTAACAGGACACATCTTGGCAACAAGAAACACCTGTCAGTCACATGTTCCAATACTTTTTCTCACCTAAAAATTGGGTTGTCTGATATAAAAGGCGATATGTTTTAAGTTGTTTAACAAATCTAGATAAAAATACCAGGAAATTAAAGCTGAAATTCAGATCTGTCATCTAATGTACATATTTTGAACTCAAACTCAATTTTCTTCAGTGTATAGCAAAAACAAAGGAACTGACCTTGCTGTTCCAATACTTTTGGAGGGGACTGTATACAGGAAATTAACTACAGCATGTACCAGACTCTGTAATCTGCTAATAATAATAACGCTCACATTTATACTGCGCTTCTCACACACTCAAAGCACTTTGAGTTTTGATGAGCGGGAAAAGCTCCTCAACCAACGTCAAAGTGCATCACCCACCTGGGTGATGTCCAGCAGCCATTTTGCGCCAGAACACTCACCACACATCAGCTGAGGTGGACAAGGAGAGAATGATTTTAGCCAATTAAACTGGGAGATGATTACCTGGCTGGTGCTACTGCCTTAAAAGTTACATGTACTGTAAATTTCAAGTTCAAAGTTCAATTTAATTGTTACTCAACATTGCTTTAAAACATGTACATTTAAAACATGTACATTTATGGTGAAACTAATTTAAATTTAGTGATGAGTACTATAGTATCTAATGTCCTATAAGTAGGCTAATAATGAAGCTGCACACAGGTGGCAGAACCATCCTGCTCTTAATGACCTAGGATATCAGTGAGTTTTCTGGTAATACGCATGGATGTCTAAGTTTCACAGGTCTTACGGGAAAAGAAAGTAGGTTAGAAGACAAAACTCAGCACAGGTATTTCACCACATCTCTACTAGTCAGGAAGCTCACAGTGACCCTGCACCATGTCGGAAGGAAACTGAAACCATATCATAGCTAGCATGAGATAAATCAGCCTTCCCCCACTTGACAGAACTAACAGCATTTATGATAACCTGTGTCTCTTATCATAAAAGGTCATTTACAATTAACATTTATAACTGCTGCCTGTGTACCCACATTATTATGACACAAATCATCATGCAAACCGATAACTAATTGTATCAGCATATGGCTTACCTATGCCAATGGTCTTTAAAGTTTATATAAGCCTTATAAGCCTTCAGTTCAGTCACTAAAACCAAATGGTGATTTACTGCCTAGATTTTAACTATATAGCTGGTTGACTAGAATTTGTCACTTCAGTTGAAAATAGTTAGCAAAGCATATTAAGAGGTACAGACGTACCATTATATGAATAGAAAAAGAGTACTTTGCAGTGCCCTCCAAAATGATTCATACCCATTATAAAGATGGAAAAAGAGACTATATAAAAATAAGTAATGCAAGTACTGAGCTAAATTTTAATTGCAGTATTTTGTAAACCCTCCCTTCACAATAGTATCACTACTGAGTTGTCTTTTACTTGAGCTTCATGGCAGAAGGAACCGGTTTTTGGGCAATGAGTTCCAGTACTTACTGGAGTTCTTCATTATACTGACCTGATCGCAAGAGCCTCTATAGTACATGCCTGCCTGTGTTCCAAGCAAATATGAAAAGTCCATCAGCAAAGTGGCTCCAGGTTCTCTTCTGCTTGGGGAATATATGCAATTTAGGGTGTGATGAATGTTTGTACACCTACTTAGTATGGTATCATGTTTTGTTCTTTCCTTTCAAATGAAGGGATATTAAATATTTCAACATTTTTATTAAATATTCTTTTATTGAGAAAATAAACCATGTGTAGTACTAGTTTTATATAAGCCAGAGAATGTATAAACACCCATACATCCTACAAGCACACAAGTCTCATATCCCACAGAACACTGGAGCAAGTCTGCTGAAGGACTGTGCCACAGGAGTTTCACAACCACCTACATACTGTACTGACAAATCTTTATGTCTGGTTTGAATGTCACTTCAAAGGAAAAGTAAACAGCTCTGTCTCAGTATAACTAGCTGCTCCCATTACCTCGAAAAAGACAAAGAAACAAATGTCATTACAGCAATGACAAGCTAACAAAAAGCATACACTTCACAAAATAACTAAAGCCATATACATATTATACAGTTAAACAATTCCGCAGGCATACATTTATTAGTTTGATCTATTGATTTGTTTGATTTGTACATATAGACACAGGACGGCCATCCATGTTATACAGGTCTCACAAACTTCTGGATTCATGGATTTCATAAGACTGTCTTTCCAAATATACTTCTGCATGTTCTATTGATTCGACCAAGAACGTAGTTTGTTTTTGCTGACAAAAGGCATGAAATTCACCATTCAGTGTTGAGTTACAAGAAACACCTTGTGAAAACAATGGAGTATGCATTTGGCTATTAGGCTAGTCTCACTAGTCTCAACAGGTTTATTTAATCAGGCAATGTAAGTTAGTAATTACTCCTGCCCCACAGAACCACACCATTCATTTAATGTGTTTTAAAGAAAGAGGAACCAAGCTTTCAGATTCCTGAAATAGGAGATACAGCCACACCTAGGAGTTTTTTGTACACTGTAATCCTGTCTGAACTGTTAAGAAACAAAAGAAAACTCATGACTGGTCAACATCATGTTAGTCAAGCTCAATAAAGAATAAGTACACATATTGGCTGGGTCCATAATATCCAAAATGCACATTTGGGGCCTGGAGATTACAGTCTAATCAAAATGTGACAAATGTTGACATAAGGAAAGGAAATCATTTGTGTGTTCTAAGTTGCACAGTATATTTTGTTGGTACTACACTGCAGTGCTGCATAATTTTTAATAATTGAAGTATAACTGCAACCAATACTCTACCATTCATGTTATACATGTAGAACAGTTAAAAATCTGCTGCCTCGTTCTGTGAAGATACCGATTTCACAATGTGGATGAGCCCCATGGCCTAGTATCGATATAAAAAATAAATAGAAGTACTGTAAATTCACAACTGTATATCAATTTATTGCTTTTTATCCACAATAAAATTTGCCAGATCGTTGATTTGTTGCCTAGCCTTGAACCTCGCAATCCTCACCTAAGCCAAGCCTAGCTTCTATTCTCCATACCCCGATTCTCAGTACCTTCCTTGTTTCCTTTAGATTGCACCGTTCTCCTGGTCACTTTTAGTTCTTGTTTCATGCACTTTGTTTCAGTGTTCCCCTGTCTGGCGAGTCTACGTGTTTGTTCTCATCGCGTCTCGTTTGTGTTCTCTCTTTCTCCCGTTTACCTCCCCAGCTCCAACCTCCCGGTCCAGCCCGTCCTTCGCCGGCCTCCCAGTCCCCAGTCCAGCTCCGCCGCCGAAACCAGAGGAATCCCTTCCAGTGCCACGCCAAGCCGGATCCCGGACCACCTCCTCACCAACCGTCACGGTCCCTGCTTCAAGCCTGCCCTGGTTCCTACCGCATCCCTTCTAGCCCCCCGCCAAGCCGGATCCCGGACCACCTCCTCACCAACCGTCACGGTCCCTGCTTCAAGTCTGCCCTGGTTCCTACCGCATCCCTTCTAGCCCCCCGCCAAGCCGGATCCCGGACCACCTCACCAACCCTCATGGTCCCTGTTTCAAGTCTGCCCTGGTCCCTACCGCCCCCTGCTGTGTAATCAATAAACTTCTCTTTCTGAATTCCATTACACTGCTATCTCTGAGTCCTGCATTTTGGGTCCGGCCAAGCATGGAACGTAACAAAAGGAGAGCTGTGTGAATCTTAAGGCAGTGAGCTGACAGTTTTTACCACCACGATCACAGGTTATAGTTAGCAAAACACTGAATTCCATTTGATATCTCCAGGTCAAGATGCAGAGGAAAATCTAGTCATTCTTTAAAAAAAACAAAAAAAACAACAGAAAGCCCCAGCCCTGTCCTCAGTCAGGAGTTTGATAGTGCAAGAGGTAGGTTATCTTAGGTGATATTTATAGTGATAGGCTATTTTTCCTTCATGGAAATGTATGCAGATTTAATTGTGTGTAGGTGTGGTTACAGGTTATATTTACTTAGGCTAGTGGTGATGATGGATCTTCCAAGGAGGCTGAGCAGTTTGGAAAATAGGTTACTACTGCTCAGTCTGAGCTTTTATTGGCAATGGAGCAGACACTGCTATGTGATGGCAGCACAGTCTCACCTGTAGTCATGCTGCTTCCTATGCATTGTGTTTGAAAATACAGCTATTACCACGTTGGCAGGTTCCTTTCATCTGTAGCTTTATTATCTATGTTCTCTAAATTAATTTGCATTGTGCATATAGTCTTTTTATGTGAATGTATGCCCATTAAAATTTTTGGCTGAAGCAGACAAGATTTAGCTCTCTTTCAAGAAAAGTGGCAGCAGTGTAGAAGCTAGTGTAGAAGTGAGTGAATAAGTGAGTGCCATTTTCAATAACCATAACAGCACAAATAATTGACATGAAAATCTCCAAATAAATGTACAGTATTTACCCTAATATAAAGTGGGAGATTACTGAGCTACAAAAACTGATTTAGTGACGTTTTAAAATAATCTGTTTGAATATATATTTGTCAAATTGCAGAAAATTGCATCATTTTCTTTTTTTCTGGGGAAGGACCCCCATGCCCCGTGCTCTAATTGTACCCCCTCCCCAGAATTTTGGATTGCATGACACCCCTGATTGACACTACTATAAAAGAAGAGGCTGAAAGGTATGCAGTAAGCAGCTGACTGGCTGTGTTAAGGGCTCAAAAAAGGACAAGCCTGTAGCACCCCTGGAGAGCCATAATACTGGTCACCTGCTGCTGACCGGCCGGTGAACATACACAGAGGTACAGGGAGAGATGGCTGAGGAGAAAGTGACCGAGTACTACTGGCATATAATCATCACCATGCTGTTGAGGTTCAGCAATGAAGATGGCCCAAATGTTTGTCCTCTCTTGTGTCTGTGTATGGAAAGGCCACAAGGGAGAGACTGTAAGGCATGTCAGCACCACCCACAGAAACTGTCAACTTTGCAAGAATGACAAAAATATTTTGAAATGTCTGCTGAGTTCTCATGGCAATAGCAATGCACGTCATGCACCGTGGAAGTGAATTGCTGACATAGCCTACACTGACTGTAGCAAGCGAACAAATAAATGAACCTGAACAAACCCCTTTCTAGATGACTAGCACTCATGTGTAGGCACTCAGCAGCCTTACATTATACACTGACCTTATGCTGCTGGTGCAAATAGACTGCGACACATGCTAACACAATTCAAGAAACATGTGAAAGGAACAAAGGGTTCACTGGCCAAATGCTATTGTGCAGTTTTACTTTAAATGTATCATCAGAAAAACCATTGCAAAAGAGGGATATACTGTAATGTGATCTGTTGCAAATCAGGGAAATGAACTGTGACAGGATACAGCTACAGATGCAGAACAGCATATGCAGCTGCAGGATAGCCTGGGACATGGCTGATAGAAAAGACCCATGACAATATAAAAACACCATGCATGGAAGTCTACACCCTTCATTCCAGAAAAACAAGAAGCCATTGACCTATGTACTCATTTTGCCTATATTACCTAAATTCCACTCCATTCTCTGTATCCCTATAGCTTGGTGCAGAAGAACCTTGTCTTTCAGCTCATCTGGATTACACAAACTCTTCAGAATGCAGGTGACCTTCTCAGTTTCTGACTGTTTAGCATCAGGAGAAGACGATTAGCACCAAGGGTGACCTCTCCTAAGACCCAGCAATTAATTATTGTAGAGGACATGTGTCTCTGATCTCTAAAACCATACATTATATTATGCTGAAATCTACACTAGAAGGGACATTCAATAACAAGATTATATTTTTTAAAGTATTTTCACTCCAACATGGTTTTTTCGTCCAAGACACTTGCATTATGTAAAACATTTAAATACTTTACACTTTAAAACTTTTTTCTACCATAACTAGTGGGGAGCCAGGATAAAAGCATGCATACACACTTGCTCACCCCTAATTGAAACTGCATTTGAAACACTTCAAATGCTTGGAGATCCAAGTGCACAAGACATTGTGGCACATTGTGGTGAGCCTGACATCTACTGGACATTAATTGAACTGACAGGTATTGGTTCCCTCTTACTGCTCCTATCATTGGGAATGTCACACACTTTAACTGTAGTGATATGTAATCTGAAGGAAGTAAATTAGAAATTCTCTTATTTTGGTCTATCAGCTGCTTTATCAACTATAATAATATGGCTCAGTATGAACCACACCAGGTTTAAGAAGGTTTAGGGATACAGCAGTTTTTTTGGATGCACATGTTGAGGATTAAGTCGCAATTTCTGATGGGAATTTTGAAGTTTTACCAGGATATTCAAACAGAAATTGAAAGGGCAGTTTTCCAGGAAAAGACCCACAGCCCTGGGAAATAGGGAAATATAAACAAAACTTGCTTGTGCTTATCTCTGATTTAACAGTCAAAGTTAAACAGGTGTCTTTACAGTGCTTATCGTGCAAGCCAATAAAGGACTACTGTATGTACACAAGGTGGCACAAAACTCTATGAATGAAATAAGTGAAAATGGGTACTTTGGTGGTCTTCCTAGAAAACTAATATGCACAATCAGTAACATTTACATGTTATTCAGTATTGTTATTGTTTAATATGGTTTTTTTCTACATATGACATTGATTAATACTGCACAGAACTATTTATTTTAAATAAGCATTTCCTGTCTCAAAGCTACTTGACCTATTCTTTGTATTATGGTATTTTTATTATTGTGGCATCCTCTAATATATTAGGCTAATAAATACAGTGCCGTGAAAAAGCATATTTGCCCTTTTCCTAATTTCCTCTGTTATTATATATTTGTCACACTGAATGGTTTCTGAATAATTGTATATTCCTCACACAAAATTACTTTTTCACATGGGTGATATGGGTGTTTGATAAATGAAATAATAATTTTATGGATGTGTTCTGTGCTCACTCAGTTTCCCTTTGTCTAATATTACATTTTGTCAAAAAATCTGGAATAATTCAGTATGCCAAATATGCAATAGAGAAAATCAGGAAGAGGGTGAACTGATCCTTTTTACGGCTTTTTATTTATTAGCTTAATATATTAGAGAATGTCCCTGTCCCTTCTTAGTAAACTGGTGGAGGGAAGCAGATACTGTGGCAACGCCAGGGACAAACTTCCTGTAATAGGAAGCAAGTTCTATGATAGCCCTCAGCTGCACAAAACCGGCCAGTCACAAACAGCTGATGTCTTCTTACCCACTGTAGCCACACTTACTCGATGAACCAGAAATGTGACTTATGGCAGGATGTAAATTTAGCTCTGCCTGTGCTATTCTCATTATTACCAAATCTAGTGTGTTGAGTGCAAACCGAAGTCATTCCCATGAATCAGCATATCATCCAAGTACACCGTGTTCTTTTCGTGTTCTGCAGCACATGCTTCATTAGCCTCCTGAACATGGCTGGGGCATTGAAAAGGCCAAATGGATAAACTGCCACAGGTCTGACCCAGTCATGAAGGCTGTCCTTAGCTTTGTGTCAGGTGCCAGGGCTACCTGATAATAACCACTGTGCAAATCAAGGGATTTAAACCACCATGACACATCTATTTGATCAAAACAATCTTAAATATGTGGCAGAGGGTGAGTCCTTGATAGTGGCATCATTCAGTCGGCGATAATCCACACAAAAACACCAACTGCCATCCTTCTTTGGGACTAGCACCACAGAGGAAGCCCAGCGGTTTTCAGACGACTCAATGATTCCAGCTGCTCTCATCTCCACTAGACTGTTCTTTAGCCACCTGACGAGTAGGTTGCAGGCGTCACACACCTTGGCAAATATTTTTCGGTGATGTGTCTGCTGTATTGATAAGATCAAGTGAATTTGCCCCACGTCACTGGGTGAGTTGACAAAGACGAATGGTGGTGCTTCAGGGAGGCCCACTGCAGCTGTTTCTGGGACACACTAAGGCTATTGCTGCCCTCTCTCTGAACAGACTGGGCTGATTCTAACATGGTAATGGCCACATGGATGACAGGTCCCCTGTTCTACTCCTGGAGTTTGGCTCAAACAGCAGAGGGGGGCCGATGACAAGGCAGTGGTCCTTCCTGACAGGGAGTCCGTAAAATGGTGGGGGGTGTCGGAGAACCAGAAGCGACTAATATAGGGGAACGAAAAACTAACGCCACAAAGTCCCAAAGGACAAAGGAAAGGGAACACCAGAAACTAAAACACAAAATAAGATCCTTGGGAGAGCAACTCCCACACACACAGGATCATAAACCAAAAGAAAACACGGAGTAAAAAACGACTCTGAAGGACGACCTCGTCCAGCCGTAAAACTGGCTCGAGAAACCAAAAACTACCCGTACAAACCAGGGCGAAAAAGAAAGGGACCAGTGGTACAGAGGCGAAGCTCTGGTGCCAAACCCAAAACTAAAATAAAGTTTTAGATAAAAAATAAAGACAACTGAGTAGAAAAAATACTTAGCGAAAAGAAAAAACCTGAGACGCAGCTCAGAAAGAGACAAACAAAATACAATACCAGGGACAACGTCTCAATACCCAACAGCTCATACGAGCTTTAAAATAAAAGTATAAATATCCTAAGGCATCAGAATGCGCTCACTGCGCTAAGAGACTGAACGCCTTTAAAAGAGGACACAGAATCACCCACAAACACAATTCTGTACGGAGTCCACCGAGCACCTATACCTTACCGGCTTAGTGAAAAAGGGGTTTCACACAGAAGCGCTGATTGCTGTTCTGTCAGCGCTTATAAAGGCACCTCCCCAGGTGAAAATAATAGGGAATCAAACACCTGAAACAAATTAAGAAATTCCCAGACGCCGGGTGCCCTCTAGTGGCAGGCCACTGCACCCCAGACCCATGACAGTCTGGCAGTGGTTAGCTGACATAATGAGACCCTAGGCCCAAAGGACTGGGGTTATGATGCAGGGGCAGGGTATAGTCATCAGCACTGGATAGGCATTTTAGCCTCTAAATCAATGATGGGAGCAGTGCGGAGAAGGAGGTCCAGGCCCAAGAGGCAGCACGCTGAAATGTTCACCACCCAAATAGACATGACTACCATGTTGTCCAGCCACCTAGATCTCAACCTCACAGCTGCCAACCATCAGGGCATAGTCTCCCGTCACAGTCACAAGTGGAACAGATGTGGGGAGGACAACCTTACTTGGTGCAAATAACTTGTGGTGGACAAAGGTAACTGTAGACCCTGTATCAATTAATGCAATTACCAGTTGCTTGTCCACTTTCACTTCTACATGGCAGAACTCTGCTGGGCCAGGAACGAAAGCCAGTTCCTGATTTTGAGGTGAAGCTGCAGAGACCTCAGAGGCCAGAGAACTACCCATTACTTTGATCATTTACCATTTCCCATTGCTGTGGTGATATGGCAACATCCAACTTGGTGCACTCATGGTGGTGGGTGGGGGGCATCCACAGTGTTACAATATAATGAAACTCACACTGGGTTCTTCTGGGCTGTTCGTTTCATACACTGCTTGTAGCTACTTTATGGGCAATAGCTGTAATTTAAATTCTAACATGTATCGATTTATTAAGTGTAGTCAACCCAGGCTATGACCTGTATGTGGCATCATAGCAACACGACAACCCTGCAGCATGCTGACACGGAGTTTATGACACGGAGTCATGGAGATGGAGATCATGTCTACAGAAAAACTTTAAAACTGGAAACAGTTTTCAAAAGTTTGGCTGAGCCAGAGACAGTTTTAGCAGACTGATCCAGTGCTAGCATTAGCCTTGGACTCTGGACTGTGGATAGTAGGAGAGAGTGGGGTCCCCCTTTTCCCCTTCATTTTCCCTTTGGATTTGAATGGGCTGGCTTTGTGTCAATTCCATGCTCTGGTCACTGAATGTCATATTTAAGAAGGACATTTTTTTAGTCACCGTTATTCTTCAAGCTACGGTCATGTGTTTAGCTGTGAATGAATCATAACACATATCATTTTAAAGTACAATCTGCGTATCATCAGTTGATATTAGTATTGACTGTCAAAGTTATTGTCACAAGCTAGCATGACCCGGCAAAGCATGGCCGAACGGGCAGGACAATTGTTACACATAGCGGGGATGACTTGCACAGGCTACACTTGACATATCATACAGCCAAACTAAAAACATATACAAATTCAAACCATATGGTTACTGAAGTATCAGCCACCAAAAGTAGCCTACATTAGACTGTAGTATGTTCTATTTTTATTTATTTTATTATACAAACTTTGAATTAAAAAAAGAAACAGATATGAACTCGTATTAACCTCATCATTACCAGTACGATGATGAAACACGAACCTTAATAAATACAATTAGTTTGAATTAGTTTTTTCCAAAACCTTTTTTCCCCTTCTAAAGAAACTGTAACAACTGACCGCACCTAACAAATGACCACGTTGGCGGGATTACATCGAAAGTTTTTCATTTGAAGTCAATCGAATATAAAAACATTATAAATAGTTGGTAGAGAGATAGAATATATTCAGTACAAATTTGTTATGCAAGCGGGCTCTTAGTAAAAGACTAAACGTGTCACAACGGGCCCATCTATTGCTTACAGCAATGCTCAGCCTGTTTCGCCGGAAAAAAAGAATATAAGTCAAACGGGAACTTCATCAAGGGCGCCAATTATATCCTGATAACGATTGGAAATACCCTAGCCTATTTCGTTCCCCCTTTTTCTTCTTTATGCATAAAAAAACTTGTCTACCTCAATGTATGGTGAATCATGAGGCGTGACAACTAAAATCGATCCAGATAAAAAAGTTGTTTTGACATGATTTTCCAAAGAGAGTGGATGGGCCTAGATGCGAAGGCTTCGCGTCTTTTTTCCCCCCAACCCACTTTAGCGCAAACCACGCCCCGTAGTTGCAACGAACGTACAGAATCGATTCCATTGGTCAATGCGAGCAACTCCGTGTAGTTCTTTTTCCGGACACCAAACGGTCCAATAGAAATGCATAGATTGACACATACAAGCCAATTAAATGTGAGAATTTAGGAGGATCTTCTAAAACTGCACTTACATCCGTAGTTAATCGTCAGCGACGTTTGACCCGCAAAGAGGTGGGATTTGTATGACTGGTGTCTCAATTGACCACTCGCATCAGTGTATACAAAATGGATAACGAATAACGATGCTAGACACGCCCACAACATATGCAGCAGTGATGCAACCAAAACAGTGACAAAGTAACCACTCTGAAAGTACATGTAAAGGAAGACGTTTGTTTATCTTCAAACAAATTCCGACAGTCGAGGTGTTTGAGTTCAGTGAAGCTTTGTTTATTAGCCTATTCGCTGTAGGCAACCTGATTGTCGGTTAGCTATAGCCTACTGACGAGTTCTGCCATGTCAAAAATTCCTATGCAGTGGATTTTTCGTGTGGCTTTAGACAGAACATACATTTATTTCGATGTATGTATCTGCGTTTTGTAGAATTATCCGGTTTATTTGCGAATCAAACTGGCGACAAAGGATTTTGGGAGAAGTAGCCTACTGGCTAGATATTGCAGCCTAAATCTGCGATTGCGAACTCAACGTTCAGTATTCACAGCGCAATGGATTCTTCAGTAACTTCACCCAATACCTGCAAAAAGCTCTAGTGCTTACAAAATGTGCCGCAGCGATTGATTGCATTCAGTGCCTTGCTGTAAAAATATTAGTGTTTATGATTCTATGATCCCACCAGTTTACGCTCAGCTAGATTCGATAGAATCGCTACTTAATGAAATTCCCTATATGTTTTATCTCGGCCTGTTTTTCGTGAACGTCTTGATCCTTTACTATGTTTTTTTGATGGAATACATAGTTTTGAACGTTGGTATAGTCTTCCTACCAGAGGATATGGACCAAGCATTGGTGGATTTGGGCGTCCTGTCTGACCCCGGCTCAGTTCCGTATGATACAGATACTGAATTGGACGTTTTCGAGGGATACTTGGACTAAGCAACAATGAGGAGCAGAACATTGTTTAACCTTATTTTAGAAGAACAGACTTCTGTTGGTCATTCGAAACGCTGTGCCATACATCGATCAGTTATGAAGGGCAATTGGTTTACATGGACAGACTGGCGGAAATTTGAGATGCCTTCCAAGTACAAATGGTCACGCATTAAAAAGTAAGTTTAACACTATTGAGTCGCGCTGCAATCACACGTTTCTTTCATAAGTAGGCTACTGTTTATTTTCTGTCGCTAAATGAAATGGCAATGTATTTTTTGCATTTTTATTGGTTTTGATAGTAGATTGTTGTTGTAATATGTAGGCCTACTATTAATAGTAAGCCTACGTATGTAGGCTACAGTGTTGCACTGCCACTTCAGTTATAGCCGAAACAATAGCCTACTGTAAGCATTGTCATTTCTTTAATAAGTCAACTGGGGTAATTTGGCCTGTGTGGGTATTTCTGTGGACATAGATTATTATCTGGCCAGGGCTCCGAATAAAAGCACACATAAGATATGTAGTCACTTCTACTTGTGCATTGTGGAAAAGTACACTGCCCTTCAGAGGTTTATCCCCAGTTTAAATGCACGTTTTCAACTTGAGTTAAAAAGCAATGAACTGCTCTGGCCACGTTATGTGAAACATTCTTACTTAGTATGTCACTGCTTGTGTTTGACAGGTTTTCCAGGATCAAATCCGGTGGATTTCCAAAGACTGGCTGGTCCTGCATTTTATAAGGTTGCCTTGGAAACATGAACTAATGGGAAAGTCTGAAAATCAGTGCCCCCCAAGTCATCTGTCAAACATAAACAAATCAATTCACATAAAACTAGAATGATAAGCTATATGTATATTTTATGTTTTTGGACTAATTATATTGAACACATGGGAGAAGAGTAACATTTGTTCACAGTATTAGAAATTACAATTTAGTTTTTAGTGAGAAATATAGGATTCATGTAAAGAGTGCATTACCTTATGTGGTTTTTTTGGGTTATACTTTTTAGCAGGGAATACGGCAGTTTGATGCAAACCTGCCTGAATCTAATTTACTGTGTTGGTCACTCTAATGTTTAGCAGTTGCATTACAGTAATTGCCTCTTGATATAGTGTTTGTTTGGATAGGCAGCATCCAGTTTTCCTCACTGTATATTTTTTTCTCTGTCTCCGCATTTTGAATGATATGCTAAAGTGACCTCACCAGCAAAATCCATCAAAATCAGTTTTTAATTAAAAAAAAAGAAAAAAAAAAAAAAAAAAAAGTAATACTTCAGCAGTTGTTTGCTCCAAATAAATGATACAATGAGGGATTCATTATTTATGCGCAATGAAAGGCTTGACTGTGTTTCATTGCACATCTATATTATCTGATGATGAAAATGTAATAGTTTGCATCTCTCTAGGGATGGAAACTAGCTGTGAGCATTTTGTATGAAACAAATTGTATGAAGAACACACACTAAAATTTCTTCCTGTTCCCTGCAGACATATTACAGATTTCAACACACTGCAACACTAAGCTTTTAGCACAAAATTAAAAGGGATAACTCACTTCTGACTGCAATAAAGCTTGAAAATTATGTGGGCATGCAACAGTTTCAAACACTAATGCCTTGAAATTGCTAACACTTGCAATGTACGGAAACGCACACAGATGCACACATGGAGAAATCGACTTCTGTATCTTTGAGGAAAATAAAGATGGACTATTCCGTGGTTTATACCAGAATGCTTCACAAAAAACCAACACGTATAAGAATTGTTGTGTTGTGTTTTATATTGTTGAAAAAATGTACATCATACCTGGTGGAATGAGGGATTTGGTGCAGTGAGAGCTGGGGGAAGATGATTTACACGTCTGATGTAATTTTCAGTCACCCTTACTGGGTAAAAATATTTCAGTCTTTTAAGTTACATTAATGAAAACATAATTTCTACAGTATATGTGAATGCCCGCAACTGATGAGCTACTGCTAAATGCACTTGTTCACCTGTATGTCTGCATATATTATCTGTACAAGACTGCTGAATTGGCTTGTTGAAAGTACTTTTGTATTTCAACACTGCTCTTCAAAAGTATTTGTTTTTCAGTTACAGAAACCATGTTCCTGCTATTTGGAGGAAATATTTCAAAAGTTTAAAATGCCATGATGATCCACAAGAAAGACTCAATCTGTTTACTACTGTGTGATGCCAGCAGGTGGAGAGTTTTCTGCTGAAAGTTATACTCAAAATATGCACTTCACTGCTATTATTCTGTGGAGAATTAAGGCTACCTAATAGTTGAACAAGGAATCAAATCTGTTTTTCAGTCTTAATCAGACTCTGCACAGAGCACTACCAATTCCTAACCTGCAGTTTAGACCCCTGAAATGGTTTTCATCAAGCCTTACTGTACATTTTAGGTCCAGACAAACTGGCTGCATAAAAGTTCATTTGCATTTTCAGAAGGAGTGGCAGACATGATGGTTGCCATCTGTTGCAATATTAGGGGGTGAAATAAATATGGAGTTTTATTGTGTGTATGAAAATCAAGGGGCTTCTTTAACTCTTCATGCATGAATTATTACAAAACAGAGCTGTAATTTTTTTTCCACATCGTTTTTTTTATTTCTAAGGACATGTAAAAGGATATTGAAAAATTGTTGGCTCCATGACAACCTTAGGACATTACAACTCTTAATGCATGTTGTCCACTAGAGTGGACAGAGGGTTTTTTAATGCACAGTACAATAATTTACAGTGCTCCTTATATCTTACCTAACAAGAATATATTTTGTAACCTGCTCTGTTCTCTGTGAATAGAAGGTTTTCACAGTTACACCAGAGGTACTTTGAACGTTTCCACCTCCACCCACCATTTTGACCTTTAATGTATCAAAACTAGAAAAGCCAATCAAATGTAACAATATGGAGCATATCAAAATTAAAAATTAAGACAAAGGTCCAAGGAATCTGCCACCAAGCATTTTTGAAATAATAAAAATAGACTTTGAAAGCCCTGTCCACTGTACCGGACACAATGCATGAAAGAGTTAAGAAAGGACAGTACACCTGCTAAAGATAAAGAAATACAGCACAGAAGAGTGCAGATGAGCATATTTTAAATAAATGAAATTTCCATCTCTAAAGAAGCTCCATCCGAGCTATTTTTATTCCCAGAAATACCTCTGGGTATTAACAGAAGTACACCTCATAACCTCCTCTTGAATATGACTGGTTAAACTAAAGCATTTATCAGAAGACACCAACACTGGTCACCAGTGGTGAATTTGGTAATGTTATATTCAAACGAGTTTAAACCCTTGTTATGCCATGAAGTTTAACTTTTTCACTCATTCATTGTCCACGTTGTGACATTTATCGCGCTCCGATAAAATAATGCGTGTTCCTTTGTATTTTAAAAGATAATAATGATTCTTCTTCGTCTATCCGCAACAACAACAACCATAATAATAGTAATAATAATTACTATTATTGTCATAATTGTTATTGCTTTACGATGGAACATGTCTGATAGAAATAGGTGGTCGTGAAAAGCAGAAATCATTGCAGCCTGATATCTGCATACTTGGCAGTAAATTGCACCGAAATGAAGCGTTCGAAAGAATTAGTTTTAGAAGGACCATTTTTTTCACCAGCTCTTTTGTATACAATTTTGTAAATGTGCAGCCATAAATGCACATGGCAAAACAGAATACGCATTTGTTTCTAGGTGTCTTTTTATATAAACGCCACACCTGCTGCAACGCTGTATCTCATGCGACAGTCCATGACGCTTTGTAATGGTTCCATTTTCCATATGGTGCAGTTGCTTGATTCTGACGAGTTGTGACTCGGAAACATTTAAATGCAACACACAGATTTTTTTATTATAGTAACCGTAATAGATGGGTCAAATTATTTGTGAAGAAACAAAAAAATAATCCAAATTCATACTCACCGCGCTCGTGAAATGAAGCAGGTAAGACAGATTTTATCATACATTCATAATTTAATTTCAGAAATGATTTTTTTTTTGGTTTTGTGACTTACTCACTACGGTTTAAAGGCATTGGATGATACTGAGGATGTTTCGCTGGATTTCGGAGCAGAGGAGGAAGAACGGGCGCTAAGGACTGCGAAAATAAGGTAAATGTCAAAGCTATTCCTTATTTGATTCAATATAGATGGCCACAGTAAATGCAGCACGTTTTTAGCAGTTGTTCTGAATGATTTGAAACGATACAGAGTAAATGCATGGTAAATTTAAAATGGATTTTAACATGCATGCAAATGTAAACATGTTACAAAGCCTTAATTGTTCGGCACATAAGGCTATCCATCTGAAACAAGCTCTCAACATCTTAGATATGTTTACCATTTACATATTCGTCTTTTCTCTTCGGTAGACACCCCATGGCTACGTTTTTCCACTTGTTTTTTCGCGTAAGTGCCATCATTACTTACCTGTTCTGTGACTGGTTCAGCAAGAGTTTCGTCGCCTGTTTCGTCATGATCATCACCCTTCTCTCCTGTGACTTCTGGTCTGTAAAGGTAAATAATATTTAGGCCTACTCGCACATTATAAGAATACTTGTCATGGTCACCCAAATGAAATGGATCTTCAAATTCAAGTTTGTCAATGAAGGTGTTTTTATGGCTGCCATTGGAGCTTGCTCACTTGTCCTCATTGATGATGTGACTGCTGAAGGCAGCAACAGGATGAATTGTACAGAAACAGCTTATCTGCTCAGATACAACCAGATGCCTCAAAACTCCTTGGATGGCACTTTACCTTGCTGTAGGACAATGACCCTAAACATACTAATAAAGCAACCAAGGAACTAAGTAACCAAGCAAGCCAAAGAGTAGAATGTTCATGACTGGCCAAGTCAAACACCCATCCTGAACCCAACTGTGCATGCATTTTACTTGCTCAGCATCTGGTGATCTCTATCGGTCGCAGACTTCAGGCAGTTGTTGCATGAAGATGATTTATATTATGCTGCATCTTTCACTAAGGCAGCATAGAGGGAATACATTTTCTAAGATTCAGCTAATAGCTTTGGAAGACTGTATAAAAAGGGTTGTAATTCCTGCACAATCACCTGATATGCACTTTCATTCCCTAAAAAGCTGACAGTATGCAAACTCTGTACTTTAACCACATATTCATTGTTTTATTTCAAATTCCCCCTGTACATACACTGAGCTACATAATGTTTGGGACACAGACTTTTATAAAACTGATTTGACTCTGTACTCTGTACACATTTTTAGATTTGTAATCAAACAGATCACATGTGCTTAAAGTGCACAGTCTCTGCATTTATGTAAGGGTATTTGTTTTATACATGTTGGTTTCACCATGTAGAAAGTGCAGCAGGTTTTATACATGTACCCCCCTATTTCAGGGCAACATGTTTCGGATATTTTAATGTTAAGTAAATGAAAGTACTTGTGATTAGTACTTATATCTTGTCACATATCCTTTGCATGCAACGACTCCTTTCAAGTCTGTGACCCAGCTGCTAAGTGTATTTTCTAAGTATATGTTCAGCCAGGCCCGTACTGCAGCCATCTTTAGCTCCTGGTGGTTTTGGGTGCTAGTGGTCTTACTTTTTATTTTCAGCATATTAAATGCATGTTCATTTGGATTCAGATCAGGTGACTGAATTCAGGAATTTTGCAGTTTTGGCTTTGGAAAATTTTCACTGAACTTGATCAAATGCTTCTGTAGACTTTAGAATTCAAATGTAAACTTTAGTCACATGTGAATTGTTCAATTAAAAAAATTGTGGAGTACAGATCTAAATAAAGAAAAAAAATGCATTTGTCACACACATTATGGAGCTCACCATATGCTGGTCTAATAATGAACAACAGAACTGAGCTACACCATGGTGCATGGTATCGTCATAAAAACGGATGTAATAGCTTTAGATGTCCACTTGGTGGGGCTAACATTTGTATAGAAATCCAGATGGGAAAAGTAGTTATCAATTCTGGATCATTCGACTTGCCGTCTTGCATTAAACCATTACTATTTTAATAAATACTAATTTCATGTTTTCAGTTTTCTAAAATGTTTCACTTCACTAAAGTATGTGCTGGTTTCATAAATATTTTCAGAGTTCAGAGATGTGTTAGCGCAAAAAAGAAAAAGATCTCAGCAGGCTGATCCTATCGTTTGTTGTCCTGATTGCATGTTAGGATCTAAGACAAATGACGCCTTCATGTTAACAGAACAGCTGCTTCAGTAATGATATTACTTCTTTAATTCTATATTTTATTGAGGCATTATTCACTGCCCAAAGTAGAATAGAACATGAGGCCAACCGTACTTCTTGCCAACATACCCAATTTATCCTATTCATCAGTTCTTAAATTCCCTTAACCCTCCTGTTCTGTTCATTTTTTAGGTACAGCAAAAATGTTCCCAGTGATATAAACATACAGGGGGGGTTTGCAAATACATGAAATGAACCATTTTCATTTAGAATGTTGATTACACTAATTAAGGCCAGTAGAAGAAGTTTCATACTGAAAAAATAATTTTAAGTATTTTTCCTAGATTTTCAAACTTTAAAAAGGGTCAATTTGACCCGCAACATAACAGGAGGGTTAAGCATGTCATGCATCTCCCTTTGCAGTGTTGTTAGTTCCAGTATACAGAAATAAAAAAGTGGCTGCATTGGCCATATTGGATCATCCAATATGAAAGTAAATGACCTCAAATCTAAGCTGACAGTCTGCTCTTTAACCTCATATTCACTGTTTTATTGTTTCATTGTTTTATAAATCCAGTATGCTGGTGTACAGAGCCAAACCAAAAACAACAATTGTGCCACTGTCCAAATACTATTCAGACGGGTGATGAATTGAAGGAAAAACCAACATGAAGTGTCTTAGTAAGGTGTTGGGCCACCACAAGCCACCAGAACAGCTTCAGTGTGCCTTGGCATACATTCTACAAGTCTCTGGAACTCTTTTGTGTTATGTAGGATCTCTCAGAAAGCCAACACAGAGAGAAAAATGCTTTCTAATAAGATCCAGCTTACAGCTTGTTTATTATAGTTTCATAATTTCAGAAATAGTTTATTACTCCAAACAGAGAGCCCTTAAAAATGAGTAATCGCTTAAATTTGAGTTCCTTTGGTCATATATCTTGTGCTTTAAGATGCTGTTTTTGAGGCTTGCTGCTTCACAAGGTATGTGTTTAGCAGTCCCTGCAGATCATGTAGCAGGGGACTGTTAAATACACCTAGTTTACATGTGTTGTGTGGTTAAATCCTATATGCTTCAATGCTTCACATTCCTCATGAGCTGATCTGAACTGAGCCTTTTGCCATTTTTCAGAATGTCGCAATAGAAAGTATGTTTTTTGAACAGGTTCAGAACAGACACAGTTCAATTGTCACTGCTTTTTAATGTGTTGTCATGCCACTGATTGGATCTTCAATGTGCCTGCTTAACCCTGCTATTCTTCTGTAATTTCATCCTCACTGGTTCATAACTTTCCAAATGTACTCAGATGCGCATTGTTGGTTTTGTACATTTCTTGGGTATGTGTTTGACAATAATATTTTTCTCCAAGGGCCTGCAATCAGTTTTACATTACTTGTTTATTAAAATATATGAACAATATTTCACATGATACAGCTTGCTGTTCTTTGGCAGATTTTCTGGCTATACACCTTTTCTTTCCTCTCAGAAGTTAAAGATTTGTATTTTTTTTTATTTTTTAAAAGGCATCTCCAAACCCACTCAAATTTGGAATGTCCAGTGAGAAAATATAAATCTCCTTTAACACAGAAGCCATCTGTGACTCTATAATCACCCTACTGGGCTCTTTGAATGTTCATGGTGTTTTCCACAGGCATGCATTAAATATGTGGTTAACTGGTCAATTCTCTTCCTTTGTGTCCTAAAGAATGTGACTGGGAGACTGCTGGTGGGCCTTCGCTGGTGGAATCAGATTGATGAAGATGGGAAGAGTCATTGGGTGTTTGAAGCCAAGAAGGTGAGTGAATTTAACTGGGCATGCTTTTCAGACAACTGATAGACCAGACTCTGAATGAGTCTGGTCTATCACTGAGTTACAGGTCAGGGAAGTGGTGCTGGCCCTTTGACCCAGGGACTAGCATGTAAATGGTATAGCATTACAATGTAATAACCACTACCACTGGGTCTTTATATTCCCATCATTTACAGGTGTAGATGAGAGAATAGATTCACACTTGCACTGCACTTTAAAGTTTCAGTTCCATTTAGAGTTGTGATCTTGTGAAAGTCGCAATTCACAAGTACTCTAAAATGACATAACACAGAAGTCTTTGCTTAAATAGAAAAGGTCAGTCTGCTTTTGTCTTCAGCTGAGTCACTTCAGTTAAAGCTTGGGGTTGAGTAAAGTGTTGGCGTTTGGCTTGGCCTTGTCCCCGCAGCCGTGTCTGCAGAACAAGACTACAGCGACCGAGGCAGAGGCCAGGATCTTCTGGCTGGGGCTCATCATCTGCCCTCTCATCTGGACCGGCTTCTTCTTCAGCACACTCTTCTCTCTCAAGCTGAAGTGGCTGGTAATGCTGAACATGAAAAAACACTCAACTTGCACATTATTATTCAATTTATTTTGAACATAGCAGCTGGATTTAATGCATTTCTTTAGATTATTAGCTCTGTCCTGAGCGGGCGATCCATAATGCAGGACACATTACAAGGTATTCACTGTCTCTGACTCTCTCCTTTCCCAGGCCCTGGTCATAGCTGGCATCTCTCTCCAGGCTGCGAACCTTTATGGCTACATCCGTTGCAAGGTTGGGGGAGAGGAGGGTGTTCCCAGCTCTGCTTCCTCCCTTCTTGGACAGCAGTTTCTCCAGAGGGTGAGCAGAGCATTGTTGCCCTTCAAGCGATGTGAACACAACTCTAATATATAAACCAGATGCAATACACAAATGAACATCCTACCAATGTGCATTATTAGCATCGCAGACTTATCATTGTGGCTTTAAATCACCAGGCTTTTCATCCATTCCATTAATCTCACATGATGAAAGCATGAATACAGCTAGCTAAAATAAAATGGAGTTCAATTCATTAAAAGCAATGGCATCATTTCAAAGTATAGGCAAAACGTATGTAAGCATAGAGGTATATTCAAACATCACTTATATAGTGTATTGTACTCAAAGCTAGCCAACAAACTTCTGCACATGATGTACAGTAAATTCCAAGAGAGATTTCTACTTGCAGTATTGTGAAAGCACCACAGATCTCTCATGGCACATCTGAATGTGGCATGGAAATGATTGGTCACACACGCATTATGCGAGAGATGCATAAAACCAAACCTCTATACATAAAACCAAACCATTCATGAAATGTGCATTTTGCCAAAATGTTTTCCCCTGTGGGCAGGCAAGAGATGAATGGATAAACAAATGGGGATAGTTGTATTGACACCATTTTCAGTTTGATTGAAAAACAGACACTGCATACCAGGAAATGATAATGACTGTAGTTTTCATTAACAGAATGAAAACTTCAGTTAATCTTTTGTCTTTTTTTCTCATTTCAGCCGGATATAATTTTTGGCGTGCTATAAAAGAAGGTTAACAGTTGGAGACTGTGCAATGTGTCAGTGTGTAGGTGTGGTAAGGGTGCACATTTAAAATTGTGATTTGCTGGAATGTGGTGTGTTCTCCGAAAATAAATTAATCTCCCATTTTGGCTTAGTAAATAGGATTAGTTAATTAGTTATTTAGGCTCTCCCAAATACAGTCTAAAATGATTTAGAACAGGAAGGCAGCGGACAGTTCTGAATAAGTCAAGTTTCCTGCCGCTTTAGTAGTTATTGGCATTAGAATTCACAGTAAACTACAAATTGCTCGTATTGTAAACAGATCGACAGTAGACAGGTTTGAAAGCATTGCCCCAGTGGTGATGTCATTTGCATTCATTTTTACAACCAAGTGTCAAAAATAAAAATAATTCAATATCTACTAAAATGGTTGATAAAATGAAAGTAAGCTTACATACTGTAAACATTTTAATGTAAACTAAATCAGAATATGAATACTGGCTGCAGTATTTTGTGTTATTTAATTTGCTAAAGAAAGCCCCCAATTGTTCCAAACAGCTACAGGCAAGTAGTGGCAGAAATTAGCATTTTTAAAAACCAAAAAAATTTCAACTGTTATTGTTTATATTTTGCAGATGGCTAATATATGACATGGACGCTGTCTGTACTGAAGCATCAATTTAACCAGGCTGTACCGCTTCAACTTACAGTATGCACTCTAGTGTGGAAGATAATCCCAACAGGTTTTACCTTTGCAGAAAAGAACAAATAAAAAAAAAATAAAAAAATTATGCTTATAATGAAAAATAATTAATTGAGAATGAACTTTTATTTTAATGCCTGGAACGGGCAGTATATTCAATGTAAGTTTTGTCTGTACACAATAAATGCACCTTTTTTCTTTGCACCTCTGCTTTAATGAGAAAAATAGAAAACACACTTTTATATGAAAAGGATATATATGTTATATATACTGTATACGTATGTATGTATATATATATATATATATACATATATATATGTGTGTGCATGCGTGCGTGCGTGCGTGCGTGCGTGCGTGCGTGTGCGTAGTCATGGCTTTCACAACAACAGGTTAAGACTGACTTTTTCCAACACACTTAATCCATGATATTTAATGAGTTCCACTTACTTGGTTTGAAGAACTTGATTGAAGATCTGGGTCTTGGTTGAATCAGAATGAATGAATGAATGAATGTGCAAGTGCATGCGAGTCTGCAAGCATTTAAATCAAAAGTTTGATGTGTGCATTGAAACCACAAAAATGTGGATTTCAAAGATATTCTAATGAAATTCCTCTTCAGTTCAACGCGACAGTACTTAAAGGAAATGAAAATAAATGTGTGTGTGTCTAGTTTCTAGTCTTGATTCTAGCCATTTGATTGCCTTTAGTGTCTGTTATTGCCCTTTGTCAACACAAAGTTTTGCCTATGACAGTCTAGGAAGCCATTCCTATGAGGCTGTGAAAAAAACAGTCAGAAACATTTACTGCACATTTACTCTGCTTCCTGTGGAAGGACAAGCTATTCTCATAGACTTTATCCAACAAGTACTTTATCCAACAGAATCAGTATTATACAAGAATAGACTCACTACAAACTGTGAAACCTAGATGTGAAAATTATTGTGGCCTTGTGAAAACCTTCCATAATTGAAACTAGACTAGCTGCCTTACTCTCATATTCATACATACCCATGAATAATTTAGAGGGAGATCAGGCTTATTCAAATTTTTCTGCCATGTGTTAGTTCACAGCTGTTCCCATTCCAGTTCCAGGATGTTTAGAATAGATGAGCGACAGTTATGTACTTCACAGTACACCCAGCACAGGGACCTGTGATACAATGAGTGGGAGTTACAAGCCCTCTACAGCAGAGAGGCAGTATGCCAGAAGCCTGGGTAGGAGGAATTCACATACACTAGGTCAGCAGCATAGAAAACCGGGATCTGACTCATACCTAATGCAAACCAGGAGAAGATATGCAAAAAAAAAAAAAAAAAAAAAAAAAAAAAAAACTGCCATCACTAGTGCCTTCCTATGCATCATTTCTTGAGTATGATTTGTATTCCATATGGAATCAAAACAACATTTATTTCTTTGGTTTATCACTTCTTAGCTGCAGATAAAAAGAATGCATGTCACACTTGCAGTCAAAAAGAATTGCTCACCATATATGAAGGCGCTTTCCGACGCACAGAGGAGGGGGTGAAGTTATCTGTTTGCCGCCACAGTCATCTGATTTAATACCCGCTGAGAAAATCATTTGTAACCAGATCGCATAAGCAGAACATTAGGACCCTGCTGAGAGCCTGCTCTGCACTGCTGCAAACATCAAATGAGATGCACAACTGCAGGAACGCCTCCAGATCCTGTTCAACAGCACGGCAAGGAGGGAGTGGCTTTCATTAAAGCCAAGGGGGATGTACAGGACATAAAAATAATAATATGTTTGATATCATACATATCATAATCAAATTTCCATGATCAAAAAAATAATCCTTCTGGCAAGTACTTGCCTTTGATGGTATAACTGTTTATTTCGGGATGCTTTTGCTTGCCAGTTTTCCCAGCATTTGAAACAGATTTGTGGCTGTTGCCATGTTTACAAGAGACACCAGGGGGCAGCATTTCCCAATAAAACATTTCATTCAGCCACATCAGGACTCACTCTTCAACAGGAACTTGTAGGTGTGTCTGCTCCTCTTTGACAGGAAGCCAAGCTGTAACAGTCCTGTCAACAAGGCTATGATGCCAACCGTTGTAGCAAGTCAGAGTATGCAATAGTGAGTTGAAAACAAACATACATTTTGGATAATGTTTTTAGGCAAAGCGCACAAATTGTTTTGCGAAATGGGAATGAACTGGGTTGCAAGGCTGTTCATTGTGCAGTTGGAAGTCTGAAATGTACACTGTAGCTTTGTATTTGAGAGGGAATTCTGTGGCTCTTTGGCACAGGGGAGTTACTGACAGACCCAGCCTGATGGGGCATTCCTGTAGATAGTTAAGCCTAAACCCCCTTTGCTCAGAAGCAGAATGTAAGAGGGGGAGGAACCCTTAACTAGAGGAGAAACCCTTCACAGTCATGACTAGGCTAAAAACAGATCGTTCACATTTAAGAAAAGTGTAAGAATTCAGTCATGGAACCGACCCATGCAGTGTGCTTTGTTGTTGGTCAATCATTCATCCACAATCTCATTATATAAGTTTTGACATTCTTGTGAAAAATCTATTTGAAGCTATTTTAACTTGCTTTAGAACCTGGTTAAATGAGAGTGGAGACTTACATCTAATCGGCTCTCTGGCAAAAAGGAGAATTTAAATTGGTGAAACTATCTAAACCATTTGATTTAAAGCTTAGATACTAAAGAAAAAGACATTAATCTTTTCCACTGGGCCATCTGAATCCATGTGCATGCCTCTGGAATGACAGAATTTGCTCCTTGCAACCAGATGTTTAGGTGATCAGCCCTGGAGAGCACTGCTAGGAGGATTTCAGAGAGTGCAGTCATGGGTGAGACTGATGATAAAACTAAAAAAAAGACTCTAAAAATTGATGAGGGTTGCCCTACTTATTTATTTGGTAGGACATTAAATCAAAGTTGTCAAGGAAAGGATTGAATTAATCTGTGAAAAACAACAGAACTCATCAGCTGTACAGCAGCCATGTTATACTGCTGATGTTATTGTGCTAATACTACTGATGGCTGAGGGGTGGAAATGTGACCTAATGTATTATTCAAGTAGAATTGTCAACTCACCTAACCCAGCTACAGGTGCAATATTTATATTCTTGTCATTCTTGTTGCATTTTTACCCAAAGAAACTTGCATTTGACTTTCAAAAGTACAATATTTATTATCTATTTTTGGAGGTTTATTTGCAATTTTGAAAAAAAAAAACAAAAAAACAAGCATAGTCAAGCCTCTCTGTGGAAGAGATATAACAAAAAAAGCAAAATAAATAAGTAAAAAAAAAAAACCCTGGGCAGACAGACATCAATAGGAAAAAGACTGAACAACCAGAATAAAAGACATAGACTGACATAGACACGACATGGACTCAGCAACAAGAGGGAACATACATAGACAGACGGTGGACAGACGCTGTATTTTGTTGTTGTTCTTGTTGCTGTGGTTGCTAATAACAACCACAACAATAAGAATATTAAAGAAATCAGCAATGTAGGTAGTTGATGTGTGGTGTCCTGGTTTGGTCAAATTTGGCAGACAATTTTTCCGTTGAGATATAATCCATCAGTAGGTTTTTACATTGTGTGAAATTAATGGTGATTTCCTGTTTGTGAAGATCTGGCAATAGTTAAAGCTGTGAGAAGTGTTCTACTGGTTTCCTTAGTTAAACTGATTATAGATATGTCTCCTTGGAAACAGAGCGATGGGTATAGTGGGATGGAGGAGCTTAAGAAGAGAGATATTTTGTCAGTGATTTCTCGCCAGAAGTGTTTTATGGGTGTGCAGTACCAGATGGCATAAAGGTAGCTATTCAGCTTGTTTTCTGTGCATTGTGAACAGATTTCTGAATCCCATTTTGCCTCGTAAAGTGTGCTCTGTGAATGACCTTACACTGAATGAGATGCATGTTCAAGTTATTATTAATTCAGAAGAAATTTTTACAGATTTGGGCCCAGAGGTTGGCATTGGGAGCCATCGATCGGTCTTGATCCCATTTTATTGATGGTATTAATATTGTTAAGTCAGATATTATTCTATATATTTTTGACAGGACTTTTTTGGGAGAGGAGAAGTTAATCAGATTTGACTCTAATGGGGGAGAATCTAGATTGTTTGCTTTTATGTAGACTTTGGTTTGAATGGAGAATTTAAGTTGTAAAAACAGATCAAAACAGACCTAGATTCATTTTTCTGGCTACTGTCTGCCATCAACCATCTTTAATGGGACTTTAGTATATCAGCTTTGAAACTCCTTTGTTTACAATGTTTTATGAGCCGCAGACTATGTACAATTTTTCATATTATTTTTGAGATGAGTTGGATTAAGTGGACAAAGAACTTAATATTTTAATGTGCATCTGTGCATGCGATTCAGTGAATTGGCCCAGAGGAATTTCAACCATAATTCTGAATGTGAAATGTGCAGCCACAGAATATTGTATTTAAACCTTAGTGAGCTATTTCATGAGGGTAGTCGACAAGAGTGGGGCATAAACAATTTCATTCAGCCAACTAGAGAAACTAACATTCCAGTCAAATTTGTTTTTAAACTTTAAATAAATGACGAGTATCATGAAATCTACATGATCAACTACACTAACTCTCCACTACAGGATTTACTCCTGATCTGCTGGGGAAGTAGGTCTAACTGTGTTTCCTGTTACTATTACAGTATGATTATTTTGGCAAAGTGCATGCTGTCTACATCTTTGTTCCCTTACTTAAGCCCACGAATGCTTATATGGTCTGCTTCTTGCCAATTTCCAGAGATTCACACAATTTTCACAATACCCAGCTTTGCACTCGTAGGAATTGTGACATAGGAACCACAGGTTCACAGAGGGAAATGAAGGTCTTAACCTTTTAAAGGAATGTTAAAAATTCCAGCTCATTCCTTTGGGTGTTTTGAACAGCCTAACAGAGCTTTACTGTTTGGCCCACTTGCAGCCCTTCATCAGCTGGCCATCACGTCATAAATATTCTGCTAATAGTTATGAGCTGTTAGCAGCTTTTATTTCAGCTAATTAAAAATGTATTTATTTGAATTTAGTATTGCGCTACTGAATAGACAATTGTGTGACCAACTGACCCAGCAACCTCCGCCGCCCCCATAAGGAGGAGGAAAAATGTCATATAATCAGAAATATTTGCAATTCTTCAATCTAAATAGCCACGGATAGTAATACAAATTCACAACTGCATTTATTTCTAAAGTCAGTTGAGGAAAATTCAATTCATCAACCTTGGATCACAGAGCACATAATTCAAAAATATGTATTTCAGCAAGTTTTTCCTATAAAAAGGGGCTTGTCTGTTGAGCAGTGTAAATAGGAGAGAGTTCATCCAAAGTCTCATTTGGATTTTTATTAACTCCATCGGCTGCAGTTTACAAAACATACATCTTGCGGAAATACACATCTTGGCTATTTAAACTATATCTCTCGAAGTGTCAAACCTTTGCTGCCAAAACTTAAAATGGTTCACATTTTTTGAGGATGTGCTCTAGATCACCAAGTTCCAAAGCTCACACCAAAACCAGGGAACAGTAAACTGAAGTTGGGAATTTCAACAGTAATACACAGTATGGAAAAGAATGGAGCTACCTTAAAAGTCTCTGATAAGTCCTCAGTTCCAGGTCAAGATTTGAGAAAGAATCAATATCCCTCACTATTGTACTGATCAATATTAGTCATGCAGGCAGTCAGTTCTTTCATTTGAATTTTGGTCTCATGGCATGGATGCCCTTTAATTGACATTATAACACATCAATATGAACTATATTTAACAAGTGACATTGTTCAATGGCAAAGAACATATTGCCTTTTTCTAGAATGTGCTTTCTGTGTATACAGTAGTTGGCCAGCTAAAGTTCAAACGGCATGTGTTTGAGGCCAGACAGGATGCTGAAAGTACTGTCTTAGTAGTAGTAGTAGTGGTAGTAGTAGAAGCAGCAGCAGCAGTAGTAGTAGTTTTCTCCCAGTCTGAAGTGCTATTCCCCTCTTGAATGGGGACTGCATCTCTGGAGTCCTTCCTTGCATTGAACCAGCACTGATTTACATTTTTGGCATTGTTTTTTCAGATGCAAGAAAAAGATTTGAAGACACAAGGTTGTACTTCCTCAGAGAAAAGGTCTCTCATGAAACTGTAACCTATATTAGCACATCTTGGTAAAATATGGTCGAGTCCTTTCACCCATTCCCTTCTGTACTCAAAATCTGCAAAATAAATTTAAATTTAAAATTTAAATTATTTGTATTTTATTACATTTCCAATTCCATGTTCTGACATGAAGTGTATAGGATATGGACAAAATGAAATACTTAAAAAACTTAATTGGCATTTTGCAGGTCCTCTTTCCTATCAGGACTTTCATTCTTCACTTTTCAGATTTCTGCCGTCTGCCGTAAACAACTGTTTTTAGTAGTATCAAAAAGAAACACCACTGAACTGAGGATTCAACATTTGACACATTCCAGTTTTGCTAACTAATAACCATTTTGCACAGCTCGATGCCAATAGGCCTACTTCATTTGGAGATTCATTAGAATAAAATTTTCTCACATTGGACGGGAAAGGAAAGGAGTTTAACTGAAGCATCCTGTGCATTACATTAGGAAAGATAGATGCATTTAATCTTGGGATAGGAGTCTGGAGGCAGGGTTGCATCAGGCCATTGGATCAGGTTGTTGACCTCCCTGGACATCAACAACAGGGGAAGAGGAGACTAGTAAAAAATAAAAAATAAAAAATAAAAACTGGGAGAAAACTAGTCTAGCAGGTTTAAGGTAATAGCTTGAGGGAAGCTGAAAATTTCTTTCCCTAATCTACATTTTTTTTGCAATAAAAATGTCTAATAAATTGCATCATTAATGCACAGTCTATTTATATTGAAGACTATTTTCGAGTTTATGGTATATTTTTATACTGAAAAAACATTTTTTTCTTTTCCATTATGTTTGAAAAATACATAGAAATTCCTGTTGATATTCATTTAAGCTCCTCTTAAAATATTTAATCAAATGAATTGTGATAGGTTGGATGTAACATTTATCAAACAGCTTCAGCCCCTTCCAGTTGTTATGGCTATTATTACTTCCAGCAAAAAGTGTGAAATACATTTTGCAAATGTATGAAGATGAATACAGCTTTCAAAAGACCAAACTGAAAAAAAACAACAGCAGGGGCAGTGGAATGCACCAAACTTGACCCATGTTCTAGAACCACAGCACGTACACATGGTGTGGAATTTATAGACCCATCTTTCATTGTCACCTCCACTTCCTCACATCCTACTCACTTCCTGCCATAGAGCCTGTGGGACATCCAGCCTCTTAACACTAACCTCCGCTCTGAAGTTTCTGTCTGGATCCCATCCCCAGGCTGTGCAACTAGTCTCCAGGCAAACTCTGATCACTGACAGATGCTGTAATCTGCTTTGATGCCAGTTAGTTGCCTCTCATTGGAAGGGTATACAAGGAATTGCTATAGATTTTTTCAGACATGGGCAGAGAAGGCAGGCAGTGAGTAAGCAGGAGAATGCTGGTTGAGTTTGAAAATATTATTGTAGGTTTGCAAACTTGCTGGAGCCCCCTGTGTCCCTTCCACTCTCTTGTGGGCTTCAGCACTGCAATTACTGCAAGGCAAAGTAGGCCACTTTCTGCCACACTAGGCTTTGTCTCAAAGAAAAACACCGGTTGCAGTAGCATGTTCGTTTCTGCATTTAAATGGTATGCAAAAAAGCAGTGAACTGTACACTAAATCTCGTGTGGGTTCCCTAGCATGAATGAGCCATGTGTATGTGATGTTTTACTGATCTTAATGTAATTTCAGAGCTCCAACACCATTGCTATGACTGCAGAGGATTAAATATTTTGATTAAATGTTTTTTTGTTTTTTGTTTGCAGATGGGTAGATCAAAGAACATGGCCACAGGGGCAGCTTTAAGCTTTTCTGCGTTAGCTGTGAAGTCTCACAGCCCTCAATGCTGTACTTCTTCAGGAAAAAGACTCCTCATTTAGGACGTGGGGCTTCTGGAATAATGCAATCATAGCAATGCCTTAAAATCATGTTTTCCTTTATTGATTATAATGAAATCACAGTCCTTGTAGGCTTACATTTTTTGTTTTGTAACAGCAAACAATTTCATGGAAACTTCATACAATGTTTGCTTCACATTTTGAGGAATGTGCTATAACTGCATGATACATAGAAAGAGGGGTGTGATGCATTTGAAAACTCCTTTTCCACAGGTGCCACACAACTCAGTCAGTGTCATCAGTGGGATTCAGGAAAACGAAATTCCACAAGGTGGAATTCAGAAGGTGACAGACTGATTTTGTCCAGCTATGTACGAAGAAATTCCTCTAATCTCATCGGCCGATGTTTCATCCTGCAGGAAGATAAAGCAGACTGCAACCAAAGCATTAATCAATGGAAAAAAGTGGTACATTTTGGACTGGCCATGTCAGTCACCTGATTTAAATCCAAATGAGCATGTATTTCACTTTCTGATGAGGAGACTGAAGACAGAAACCCCCCAAAACAAAGATCAACTAAAAGCAGTTGCAGGAAGGGCCTGAAAAGGCATTTGCAACAAAGCTACCAAAACATTTGGTGATGTCAGTGGGACATAGACTTGATGCAGTTATTATATTTAAGGGTTATGCAACCAAATATAAGACCTTATTGCTTTGATTTACTTTTAACTCCATCCGTTAATGGACTTACTTTCGTACAACTGAAAATGGGGGGACTCAACACAAAAACAGCTGTTTCCAGAGGTAGAAAGTCCATGGGTCAGAAAGTAAAAGTTTCCCATAAACTCAGTCAGGTGATTTCCTGGCTGAAGAATTGTGCTAATTTGCAAAGCCAGACAACTGGAATAAAATACTGCAGATGACTTTTACTTTTTGAACCTGGATTTTCCACCTCTGGCTGTTTCTGCAAAATGGTAAAACACATATGCATGTAAATGCCATGAAATAAAAGCTTATTGTCCACACGTTTGATCTCAAATCCAAATGCCTTAACTATATAGCAAAAATAACAAATTTCACTCTACCATCATCATACTTTTGGAGGACACTGTATTATTCTACAAAAACACTCAAGGCTTTGAGTGGGAGGATGAACAAGCAACCCTGAATGTGGTTCAGTTTTTTACTTCCTGAATGTGTGAGTAATATTAAAAATTAGTCATGAAAGCCTATTCTTCCTATGAAGGAAGGACTTGTGAACATTTAGTTTCAAAGGACAAAATATTTTTCCAAGAATAGCACTGTGAAATGCATTTCAGTTTTATAAGATTTGGGCATCCGTCAAACTGAAGACAGATCTGAGGAGATTATTGAAAAAGCAAATACAATCTCTTAATTGGCTACATTTTATGTCCCTCTGAAATTTTGGTTGTCATGTCTGACATACATCACATCACAAGATTCAAACTAAACCATGGCAAGTATCTGAAATTGCTGGCATGTTTGCTTTCGACAAGATTCTTGAGTGAAAATTGCCTTTCTCTGTATATTATTCAAGGAATGTATGGGGACTGAAACTTAATTAACAGGCTCATTGGGTATCCATAAACTAAAATCCATTAACTGCTCCGCACATGCTACTCACAGTACAAATTCCCAACGCAGCATTGTCTCTCACTGTTTTCATCAACAGGAAGAACGAAACAAAACGATACAAGAGAACACAATCATGTCGTATGCTAACAAGACCAGTTTTTTTTCAAATTTCCTCACTAATCTGGTACAGAACAATTAAAAATGATCCCAAGTGTAATACAAGGTGGGCTAGATGGGCTAAGCCAAGATTCTTTTTCTAGATTGATCTGTGGTTTCACAGTGTAACATAAAATTGTTATGATCTCAATATAAGATGTTGTTTCAAAACTCAGACAGGACAGTTGCAGGATACATGGACCATTACACTCTTATAACATATGACAAATGACCTTGGAAAAAAAAGAAAAAGTTTTTTGTTTGTCACTCATTTTACACGTAACAAATTTAAAAATTGCAATTGTAAACTTGTAAAAACTTGTAAAATGTAATAATATTTGGGTAGGAATTGTGGAACAGTAAACAATTTTCCCATCTGGTAGACTTGGTTCCATAAAATACATTTTCTCTGTAGAATCCTTTGTTTCTGTGAGGTCACTATAACACAACAATTTCAGCTTGCTTTGTAGTTTCCTATAGATTTATTCTTAGCGTAATTATGTCTTAGATCATGATCGTGTTTGGAAAACAAACACATACATTCAACATGCTCAGGAACCAATGCAATTATTCTGATAAATCTATATTTTGAGTAGAGATAATAGTGAGCTATTAACAATTCTCACATGCAGCCTGTACCCCATGTCTTCACATTCCATTCTGTCCCAAAGGAGACATCACAGCCTCTTTTCCATGTGTGTGTTGAACTTGGTTATATTTTCAGCACATTTTCTCCTAAATCAGATTGTCTCCTAAAGATTTAATACTGTTGTGTATTTCAAGCTTGTGCTTGCAACTGAAGTATTTCATGCTCCACGACTCACTGCAACTATTTAATTCAAAATAAGAATACAGTACAGTACTGTAAAATAGCCAGGAGAATCAGGCAAGCTGTGTACCCTAGTCTCTCAGTTCCTTCCATCAGCATATTCCACTTTCACATTCCCCTTGTAAATTGAAAATGTTTTCATAAATAACATCACCTCCTTATTATGCTATACAAAATACAGATGAGTAAACACTGATTACGTCAACAGATTAATGCATTTTCTTTGTTGTAAAAATGTAGTGTATATTATACATTTCTACATGGGCATTTAACTGGAAACTGTTCTTTGGCACTTTTCCAACAGAATAAAAATCCAAGATTGTATTCAACATATTTTCAGAAGTCAGAACAAAACACATTATGCTGAATTATTATTTTAAATTAATATATGCAATAATGCATATATTCAAATGATGCAAGTTCAACAGTGTATGATTTTTTCATGTTGTCATGAAATAATGATGATGAAGTAGAATGCAGGCCACATTCTCACATCCTTCACACATAAATTATTATTATTATTATTATAATTATTGTAATTCTTCTTCTTCTTCTTCTTCTTCTTATTATTATTATACTGAGGGGTGGAGTCTAAGGCGCTTCAGATTTCGTGAAAAGATTGAAAATGATTCTGGTCCATGAGCTGCTCAGAGCTATACTGCCTGCTGTCTTCAAACTGACAGCAGTATCAGTGCTGCAGCACTCTAACATGAAATCAATAAACACTCCTCTTGGGAAGTGCAGATAAGTGAGAGATCTACTACATATCCTAGTGAGGTATCTCTGAGGAATCAACTTGATGAAAGTGACAAAACAATTTGCCTCTGTATTTTTATGAAAGTGACACATATAGCAAAAACATGGCTACAATGTAAAAATACAGACGGGTGACAAATTAAAGGAAAAACCTGAATGAATGAGTGGAGAAACATTACAAATTCAGATGCTCCCTCACAGGTGTACTGCATGATACAATTAAGCAATTAACACCCTATGATGCTCTGTGGCATGTTTACAAATGCCGAGCAGGCCCAGTTATCCTCAATTTTGGATTGAGATGGCAAGAGGAAAAGATTTAAGTGATTTTGAAAGATGGTTCATAATTGGGCCATGGATGGAGGGAGCTTCAGTCACAAAGACTGCTCAACTGGCTAGTATTTCAATAGGAACAATGACTGAGCAGTGACTCAGCATTTTGAACTATGGGAAAGACATCGGTAAGTAGGGCTGGGAATTGTGGTCAATTTGATTACCATGATGCTTGTGCATTAGTGTGATATGTAAGGAAAAACAGAAGAACAACTCTTCCACAGATGGCTGAGAATGTCAATGCAGGACGTGATCAGACTGTGTCAGCAAGAACAGTTTGTTGACAACTACACAAAGAGGGATATTATAGTAGGGTTGCAGCGGATAAACCCCTCATTACAAAGACGAATGCACATTGAAAATTCAGTGGTGCAAACACCACATACACTGGTCTACAGAGATGCTGAAAAAAGTGATATGGTCTGATGAGTCATCCTTTACCATATTCCCAACAACTGGGTGAGTGCATGTGTGGCGTACACCAAGAGATTGGTACTGGTCTGAATGCCAGACCCCTACGGTGAGGGGGTCCTGTGGCTCTGTTATGCTGTGGGGGGAATTTTATGAGTATGAAAATGATATGAATCATATGCAATGGCCTTCGCAGCCACCAAATGTAATTGCAATTGAACATCTATGGGAGATTTTGGATTGATGTGTTAGACAGCACTCTCCACCACCATCATCAAAACACCAAATGAGGGACTATCATTTGGAAGAATGGTGTTCCCTCCAGTAGAGTTCCAGATACTTTTAGAATCTATGCCAAAGCATATTGAAGCTGTTCTGGTGGCTCATGGTGTTCCAACACCTTACTAAATCACTTTAGGTTGGTTTTTCCTTTAATTTATCACGTCTATACCTCATGTACATTGCAATAATACTTTTTAAAATTCCTATTGGTTGAGTGTGAGCAATATTAGTTCATTAGTTCAAACCGCTGAACTGCAACAAAAGTTTACGCACACTGGCACTTCTTGGATAAGACTGGACACAAATGAAATGATTAAGGTTCTTCAGTGTGATGGCTGCTTAGTAAGTGTGTTGATATGTGAATAACAAGTGGTTTCAGAAAGTTCATAATCAATTAATGTTTGAAGACCAAACGCAAAAATAAATAAAAAAACTCCATAATCATAATGGGTATTTTATAATGATAACTTACAACATCAATTATCTTGCCATAAGATGCTTCATGGCACAAATAAATGTATGTCTAAATGCCATGTTGTTATGACAACTACCAGAATTTCCAATAGACATCAATGACATTTAGATGTATTAGTACACATCATGAATTAGTATGAAGGGCTTAAATTATTGCAATGATGAGGTTTATTAGCATAGTGTCAATTAATGTGATACAAAGTATTTTGTGAACACAAATCAAATTATTCTATTGTTTCTTGTATGTCATAGCACTGTGTTCTAGTTAAGCCATCAGACCAGAGAGTATAATTTAGAATAAACAGGTTTCTCATTATTTTGTTTTGCTTTTCTACTATATTTTCTCAGTTGGAGGTAGCGGTAATTGCATCTTGCCAAGAAATGTTTGAGGGAGTTTGGGACAAAGCAAAAAGTAACTTGAGTCAGTAGTATAAGAGCCAGAGGCAGTCCTATAAAAGGTTTTAAATTCTTATTATTTCTATTAGATGAATTTTTAAACATGTTTGCCTCCTGCCACTGTTAAGGTTGAGCTGGTTGAAGCTTTTTTTTTTTTTTTTTAATAATAAACACTTGCATCCCGAAGCTGTTCTTTAGAGTGCTATGGGGGAAAGATGAAGTGTATAATAAAATATAATGATGGAATATGAAAACTGAAACCATTCAAATAGACATATTGTAGACATTACCTTTCTTAAAGAGTATCAATTAAATTATATATACATTGTCAAAATATTTCTCTCCTTGGAAATATATGTAAATAGATGTAAATTCAATTTCTTGATTAATTTTGTTTTGTGCATATCACATATCAAAAGGTCATAATATCAACTTGACATTTGGCATCATAAAAACAGTGCTCTGCTTCTACAAGGGTTTTGACATATTAGGTCAATGGACATCAGAAATTAATTTAGCCCACATAAGATGGGTATGCAAAGTGTGGGAGCTTACTGTGGAAATGGAAATGCAAATGCCTGGGAGGCATATAGCCATGAAATGGTTAATGTTGTATAGCATTTCTCTCTGGAGGAAGCCTCTTTCAAGACCAGGCAGCTCTGAAATGTGTTTAACTCTGCACCCTCCCCAGGGTTCTGTCACAGTGGAGGGTGGTGCATTGTGGCTGAATTTCCCTTCTCTATTCTGAATGCCTTTTTTTCTTTTCTCCCCCCAAATGTCAGAGATCAGCATGAAAGGCAAAGTGATTGGCTCAGTACTCAGCATTTGTCATCCATGCTTCTGACCTTGACAATCATAGGGGTATTTTCTGACTTTAGAAATGGAGGGAGAGTCAAATCAAATTAAATCTATTTTATTTGTATTGTGCTTTTTACAGATAACTATCACAAAGACACTTTACAGAGTAGCAGAAAAACAGCAAGAAACAGCAAAGGAGCAAAAGAACAGGCCTGGTCACCCCAGAAAAGCAAGCACATGAGGTAAAAAAAAACTCCCAGATGGGAAAAAATCGCACGAGGAACCTGGCTATGGAGGGGGAGCCTGTCCTCCACTGGATGGCCTGCTGTAAAGCAGTGGTAGAATAGAATGTTACAGGAATATAATAAGGGATTACAATGGGTTGAGCAGGTTAAAGTTGAGGTAATGAACTATAAATTTACTGGAATAGCAGAAGTCCAAATTGTATAGTTCAGTATAGCGCAGTTTAGGTGGGCTGGATAATACATCTGAAGCTCCAGGCTGCATGAAGGCATGGCCAGGGGATGAACAGGGCTTCAGTGGTCTGCAGCCATGGAGTCAGGGACAGGGCTGGAGCAATCCTGTGCACTCAGGGCAGAGAAATAAGGCAGGAGCGGTCTGTGAACTCAAAGTGAGGGAGTGGCAAGAGCCCCAGGGGATTATTAAAAAACAGAGAAGATGAGGTTAGGCACTATAAAGATTGTCAACACACAAAGTAAATGTACTGGAGCCCCAGCTCGATTATGCTCTAACCATGCAGGGCTAACTTCAATCACACATTCATGAATTAGGCTGAACTACTAAGTGAGTCAGCTCCGTTAAGTCCAGTTTGACACTTGATGCTAATCTACCGAATGTGTCAGCTCTGTAATGACCCGCTTGACTCCTCAGATGTGTGTAAACAGCCCATTAACACGAGCTCCTTAGATTTGATAAGAGGGAGATCTGAAGCGCAGGATTCAGTCATACTGTACAGTACATAAAATGGTGGAATCTGCTTGCTTGGGCCCAGTTAGTCTATACAACAATCCCTGTACAATATTTAGTGGGCCGGAATGTTTTTAAAGTTGTTCTCCTTGTCTTCTGGGACAATGTGTTTCAATATCACAACATCATGGAAAGATGTTTTGCTCTGAGCACTTTCACATCCCTAAATCTCTCCCTCAGAACTGTTCTTCCTTACAGTGAGTGGGAATAGCATATTTCTTAGGTCTCGGGCATGAAGCTGCACTTGCTCCTTATTGAAACTCTTATTTTAAATTCAGGGAGTGGTGGATACCCAGAAAGATTATTGTATCTAGAAAGAGAGTAATATGAGAAGTCCTCTGTTTGCCCTACCTCATATGATTTCTACTACAAACCACTCTGAGCTTAGTTTTTAGTTTTACTATAGTTCTAAAAATGTTATAAAAATAACTGATTTAAGTTTTCAACAAACAGATTACCAAACTGCACCATTTTACTACAAGAATGGCTTACATAGAGCAGGCCATAAAAAGTTGGCTATTTTAAAGTGTTAAATTCGTAATGCATTTACCAGTAAATTTGTATTATACAAGTATTAATCCACATCCCACCTACTGTCACCCCAGCTTCCTCAACTATGTCGGGCACCAATTTACTGCAGGACAGATTAGGAGTGAATATTATTAGAGCTTTGTTTGACTTGTATAAGCAATTTATAATCTGTGCTATTCACTGTGTTTTATTTTCAGTAGTCATTTATATTATGTATTGGAATATTAATTTCCTCCGCAGTTGAAAATAGGCTATGTCAATTAAACTTGCTGCTGTGTCCACTGCCATTATTTTTTATCATCTTGTGAGCAACTATGCTTTTTTTGGTGTGCTTTTGTCCAAATGTACTTTGTATTGCATATGCCATTAATTCCCCAATTCCTATTTAATTTCCTTCCAACTATATCTACAATGAAAACTTGCAAAAGGATGGTTGTCATTTGCCACCTCTTTGAGTGCCGAATGCCCATAAAATGGAAAAGAAGACAATAGTGTTGTTCATTTCCGCCGTAACATTTAATCTCACTCTGATGTCTGCATCTACATATTAAAGAGATCAGCTTATGCTCCTCAAGAATCCTGCAGCCCCCAGAGTGAGTCATTCTTTCTATTTCGAAAGATTTCAGCATACATTAGTGCCTCTCTCGAAAAGAAACATAGCATAGTTGTGTTAACTATTCACTGTGAAGTGTAATGTGAAGATTAGTAATACAGTAAATGAATCACAAAATGGAAGGTCTCCAACAGTGTTGAACCCTGTTGTTGCTTTTGAGGATGATGCATTTTTAACCCACATGTTTGGCATTCTTCATTATTTTGACTCATAGTGCCATATTTACAAAAGATTAGCTGGGCTTTTATAGACACTAACGAGACAAATAGCATTTTTCCGTACTAACTAAGGTGGAGCTCCCTAGAGGTTTGCGCTGGTAAAATGAGAGAAAAACAGTATCCCTAAAATTGGGTAAATGCATACTCTATGTATTTTAGGGAATTCTGATGTTGGACCATAAAAAAAGACAGCATGTTGTGAGGAGACATCATCAGCCTGGTAGAATACATTCGCAAAAGGAGAGAGTCTTTCTAGATCATGTAGCCTAGTACTTTTTGGCATGCCAGAGAAGAATGTGAGAATGTCCTACGGGCTCAGATGTCATGCCATATTCCAGTAACTGGATGAGCTGGGAGATGATCTGGTGCCAACAACAAAATGAAGCCACGCCATCCCTGCAGTGACAAAACACCTTTCCACGCTGTATTTCCTGGCTTCTGGTTCTTTCCAGCGCACAATCATGGCATTAGCTCGCATTTCGCAAGCCATGTTTTCAAATGCACTGTCGCTGGTGCTGAAAGCCATGCTGCGTCGAATGTCTTGTTACATCATATTTCCAAACAATTGAGAAGCCCTTCTGGAAACCAAATGGGGATTTTGTACCATCGCTAATTTCTCAAATGTGCTATGTGCAATTGACACACGTTCAACTGATGCCACTATCAGCAAAAGGGCATGTGTACAGGAACAGAAAGTAGACACATTCTATCAATGTTTAGGTTGTGTGTTACTACCGAGACATCATCAAAAATGTGGTTGCAAATGCATACGACTCTTTCATCTTTAGGAACAGTCACCTGTTCGAGAAGTTTGTGATGGCTATGGAGATGGCTACTGGGTATGGAATTAAACAACATGAAATATTAAAACAGTTCTGAAGTTTTCACTAATGAGGGGTGTTAACATTCTCTCTGCACATTTAAAGGTGACAGTGCCTGTCCACTGCAAGCACAGATGCTGAAACGTGTCCAAAACCCGACTTCATCAGAGACAGAGTGGTACAAGGAGGCACACATCCACACCAGAAATATGAAACACACATTCTGCATCCTTAAGAGCTGATTTTGTTGTCTGGATCATACAGGTGGTGCCCTTTTGTCCAGCCTAGAGAAAGGCACAGGTGTTTGTGGTCTGCTGCATGTTCCACAATATTGCGGTGCACAACGGAATGGCAATGGAACTGTTTGAAGTGGAGAGAGAGAGGAGGAGAACGGGTCCCGTGAACCCATATGTATGGGGGATGGGAGACAGAAGCATGCAGAAGTGATTCGCAATTTTGTTTTTCACATTAGTTTTTCTGGCACCAAAATAAGTCCAATTTAAAGGCACAGTTCACCCAAATTGCATAATTCTATAATAGTTGTCTGTGGACAGTAGCTTCCATAAACTGGCCCATCTACTTCTGCTGCTATGCTGCAGCTAGTAATGAATTTACATCAATTATAAAATTATGCAATATAGGTGAAAAATCCCTTTAATTAATGATCTTATTATATATCTTTACTTTGATGCGTCGCCTGATGTCTTGTCAGCGTCAATTTTAGATCTTTTCACTTTGCTGACAGAAATTACTTTAGCTGCGATGTCCTCTCATACAGCTTTTATTTTTGCTGGAACAGCTTAAACACCGGCAGTGCATTTCAAGTCTATTTAAATAATATGCAGGTTTTTTTCCCGTGGAAATATTATGAAATAACTATGCTAAGGCACATCTATGAGGCAATCTCTGTCTTTATGCATTTTCACTGGATTCACTTACCTATATTTTTTATTCTAAAATGTGTTCAGGAAGTTTCTGGGTGTGGCACTGTTTTTTGTGTGGGGAGGGGTGGGTGTGGCTCTTGAACTAGCTAGCAAAGAAGCCCAGATACAGCCAAGCAAAAAGACAAGCCAACAGGGCTCGTTCAAAAACAAGAGTTCACCTTTTCCTCGGTGGTGTCAGCTGAATTTCTCCAAGGGGATTAAAAGCGACACAGAGTTGACTCGTTTTCTGTTGAACCTGTAAGTAATGTTACCAGGGGTGTGAAGCTGGCATCAATAAGGACTTTTGCGAGGTTCTGAAATTTTCTATTTTCAAGTTCCAAGGATAAAACCATTATTACATTCAACATAATGATTATAATCGAATTTGCCTTCTTACTGTCGCTCACTGTCGCTCATTTCACAATACTAATATCACCTCCAGCTATCCAGCAAGCTACGTTAGGTGGGGTAACTTACTCGGCATTAGTGGGTGGGGTTGAAGATGGAGGAGTCGACTTCTTTAATCTTTTAATTGTAAACACAGGCTAAGCAATTGCGTATAGTATGCCTTTAATTTAACTCACTTTGGCTGTGCTCATTTGCATAACCGGTCTTAGTAAACACCCCGCTAAATTGCAATTATGTGGCAATGCAGAAGTTTGAAGTGCTGATGGTAATGTGTGGCATGCTTAGTAAATATGGCCCATAGACCGAATTATAACCCAAATTAAGATCACTGAAGCTGCTTGGATTTTTGGCACATTATATTGTAACGACTGCCCTTTAAACTTGTGCTTGTCTTGTGCCCCAGCCAGCTGAATCTGACCAGAAAATGACTAATTCATATGTCTGTATAACATCATTTTATTGATTGCCTTACATAGTGACAGTACAATGCTGTGGCCTAAACTAAGAAGTGAAGGTCTGTGGCAACAGAAAATGCCAAACATGCCTTTGTAACCTTAGAGGACATAACACCAGTTGTGAAATAAATGTTGGATTCCATGCCATTGCTCAAGGAGAGGTGCTGTCACTGTTCTTCTGCTCCTAACCTTCTACCATAATGCCTGTGTGTGTGTGTGTGTGTGTATCTGATGGTATGTATTTGGGGTTATACAGTTATATGTGTCTATGATACATGTGTGTGTAGGAATGAAAATAGTAAGAATGAGTGACTAAAATATTGGCAGGTGAGCAAGACACCTGTTGCTATCTGGTAAGACACACAAAACAGTGTGCATTTGAGACAACCTTAATTACTTAGTGATTTACTTCCCATGGCCCTTTTCATCCAAGTCTATGATGCTTCAATAAAGAACACAGATGTGACAATTCAGGGTTTCTTATATGATCCTGACATGTTCACGCTTTTACAGCATTTCAATTACCAAAAATATGAGCAGATATTTCAGGGGTACAATGCCAATCCCCAAAGTATGGCTGCAAAGTGCTGGAGCAGGATGTTGCAAAAGAGGAATATACTAGTTTTTGCTCAAATAATGCTAGAAGAGATCATTAAATTGACTGTTTCCCAGTAGGCTTCTGATATCTCTATTTTGTTTTTTTATTGGCCAGAAGTATTTATTTTTAATTAAATCTGACCAATGGCTAGAAATAGTGTTACTCTCACATAAATGTATTAAATGTGTTTGACAAAGATACATTATAGCCACACATGCATTCTCAATATTTTTATATTCAATGAATTTTTAAAAGAGAATGAAAAAAAACCTTTTCACAATATGAAAAAAGGATCTACAAAAGTCTAACGTGAGGACGATCATGCTATACTTGTGTGAGAGATTACTGCAGTGGCGTTTATATTGGAGTCACAATTTTCCTTGCCCTCTTTTTAAAGTCAATTTCTGTAATTTTCATTATGGGAAATATTGACCCCACTCTGATTTATTATAACCTGAAGGGACTTCACAAAGAGCTAGTGGGAGTATTTCTTAGTTACTCATGCTCTAATAATGTGCCCTAATAATGAAGAAAAAAAAATTAATAAAGTAAAAGTAAAGTATTCACAAGAACTCGAATTGACTCTATTCAATACACATATGAGGAGCTCAAAGCCTGGGAAGCTCCCTGGATATGTATAGAAAGTGATAATGCTGGTGGTGTAGATATGAGCCCTGTCAACTGATGCCCACCAGTGATGAATGTTTGTGCTGCAGTGTGTGTGATCTGGCTGGTCCCTGAGTTTACAATATCTTTACAATACCCAGATTTTGATTGGAAAACACAATCTACACTAGTTGGACCCAGTGACCACCTCTTTCCTGAATAATTGATGTTGGAGTACGTTATGATGTTTGAGTTAGCTGTCGCGATATGTATCAAGATACCACAGACTCCACCCATCGATTACAAGTATTTGTTTATTATAGCTTGTTTGCAATTTTTTGATGCATAACTTGCTCTATGATCAGTATTTGGGCCAATAATCAATGTTCATGTCTTTGCAATTACAATGGCTAGCCTAGATATCTAGTAACTTCACATCATCCCCAATTCAATAATCCTTAAGTTTAATAGTAAGGATAAGAATAATAAGGTTTACTTGCTCATTGCATTTTAACTAAAGGAAATGAAGCATGTTTATGACAAGCATCATTGAAAATCAGAGTTGAGATTCCCCAAAACCCTAGTTGCACAGATTATTGACTTTGAATGGCGTGAGATTATCTTATGATGAAATGGAAATGGAAAACTACGCCCTGATCAATTGTATTTCTCTTGCATATAGAGCCTTGTTTTGTGTCAGATAAGAAGATTATACTTGTAGACTATGTTATTATGTTTTATCTTTACAAAACTTGGCACGACATAAGAGCAGTTATGTGATGAACTGCATACCGTTGTTTGATTAACAAAGCCTCTCCCATTTCACCAGGATGGGCAAATATTTGTATTCTGAACTAGCTGGAAGTTACATGAAATAATTTTGTGGTCTTATGCCTTGCCCAACTGAACACTATGCTTTTCAAGAAATGTATTTTTGCATTTTCAAAATTAAAAATACAGTATTTTATTTTGGCACTATATATATTTTATTTTATTTTTTAATAACATTTAAATGAATTCTAAAAAGGATTTGAGCCAATGTAGTGTAGCAAGAATCTTTGTTTTTCGAGGCTCACTCTTTCACATTCAATGTCACCTCATGATCTCCAGCAAGCTAGCTCACTATCTGAGCTAAATCAGCCTATTTATATCTGTATACCCTATGGGACAAGCCACAAAGCTTGAGGTTTTTACAAGGAAAACAACCTGTATTTTTATTTTGCAGCTCAGCTTTGTTATAGCAGCCAGACTCACCAGCATTTATATGACATTATTTTGTTTTCCTGTTGGAAATCATAATACTGAGCTACTCGTACACACGCTAGCTTGCCAACTAATTATTTGGGGTTTTTGTTTAAACATTTTGAAATTAAGATAATTCCATTGGTTGGTGCAGTTACATCCTGCCCATAAGCCTCTACACAGGGAAAGGGTTATAGATCTTCTGGTGAAAACTTGAGACAGTAAAGAAAAATGCCAGGGAGAATAATAAACCGAATTGAGTATTTGATTCTCTCCTGATATGTTTAAAAGGGGCTTTTTAGTTTTCTGGGCACGCGTGTGCAAAATCCTTCCACAGACTTCATAAACTTTGTATTGTTTTCCAAAGATACTCCCTCTTCAACTGATCTATGTAACTGCATGGAGTGGTGAAGGGTCTTGTGTATTTATTTATAGTAAAAGTCTGGCTTCTGTCAAGCTGTCCCAGACAGAAGCCCCAGGCTGAAGTTGATGTTAGTGAAGGAGGAAGTCTTTCAAAGCCAAATTGATTCTATTGTCATGTTTGAGTGTGGCAGTCTACAGATTAGAAGGAAATGATTCACTGTCAGACTAGATGTCAGAGAGATATTTGCAAAGCCACGAGAATGAAAATTTCTACAAACCCCATAACAACAATGACATGTAGCCCCCCACTTGTGGTCAAGTCAGGTCACCACAAGGATATGTGGAATTCACTTACATGGACAGCATAAGCCATCTTTCTTGCACCTTTGGGCTCCTCAGCAAAAAGACCAAATTCTTCAAATATCGTGGATGGATTCTTGCCACAAAAGCTGTGACTGCAGATCTTGAAGATCCATTGTCAAATGACCACCTTGCCTAGGAGAAGCACTACTTACTTGTCAGTGCATAAAGGTAAAACTGTGAAAATGGTAGGAAGTGGTGGGGGGGAGGTTGTACATTTGTGTTTGTGCAAATTCTTGAGAATGGTGTTGTACTGGGCCACTCACCTCTGTGTCTTAGGCTGAACAATAATAACTTGTAAAGATATAATAGTTTGTGAATAGATCAGTCTGTTTTGTATATTGTGGGCTTTGTTGCATACTCAGTGCTTGTAGCATGTTTAAAAATCTCATAAATTCAAGGAAAGACATGAAAACATATCAACATGAATTATTCAAGTGTCAGAGGAAAGGCTTGTTTTCCACTTTAATGAAAACTTACCACTGAAAATAGTTCTTAATATATGGAAATGAGAAAATATAAAGGGCCTGAAAAATGTGTGAGGTTATAATGATTTCACATGGTAAAATCAGAACAAACCCATTCTGGTAATGTTTATGATGTGCATAAGATGATAAAATCACTTAAACAAAATAAATCAATGATGCTTAATTTCCAGTTTACTGTGCCGAAAGACCCTGCAGGAGATTATTCATATAGAGATCACATATTCCTGACCTTACAATAATGAATATTTAATACCTCCCACAAGTCAGATTTTTCTTGAAAATAATGCATTGGTTTTGCTGACCACTGCTGCACATTCATTTAGCTTTGTATGAAGCACTTTTGACAGGAGAAGAGACCTTTTGACAGCAGTTGTAGCAAAAAAGAAATTGCTGCTTTTCACTCCACATACATAAATGCAACCATATGTCATAATAGAAGGTCTGCGCTCATTTGAAAAGAAAAACTTAACTCATTAATTACCTCAGCAAAGTGAACTAAGCAGAGAGAGCCTGGGGGAAAACACTATTTCTGATCTGGACTCAGTGTCTTTCCAGCAGTCACACTGGGGCCACAGGGAATAATATACCTCTTGAAGAACACATGTGCTGTCACATTCTCAGCTGTTTGCTGTTTGATTTACATGCTGAAAATTTCAACACTGACATTTCCACCTCTGCCATGGTTTATTTTTTCCATTGGTCATTTGTGACATTAGAACCCAATTATACATGTGTACAGAGAGCAAGCCACAGATGCCCTAACAGCTAACAGGGATTGCTCGAGCAATAAACACTGCTATCCGCAATAACAGGCAACATCTGAAGCCATGGTGCTCACTCATGCACTATCAGCAACACTTTTACCGGGGGAACTACCCAGCAGCCCCAGCCGAACATCCTGTTTGATAAGAATCTTCACAGATTGCTTATGTATATCATCCCAGGCTAGTATTTAAGACTGCCATGCATTATAGGGAGAAACAATCTGTTCTGTGACATTCCTGTCTGATTACCTTTCATTAGGCCTCAACAGCTCCCTGATTGTTTGCAGTTTCATACAGTATACAGTTGAGTTTCAAAGTAACAATAAGCTATTTTGCACCAAATAGGAGCATTTCCTACCCCTTTCCACTGACAACGCAAGACAGTATTATTATATCATATGAGCATACAATTATTTTTATGGAGAATTTAAAGAAGACAAAAAGACACTATCGTTTCCTCAGGCTGTGAGAACTTTATTGTTTTGGTTGTACATGCAAATAAATGTGTAGTATCTAATGAGATATCAAATAATGCAAAATGCATTGTGCAATGCAATGTATACAATTCATTGTGAAGAACTTGGTATGTATAGTACACCTATTGGGCTATGGTGGTAGTTAACACTGAACACAATTTCCGCTATGAATGTTCTAAAATTACTTTTAGATCTGTACTGGCCTGAATTGACCATGTCCAGGAAGTGTGATGATAAGTAAATCTGCAAAAATAAATACACAAACAAACAAATAAATAAATAAATAAACAAATACAAATCTGGAAGTGACATTGCACACACAAATGATCAGTTCCTTACTTACTTCAGCAGCAACAACCATGTACAGCTGATTCTAATTATAACACGTTTTAAGGATTTAAAGTGAATGGCAAAAGCTATGAACAATGGCAGTGTTGCATTAGCCACACTCAGCTTAGAAAGAAGGGCATAATGTGAGGACTTGGTGAAGTTCCAGATGGTGAATTTCTCGTTATTGTTTTTTCCAAGATGATTGCTGGGGCAGCAATGTTCCAACAAACAATGGTTTACTGTCCCTCAGCCCACCATATAGAGTCATCATTTATCTGAAAAAAAAGAAAAATGGAACTAAGAAGAGAGTGGGGAGGGTATTTGTATTACAGCACATTTTTGGCTGGACCGCAACAGCAGGGCCAGCCCTGCAAACGCGAATGTCTGTGACTGACTGAGTGACTGAGTGAGTGATGAAGTTACACCATTGGTCGGCCGAGTTATGATGTCACACCATTGGTCGGCCAGTCCAGCCATATTCTAGGTTTTGACCTGGTCTTGTTCAACCAAGAAGGAAAGATATTTTGGTCTACTCCGACAAAATGCAAGAAAATATACTTTACTGCAAGTCTTTAAGGAAACTGAGCTTAATTTCCAAATTTTCTAACAGAGGGGCTTGGACAACATCGTGCTGACTTACCTGAGATATCAGAACAGCTTACAAACAAAATGAGAGTTACAAATATAACTGTGGTTCTATTAATCCTGGATTACTGCCAGAGGCAGTGGTTGATACTGAATATCTTCTTCCTCACACTAGTGCATGGCCGAGAAACTCATACCAACAAAGCCACCCATGACCCAGGATGACATAGGCAAACTCATAAGTAGCCCCATCATCTGAGAATCTTTCCTGCGGAATCTTCTATACACAGTAGCAACGATTCTGAGTGACAGAGAACTCTGGTGGCCATCCAGGATTCACCGCAGTAACAACTGTAACCCTCATTCTATTTCATTCTTCCTGACCGCCAGAGGCAGTGCTTAATACTGGATGACTTATATCAACATGGTCACAAAGAATCTGAGCACATGCCTCACAAAGCTGGAGCAGAGGGGCTCAGCAAACAGACTGCACCAAATGGATGGGAAGCAGTGACACTGACCCGGTAAAATCTTGAAAAAGTGCAAGGCAATGACCACGAAGCCACAGCACATATGATGCCCAGAGGCACTCCCCTCAAAGCTGGTGACACTCCTGGTAGAGTGGTATTTCACCTTGGAAAACTGAGAGATTCCTCACTCCGTACGCGTGGGAATTATTTTAAATTCACCCTGGCTAACAAGACGATACTATACCTGCATAGCGAGAAGATGAAAAAGGACAGATGCTTGGATGACAGGGTTACTTATGTGTTCACCTGCATAATCCTAGGTCATGGCTAAATTTGTTAGAATAAGTTTCTCAACCTGCACTAGCGTTATATAGAAGATATTCTGTATTAAGCATTGCCTCTAGTGGTCAGGAAGGATCACCCAAACAGTAATACAGCACTGAATTTCTAAATGAATCCCTTTTCCAAAGTTGTGTTTTTCAGTAAGCCATAAAATGCTTTTGCGTCCCCTAATAATAATATTTCTATTACACAACAGAGTCTTTCTCTTAATACATTAACAGAAGATGTGTAATATCTTGGTGCCTGTTTTGCTTTTATGTGGTAATCTGGCCAATGCAGCGATTAACTGCTTTTGTCACATTCCTAGCAAGGGGAGAAGCAATTACTTCTTGGGTTTGAATTCTGGGCACAGAGCCAGAGGGTTAAAGATCCAAACCCCAGGTGAGCTATTGCTGCTGTAGCTTTCAGTCTGATTGACTCCAGACATTGCTTTTGTAAAACTCAGCAGTATACATTCTATAAAGCATATGTTAATAAGGATAATTTCCAATAATTACTCTCTTTCGTTAAAGAACCCCTCCAGATGTATTTTAAAACCATTAAAAATATTCTAAACTGAATAATTTTTAACACTGTTTAATATTGGTTTTCTACCAATATATGATCTATGAACTACTAAAAAGGACTTAGTAGCATCTCTACACCTTAATCGTCATTGGGAACGCCAGAGTCCACACTATAAAAAGATTGGCTATAAATTCACATTAAATGAGGAGAACTCATAAGCAACCTTACCTCAAAAGAGAAGGATAAATGACTTAGACAGAAAAGATCATTCATTTGCTCATCCATTCACTGATTTTATGATTTTAGATAGTTTGGCTAATGTGAAGTTAACATTAACAGTTACCTAAATAATCTGACAGAATCAAAATTTAAGCAGTGTACTCTGTTGTATCCAAATCTATCCAAAATGCCTATATTGTGTATTGCAATAAATCATAACATAACCATACATTTCACTACAAATTAACTGTTTTGAAACTCACTTGTGCACCATTTTCAAGTGGGAATTTCATTGGAATAGGTGTCTAGAATATCTAGCGGTCCAGAAACCTATCCAAAACCTCACTAAAATAACTCAAATGTCCACTATAAAGTATGCAAATTTGCCCATTATGATGGTTTAAAATGAAACATTGATATCACATTGAAAAATAATGCAGAAATATTGTGACACACGGTGGTAAACATCTAAATCGTAATCATTCAATCTTGTATGCTCCAAGCTCCAACATGACATCCTTGCCTCTTAAAAACGTAAAAAGCACATGTGGCACTCTCTGCATGTAGCCTTGCAACGAATAGACTGCTTTTAATGTACTAACATGGTATGCTTGTCTGATTGGCATGAAAATCTGTTTCTTATGGTCTAGCACCCTTTACATAGCAAACAGATTCTTCACATTCTTGGCTCTGTTTATGTGGTTGTATCAGTGTCATGATCAATGACAGTAATTGTGAACGGAGTGCCTTCTTAGAGGACTACATGCTGATAAAGAAATAAAACAAATAAACAGGGAAATAATATAAAATACATTTTAAGACTGGCGAAAAGTAAGATACATTTACTAGAAAAATATGTAACTGCATGACTAGATATATAAAACATACAAAGATGCTTCATATATAAAATTGGGTTGTCGGATAATAACTGTACCAATTGCTTGTAAACACACTGCAGAGCTAAGAACAATACAGTTTTATTGTCACATAAAGCTTAGAGTCTTGGCATCCTCAATATTACATTTTCACTCTGCCTGGTGGCCAGCGCTACCATCTCCAGTCCACAAGGTTTTGCACACATGCTGTTCTCAATGCATATCCCAGCTAACACTAAATGATCTCATAATGTCACTGGAATGTTTCGTCACTGTTAGAACATCGCCACTATATGGCAGCAACTTTGTGTTTTGTCTTAGCTGGATAGCACCTTGATGCACAAGATCTAGCAACAATTCATGTGCAGGAGTTCAGAAGTTGTCCTCCATGACCAATGAGCAACAGTTTAGATTCCATGTATCTTTTTGATATCCTACTTGGTAATAGATATCAAAAGATTACTGCATACATACATAATTACTACACACATAACATACATAAAATATAACTACATACAGTACATTCACTTTTTGTTATTGTATGTAGAAGTGTGGCTCTTCTTGTCAGTGGTTTTTGTTACATGTTATTGTCCATTGCTGTCCCTGGTTATTGCAACTCATGTTGACTTTTGGGATGTAACTTATTTAATTGTATTTATGGTAAGCCTAATGTGAAGTACATTACAGCAACATGCAAGCTAAATGCCGCAACATTTACAGTAACTTGAGGGCAGCAATTAGCTTGTAAGTAGCTTGCAAGTTTCTGTAGTACATTTGACCGTATACTTTAAGTACAATATACTACCCATCTTAGTACTGTAGTTGTAATTACAGTAATAATTCCCATATTGTAATTGTTATTACACTATTTATAGTATTACAGCATCTTACAAGCTAACTGCTGCCAGCAAGTCACTGTAAATTTTACAGTAGTCCTTTTACAGTGCAACATTGTATTAAACTGGCAATATGTTCATCACGCAGTTATAGTAAATGAATTGTCATATAAATGTATATTTTTTGAAGGAACTTTACATGTAATCAATAAGTAATAAGTAAACCAATATTAAAAAGAATAGCTACTGTATTTATTTGGGTTTTTTTAAAGCTAGAATAATCCAGTTCAATATACATTGAGCACCATAATGTTTGGTACAAAGCCATATTTTTCCTTGATTGAGCTCTGAACTCCATAATTATGGATTTGTAATCTAACAATTCATATGTGATTAAAGTGCAGATATTTCTACATGGTGAATCCAAAATGTATGTTACCCTTTAATAAAAGCTGATGTGAATTGTTTGATCACAAATCTAAAATTATGGAGTAGGCTACACAGCTAAATCAAGAAAAAAAACATTGTGCTCACTGTATATGTACAGGGGACTGTAAGTGACAGGAAATAGTTCTCGAAAAGAAATAAAAATATCTATCGTCATGGTGACAAATGTCAGCCTCAAGACATCTTATTAATGAGAGGGCAGTGGGGGAAGTCCTTTCCAAGTAACACTTCAGCTTCAACCACAAAGCAGAGCACACACTCAGTAAACAAAGGGAAAAACCTACAGATGAACTTGCACAGGAAATGAAGTCTCATAAATGCCCAGGGTTCAGATAGATTTCTCTGTTCTGGGTAAGGGCATGAACCAAGAAAGGAGGGAAGAACACCGCACAAATTTAGTAAAATAAATCAATACACAGAAAAAGAATATACATAGTTACTGTATGTTATTTTAGGCTATGTATTAAAAGATTAAAGCTACAAGTGTTCGACCTTTTGAAATATAGGCTGTGAAAGGAAACACCAGCACAACATACATGCTGGCGGGAATGTGATGATAAATTAACTCTTGAGGAAAATAGGCAACTCCATTCATGTTGACATCAGGAGAATCCATTCATGCCATGGAGGAAAGCCTTTTTAGAGCAGACTGTGTGGGACACTGTGGTGAGATTAACAGTTTCCTTTGAGAGCAAATCCCCTGCAGTTCTCTTCCTGTTGCTTGTCTCTCTAAGCATAGCTTGGAAACAGGATAAGACTCAGTTTTCTTCATAGTTCAGGCTCCTTCTCTTTTGCAGTCTAAGCTTCTGAAAAAGCTCTTTCATTGCAACGCAATAAACCCTTTGAGGATGGTAGAGTTCACCACTGTTCAATAAGGAACTGCTCACAGATTATTCCAAGGAATTTTATCACATCAGTTCAAGTATATTTTTTCCTGCTAAACAATAAAGCATACCACAGGACATATTAGAAATAACCACGATCAGTGGCTCAGGACAGAGAAATTCCAATCTGCTGTTCTTAATTACCATTAATATTTCTCAAAGACACAATAGGGGGCTTTAGTTTTAGTACTTTGCCCATAATTATCAACACTTCAAGTTTTATATAAATATTTGAAGAAAAAACAAACTAAACAAATAAATCAGAGGTCATAAACAATGCAATAACATTTTAACGTTTTCAAGAACACGTCTATTTTCCATTAGATTTTACAAATAAATGCAGTGCACTGGCATTATTCTGACACATTTACTTCTGATTAATTGTCGTAGCGTCTTTTTTTGCGGAACTTTTTTTGCAGTAGACATTACCTTAGACCACAGTGGTTTATTAAAACTTGGAATAGCGAATGACCATTGCTTGAATTTGCCTTCATCTCCGGCAAAACAGCTATTATATTCCAAACCACACCCAATTTCATTTCTGGGACGTCACTGGTGGGAGGAGGAGCGCGATGACTGGGTTAAAGTTACTTACAACTGTTATACTTTGTTCTAGGCACGCTTTCTGCTGTTCATCGCTCGGGCTACGCGTCTGGCTTGAATAAAACTTCAAGACTACGTTTTGCAGCCGTGAGTAGGCCTATTCTGTTTTACAGTAGCCTACATAATAGCATTAGCAAATATGCTGCTTTATATTGGCCTGCAGTGACTGGTTAATTAAGATAAAAATTCCGCAGTTCAATATTGGTTAGTAAATTACTTCTAACTTAATTTAAAGAGTAGTTCGCCATGCTCCCTCTGAAGTAGAAAAGCGAATTACCTATTTTAAGTCCTCTATCTAGACAGATTTTGAGGATATGAAATATAGCCAGTAATTTACAAGTCCATGATGTCTACTTTCGTTTTAATGATGAATAATGGTGGCGACATTACGTTTTTTACTATTATTTATTAAATTAAGCTATAATGTCTAATATTGCGACTTTTTATGATACCGTTTGCATTGCATTTTATTATTTCGGGGGCGTGTCTGTGGTACTTTGAGAAAGAAATCCTTTTGTTAAAGTTTTGTCGTTTCTCTTCTGGTCGCACACAGGACGCCTCCTGGTGTTCTTGAGGGAACTGATGTTGTTTAATTCCAGTGGAATTGATGCAGCAAGCTGCACAGCAGGGTTTGGGTTTGAATGCCTACAAGAAACAAGAATTAGAGGTGCTTGCTGGGAATTAGTTGCGAAGCAGCTTAATCACCGTGTCAAACTACTTTGCATAATATAATCGTTGGAATTTTGGCGGTATTTAGGTTGCAGATGTTTATGTGTTGAGAAAATAGGGATTTGGTATAGGAACATAGAAATCTAGGGCAACATTCGTCTGTAGCCTCACCTCAAATGGTACCGATTACTGTAGAAAGAGAGTTTACAATAATTTAACTTGAATTTTTTGCAGGACAGAAATATGAGATAATGGCCCATGAAATATGACAGGTGGTGGAACACTGTTAACTGTTAAACAGTTGTACCCTGCATAATGAATAATGTGAATGACACGATTTATATGAATAGGTCTACATGGTTTGTACAGAATCATGGAAAGAAGGTACCTTTTTGCACAGCAAAAGAAATCTACCTTTTTGCTTCATTAATTTTGCCAATAATGACATTGTTTTCATGGGAAAATATTTTTACTGCATTTCTCTACTTCGGCAACGCATTTGCACAATTTGTAGTAGGCCTATGCTTAAGTTAGGTAAGAGTCAAGATTTCCATAGAAAAAAAAGTTGACTGGAAAATCTTGTTTGTAATTTTGTAAAAACACATGGGCTCAAAAGCAGTTTAATTATGCATATTTGGTCACATTTATCTCTCCATTGCTACATATTGTAATGTTGACAGTTGCATTAATTTGCATCAGTGCTGCTTGATGTAAATATCACATTAAAACAACCACATCATGTAAAAGGTGGTGTTTTCGGCTTTTTTCACAATGTTAAATATGCTGCAATGCTATTGCAATTGTTGTCATTCTTCAGTAGCTTACTTCATGACAATGTACAAGATGGATATTAGACAAATAGTGTGAGGGCATTGTTTGCATTTCTTCTTTGAAAAAGTCTCAATCAACAACAGAACAATTTAATTATATTTATATCTTCACTTTGCATTCATTGACTCTTGAGTCATTTGTACTGTTTCCCCCACTATTCCTTGCTGAATTTCTATGTTTTGTGCTTTTGTTGCACCAGAGTGATTAGACAATTCACTCAAGTCATGTTAAAATGAAACTAACAGGTCATAGATTCAGTATTCAAGATTAAGCATTTGGATCATTGCGTTGTGTCCATCACCAAGCAAAAGAAATATAAAGTTACAAAAGTGATAAATATTCATATGATTAATAAATGTGAGGTTATATGAAAGGAGGATTTTGACAAATCTAATATATGAATACTAAATTAATTGGTAAAACAACTGTTAGAAATGTTTCTTTTGGGCCACAGTTCTATGTGGTTTTTGGACTAACTGAGCACATCTTGGTGGTATGCTACACTTCCCATGTGTAGCATCAAAAGTAAGAGCATGATGTCCAGGAAATTAGACAGAAAATAAAACAGGTTATTGTCTCAGCTGGAAAGAATAAAATGGCTCATGGCATTTTGGTACATTTTGGATATGTCCTGTTTGTGGCACTGTTCTCAGATCAGATAGGAAATGAGCCCCATGGAACTTTCAATAGAACTGATGTTGTCAAAGTCTAGATCAGGCATCTCTCTTTGGCTGTGGGAGAGCTGGCAAGTTTTTGTGATTTTAAAACCCGATGGAAAACCAGTGTTCAGCTCATTGCTGTTATCTTTAGGTTTTAGGTCAGTCATGCTGTAAGTTCAGCAGTGAAAGTGCCAGAGTGCATTTTGTTTTTGCTGCTCTTTGAAATCCAGAAATGAAAGTCTTGAGTGACACAGAGGCACATGGGGGAAAGGGACTTCCTTTCTCAGCTTATCCACCTCAGCCAATCCTTTTTTGTTTTTGCCATTTACATGAAGAATGTAGGCTAATCAAAAACATCTGTCTTTAATGTGTGAGAGCAGAGTTCACAGAGCTTGTGTTTATGTTTGAAACCTAGGTAGTCTATAGCAGTTTAATCTGCAAGAATAATTTTGAGCAGGCTATTACTGTTCTGGGGGTGAGACAATAAATTGCAGATGCCTCGGGTGAGTTTACTGGAGTGAGGCTGCATGAAGGTGAAATTCCTCAAGTGAAACCTAGCCTGCTGTGTGCTGGGCTCTGGCAACCTTGTTGAGAAGGAGGACCGTGACATGTGCATCTATGCTGCAGAGATCACACAGTGGCAGGAAGGGAGAGGAGCATTTACACACACACACCCACACCCACACACACGTGTGCACACACACACAGACACACACAACACCAACAGGCACATATGGCTATGACATTAGGAGCACTGCAAGCAGAAGCAATTGGCACACGGAGATTGTAGACTTTGTGAAATCTGGTATTTGCATGAGGAGGCAGAACAAACCAATTCCAGGCATAAAGTCAATGACAATGAAGAGGGGAAAACAAGTCTACAAGACTAGCATAGCTGAAAATTGTCTTGATGCACTGCGTCATGGTCAGGGTTCTGTCATGGTTTATTTTCTGCACGATACAGCTTCCAGATGTGTGGGGGTTTAACCAGTTTGGTTGTTATAAAATCACACAGGACACAAAGCTCATTCATGATGTATAAGGAAAATATAAAATTAGGATGCCTGTCCTTGTTATGTAATAATTCAGATGAACTCTTGAGCAACAGATTCAATTGAAATCCAGTTTCACACATTACGAAATAAAAGGAAAAACATGAAATTTCTTGAGGGAAAATTAAATTTTCCTGAAAATAAATGGCGTAAAACATTCCATGTAGAAGAGAGAAGTAGGCTCATGGTTTCATACTACACAGATGAAGATGTAATTTTTCACTCACTTGGAACTTCACTGTGGAATTTGTAAAGAAAGCTATGCTTACAGCCCTCAAAGACTATTTTGTGGCAGACATTTGGACAGTTTACTTTTCAACAGGACACATCTCAATTCAACTAAATGCAGAGGACATAAATTAGATGTAAACACTGTCTTTACATTAAATCAACATATTCCTTACATACTACAGCAAAAGTAGGCTACATTCAGACATGTCAGCCTAAATACTACCAACAAGGCATTTCAGGGCGTGAGCAGATTCATTTAATTAAAGATTTACCGCTTGACAGAAATACCACAGATTATTTTATGTCTAACCAAATAATTTAATTACTTGTGGAAAATTAATGTGGCTTTTAATTATATTATAATCCTAAATCAGAACACCAGTATGTCTAGCACAACAGCACTGAAAAATGATAAGTTTGAAGCTGATGAAAATTAATTAAGTTATATTTAGTACATATTATGACCACAAACATCTTAATTAACAATATGCATTTACAAAATCGGGTGAATTTGTTTGAAATTAATTTTCATCAGCTTTAAACTTAATTTTTCAATGCTGGCGTGCTAGACATACTGGATTTCTGATTTGGGATTATAATATAATTCTTAAGCATTTCACAACAGTCTCATAAATAACATAGACAAAGTCTTGGGTGCTAAGACTTGAACTATGGGAGATGGGGTAAAGGAAAACACCAAGTTCCAAGTGCACGAATTTTCATGTACATATACTTTTCATAGTAGACAGGGGTAAAGTTCTTCCCAATTATGTGATCAGGACTAATTTATGTAACCTTTAGGTACTCTAATCAGGTCATTACATGTGTAATTGTGCAGTTATTAGTATTCTTCATATGGTAAAAATATTTATTTTTCATTCTGGGTAAATTTTATCCTTTGCTTGTTAATGCTATCATTTTTATGATAAATGTGAAAGAGGTATTTTGGTTCTGAGGTACTTTGGTTAATAAGGATAATTTCCCTGTTTACCCTGACAGCAGCTATGTTTCTGTTTGCTTGACCAAGTGCTCATTAGAGTGTCTCTCAAGCTTGTCTCTCGTGTGGACAGAACCCGACTAGCACTAGCACAATGTCTAAAAGCATATCACGATATCTGCCAGAGAAGAACTTGGATTTTGTTGTTTTCTTAAAAATAAGCTCTGATTCTGCAAAGCTGTACAGAAAGGGAAGGAAAGAGCTGGGCTGGTCCATTGTGTTGCAATAGATATGCTAATGCCAAAGTGTAAAACACAAGGGTAGTACAGAGTACACATCTGGACAAAGGCCAGCTAAAAAATTATTTTGATTGTACTCAGTATAATTACTTTAGGCTGTTTTGCTCATGGTGTGGGTGACTCGACAGCGAATCTAAAGCTTTATTAACACAGGAAGTGGAATTTGGAAGATGTCACACTGATAAAAGCAATCATTGGCTGGGAAGCTTGCAACAGCTTTATGTTTGGCTGTTTCACTGCATCCTTTTATCTCAGACAAGTTTCAGATTTTTATCCTGGATTTGCTATTGAAGTGTTTTACTTATTTTTGTTTTGTCTGTGATCTAACGTTGAACACCCTGGTGTTCAAGTGTGAGCCCGAGAACTTTGAGTGAAAGCACTTCATTACAGTCTTTGTGCATGCACTGTAGCTCTAACTTACATTTAGTGCAACGTATGGCAATGGCAATGATTGAGAATAATTCTCTCCCCCAGGTTGTTTTAAGATAGAGAAGTGAAGTTGTGATCGTGATGCTGGAAATAAATTATTTAATAAAGCTTTGACACATTTATAATCAGGACCATAATTGTGTGAATGTGGGGGAGGGGAGGGGAGGGGAGGGGTGCTGACAGTGGCAGAAGGCAGTCTGTATTTGAACCGAGTTCTGTCAGAAAAGTAATTGTTGTTCAGCCAAAATTTATCACGGCAACTTACATTTTGTGATAGGCTGCTAACCATATCCAAAGATCATCTATCGCAGCTTTGAAGTGTATTGGATCTAAGGGTACAGTACATCTGTAATAATGATTTGAATAGTGCAATTTTGTGGTGGTACTGTAGTGCCACCTTGGGTGGTAGGTGCATGAAGTATGATACACATGATCTACATGGGTCCCTTTAAAAGTTGTATACTTCCAAAATTTTAACAGTGACTGGACTGAAAGGCTCAAATATCTTTTTTACAATTTTTGCATATTACATTACATTACATTACAGGCATTTAGCAGACGCTCTTATCCAGAGCGACTTACACAACTTTTACATAGCATTTTACATGGTATCCATTTATACAGCTGGATATATACTGAAGCAATTTCGGTTAAGTACCTTGCTCAAGGGTACAACGGCAGTGTCCTACCCGGGAATCGAACCTACGACCTTTCGGTTACAAGCCCAATTCCTTACCCACTCTGCTACACTCCGTCATTCATATTTCATTATCTTTAAGAACCTTGGACTTAGGGGAATGCACTTCTCAGGACTGTTAGAGGGAAGCTTCTGAGGGTTCTGGTCAGATTTCATACAATTTAGCCTTCAGGAGCCTATGCTTATGAATAATTTGTAAAATTCAGACTATAATATAACACTGCGAAGCTGTGCATGCTCGTGCACAATATGGCTGTCTATCATCCCCAGAAGTATCATTGCAATCGGTGTAAATTTATGGCCATACACATATGTTGGGCATGGTCACAACAGCTCACAACAGCTCTTAATATATCTCATAAATTATATTTTATATCACTGTGAAGGAAAAATGGAAAGTGAACATGGCGCTTATTTATAAGTAACACGTTCAAAGCATAAAATGGAAACGAAAAACCATCTCAATAGCTTTTCCATATGTTTCCCCAGAGAAAGAGAGGAGAAACAGAGAAACTAAACTGGGAATTAAACTCTGCTTCAGAGTCTATTGGGCAGAGTACAAAAGCTCATCCTGCTTCCTGAAGATCCTGAAAGACACAGATGGTGTTTAATTCATGAAGAAGTTACTTTTGAGTGTTCTTTCTGGTTCAATTGTTACCATATTATTGTATGTTTTTTAAAATTAATTAATAGGTACAAATTAAATGATTATTGGATTGTAGGTACACTATATGACCAAATGTATCAGGGCAACTCTTAGTCTGGGGCTGTTTCTCATGGTTTGCACTAGGCCCTTTAGTTTCAGTTATGGCAAATCTTAATGCTTGATGATTCTGTGCTTCCCCAACAGTTTGAGGAAGTTAGCATAATGCTATAGTTAGATTATTGGATTAAATACAATTTGTAAAATTCCTAAGAAATCTCACATTGCATTTCTATCGTCTTCCCTTGGAATCTGTATTTGTCTGCTCCAATTTAAAAAGCAGTGGAAGTGTAATGGCAGTTTATGTTTACCTAACAACAAACTATTGTGTTTATCTGTCTTGACTAGAAATAAACAGACCTTGGACTGTTAATTTATCTTACATTTCTGAAATCTTAATAGGCAACTTTGGACAATGGTAGCTTTTCCATATTTTGCTAATTTGGTTCACATATTTACTGTCTGAGAAGGTGGTTTGAACATTTTTATGAAGTACAGTGATTGCTGGCTTTTGCTGTATGAAAAAATAAGTCAACATTTTCCACTAAGTTAAGTAATAATCTTGAAGATTTTCATTAAAATGAATGTCTGTTAAGTCACTATCTATCGCCGAATTAGGTAACACAATGGTGATTGAGCCTATTATTATATTAATTTATATTATTATTATTATTATAATTTATGATTAAAGAACTGGGTGTCTGTGGCGACATTCCCGGGAAAAAATCACAAGCGGCGCATAGTTAGTGACGCGTTTTCCATCACCCATCAGTGGTTTGTCCGTCAGAGAGGGTAGGTGGAGCTAACGCAACAGGCTCGCTCTTCAACTCACTTGTGTGTGAGTGGCGTACTGTTTTTTCCGCTGTCTGCTAGTGTTACAATAACAGAGAAGGGGGGGGGGGGTTATGATGATCGGAATAAAGCCGGGGTATAGGTGGAGCAGAGCCGGGTCTGATTTCTGTGTAAAGATGTCAAGCCGGAGAAAACTAAATAAAAGAATACGGAAGTATGGATTAGCGTTGTTATTATTTTATTATGCTTCCTCGTATGTTCCTTCAGCCTTGATGCCCTTTTTTGATGAAATCTCCTTTGTTTTTGTTTTATTCTTCTTGTTCTGATTGCTAATTTAACACCCAGTTCAGCTTTATTCTTGAACAGTTTACCTAGCAAATCCAAAACCAGAAACACCACGGGTAACATTTTCAAAGGCAGCTGTTTCAAAAATACCACACAATAATCATTCACAAAAAAGACTGTTTACTGTGCGCGAGATACATAATTGCACGAGCCACAGCGAAGCCCGCAAATTCTTCTCTGCAGTGTAAATATGTTCATACCGGGCAAAAGGTGGATAAAGAACGTTTGTGGAAATTGACCATCACTAATTCTACCCCAGATCTGCTACAGCATTTTAACCCGGCTCGGCAGTGTAAAGACAGTTTAAGTTAGCCTAATGTTAGACAATGAACGAGTACATAACGTTACTTTTATAACAACAATTTTTTATTCAGTAAATAGTAAGTGTTGTAGTTGGTGTGGCCCAGGTGCCAACTGACCGACGTCACACAGGCGACACTGGTTGGATCCGGTTGGATCTATGGGAAGTGAGGTCCAAAAACACACCTGCAATTACCATTCTCGCCATTGGTACCGCCAAAGAGAACGAAACGGAAATCTTCGAGATTGTAACTTTAAGATAACTGGGCATTAGTTTTTTTGGCTCCCCTCCACTCCCATCCCCACTCACACACAAAAAAACTACATAAAAATATGAGTGCAAATCATTTCCAATATAACTTGATTTAAATATTTTATAGGTGATGGAACATTGAGGACTTGTCTGAAGAACCTACATGATTTTAGACAGAGACGTTGTATGGAGTGAAAACACTCATTAATACGAGCAAAAACAAGGAAAGTGTACAGAAACAAGAACTGTGCTCTTGCTTCTCAGAGTGCTCAAGTGGAAAATAGTCCGATAAATTCCAAACTGACATCAGGAAGTTTTTATAATCTCTATCGTTTAATTTTTTTTTAGTATTGCTTTTTCTTTGTGTTTACATTACAGTTTACATTATGGGAATTTAGCAGACACCTTTATCCTAAGTGACTTACATCACTTTTTTTTTTTTTGCATAGCATTTACATTGCACCCATTTATACAGCTGGATATACACTGAAGCAATGCAGCTTAATTACATTGCTCAAGGGTACAATTGCAGTGTCCTACCCAGGAATCAAACCTGTGATCTACAACACCAGTTCCTTACCCATTATACTACACTTATTTTGAGACATTGCTCTGATCTCTGTTGGAGTAGATTAGCATTTTTGTTTATTGATGAAGAAGCTGTCTGTATCTAGGCAACACCGAAGCATTCTAACCTTTTTTTCACCAGCATCACATAGCATTCTGACCCTTTCATTGTGGAGGAGAACTGACATTACGTCACCACCCAACGGCTTCCAGGAGCAACCCCCTAATGTGATGTTCAGGTTTTATTTTTATTTGCAAAATATGTGTGTTATTGGGGGGAAAATAACATCACAAAATCACATCACTTTGAGGGACAAATGCGTTCAGGGGGTCTCGAGAGCTTGATTATGGCGCCGGGTTCACTGACTGTCCGTGTCTGAAAAAGTTCTGATAATTAATTCCATTACATTAGCCAGTTAGCTAATACAATGATGTTAATCACCCTGCCTTATTTGTTAACCATTCCCTCATAGGAGAGTTGACATGGATATTCTGCTCATACATGTACGTGAATACATTTCAATAAATTACCTGACACTCAGGTTTAACGTATTTCTCTCTGGTTTATTCATTCAGTTCAATTTCAGTTTAATTTCTCTTGAACTGAGAAGCAAGCACTCACAGAACTGAGAAGCGAGCACTCAGAGAATTGAGAAGCAGTGCTCACGGAACTGAGAAGTGAGAGAGCAGATCTTGTTTTTGTATGCTTTCCTCATTTTTGCGCTCATATTAAAAGACAGTAATTTCACTCCATAAAGTTGTTATGCAGTTGCTTCACCCTGACTTTTTCAGGGACAACTTACTAAATATCACATAATATGAATTGAGAACTTAAATTGTCACTGGCATAATGTCTGATTTAAAGATTGTCATCTTTAAATTTTTAGTATGATGGAAACATCAAATCCCCAGTCAACTAGTCCCAACTACAGAAATGGCACGGAACAATGCACAACTATTTTAATTGGGATCACTTTGCCTTTTTTGCACAGTGGTCCAAAGGCAAATATTGAGAAATTGACCAATTATATTTTTTTTGCGATTGATGAAGGAGCTGCGACAGAGGTTGAATAATTGAATTAAGTGACATGAGTTGAATGGAAAAAAGCCCTCAGTGATAAGGAAAGAAGTAATCATTTTTAAATTTAAAGCTTGGGCTTTACATGTCACAGTGTTTTAAAGGCATATTTATGAACAGTATACTGCTGCTATTGCATGGATGACCAGCAAGAGGTTTTATAGGTTTTATGATCAACTGTTCTGCGGTGTCCACTGTTTGATTTCTCATTACTGATGTTGAAGACACCCACTGAGTTCACAGAATATGTTCTATGCTATAAGCAATGATGTATTCTTCCACCGTGTGTTTGATGGTGATGGCTTCTAGCGTAGGCTGACGTTGTGTAGAAAGGATACTGGATTTGATTTCATGCTCTTAAATAGGCATAGCGGAACTCCTACAATGGATATCTATTCCCACACAAACCTTGAGGTGGGAATAGATTTTTATCTCAAACAGTTGCCAAAATGCAGGCATTTCTGTGGGCGATCAGTCATGTATTCTGCTCATGTTTTGCAGTGCTTGGTGTGAGTGACATAGCCAGTGTTTAAATTTGGTTCTGCCTGTACAATTTCACCTGCTCTCTCCTTTCTTCAAGGAGCACAGCAAATAATAATTTTATATTTATGTTTGAAAAAGCTGACATTATCTCTTCTTCATTTTTCAAATTTATTTTCAGTACCCAATAACCATTTCTTATTATTATTGTTATCATTAATTTGGTATTCAGCTCTTTGCTAATTTATGATGATCTTTATAATTTAATGGTTATTTCTGTGTTCAGCAATAATCGGTACTTGCATGCTTCTATGTTTTATGCTGTCTTCTTGAAATTTACTTTACAGATGTTCCTCCATTGTGTTTCACTTCCTGTCTCCCCTTACTTTCTCTCTTTTTGAGAGAAAGGTAGCTGTGCAGTTATTTAAAATCGTTGTGCATGGAGACCACCATGAAACATATTATTTTCATGAAAAATATTGGTATAGACAGTGTAGGCATTTAAATATTGTGGGGGTTAGAGCTTTTTGAGTTCATTGGCAATATGCCTGAGAAACACAAATTGTATTCACAACTGGAAATGAGGGAAGACACTTTCCACAATTTGCCTGATTCTGATGGAACTTACTTGCTTTTCTTGGAATCTGGTTATTATCAGGGATTCTAGAAATCCTACCACAATCCTACCTAAAACTGAAAAATCCTAAATTCTGTTATTCTGTAAAATAAGTAAAGAGAATTTCTCCTTTCAGATGCTAAAATATTATTTTCTGTCTTAGAGATTATTGTTATGAATGTTGCTCCAGGAACCTGGTTGTAATATTTGACCCATGTCTGAACTTTTAGACACACAAAAAACTTATTAGAAACACTGGATAACTAGATGTGACATATTTTAATTTAGGCCATTTTTCTTTTTGGCGATAGTAACATTATTCAAGCTTTAATCTTGGCTTGACTATTCACTCTGTACCTGTCTAAACCAAACCAAACCTCCTCAAGGCTGCAATTGGTATGAAATTTTGCAGCCAAGCTTGTAACAACAGGAGAACTCACATCACCCTGAATTGTACATCACTGCACTGGCCTTGAGATGCAGTTTGACCTTAGAAGAAATTTCATAAGTTGCTTTAATGTTAGGCATAGGTTAGCCCCCAATTATACCGTAGAGCTTTTAACCCCCTACAGAAGAAATTATTGGTCTAATAATATAGACCTTCTGACCGCTCCAGAGACTCACTAAAGAGAATTACAAAATGACCTTGCATTATCTGTTCCTAGGCTCTCGAACAGTATTCCTGAAGAGATGAGAGCAGCAAGATGGTGTCTTATTTTAAACCTTTCAAATATGTATAATAAATTCATTTTAATCCCATTTAAGCTATTATTGTTCATTTATTGTGGGTGCTAAATATTTTACTATTATTTTGATTTTTATTTATTTTTATTATTATCATCAGTCATTGTTTCTATTCCTGCTGTTTGGTCCATTAATATTATTAGCATGTAATTACTGTACTATGTCAGTAAAGTGCACCTGCAATAGAAGTGCTGAAAGTTGTTATTATTTTAAGTAGTAGTACACATTCATGTGCTATACAGATCTCTTCATCTGTTCAGAAGGAATTCAAAAGCAATAAGCCGGGTGACATGAAATTGTTGTGCTGGCTTATTACATGTAACTAGGTTTCTCCAAAAATAAAAAGTGCGGGTGTAGTGAAAGCATATGAAATTCAATTTAGTGTAACAATAAGCCGACAACTACTTTCGTGCAACCAAATGGTAACTATTGTAATTGTTTTGATACCATACTAACCACACAAACAAAAATTTGGCCTCTGGTCTTCTTTCTTTTTTAACATTGTTACTTTTCCTTCTGTCTACCTTGTTGTGAACTAATAAACTGAACTGATTAATGGTTTCTTTTTAAGGAGAGAAAAGCATCCAGTGGGACAAAATCATATTAATTAAATTTAGTTCTTCAGGTGTATATGTGTCATTATATTTAGGAAATAGGGAAGCATAATAACCTAATAACCATAATAAGTGAGGTAAATACATTTGCTTAGTAAATTGGTAATGATTAGATCTCATTCCACAATGCTGCCTTCAGTTGTCTCTCTTTTATTATCTCTGTATTTGGTGGTGCACTGCAACTCTGACTAGTGCCCATTCTTGGCTATGCACAGAGGGGGTGGTCTGGTTTTATGGAACTGTAAGCCTTCATTTGTTGTCCTATGCATACATGGTTACGCAGTGCTTAAATGTAAAAGACCATTTTGTGGAAAGTGCTTACTTCGCACTGAACCAGTGGCTATGTACTGTACAAGCCAAGAGCTGTGACCCTTGGTGAACTGCTGTGAGCCTGCTGTAGTAAAAAGGATGTGCTGGACTGGAGAGCACTGTTTCCAGACAGAACCCTACTTTTTGCTTACATTTAGACCTTTTGATGTGCATTTGACAGCTTTTGCTACAGAAAGACGCTGTTATTGTCAAAAACAAATACCAAGCCCTTTGTCAATCAGTCAGATATCAGTTACATGCCTGCACGTTCTGTGTGGCACATAAAGCAATGCCACTTCATCTTGCTGTTTTTTTTTCAACCCCCATTCAACTATGATGATGTAATTTTCCTGAAGGTAAACAGGGAGATATGGAGGATATGAGTTCAAGGCTCAGCAACTTAATGTGTTTGGACAAGGGAAAGGAGAGGTCAGTGGAACTGGCAGTCAGTTTTAAGTTTTATGAAAACTGCCATTTGAGGAAATATTTGAAGGCCTTGAATCAAAAGCTTATTCAATCAAAAGGGACTGGGGAAAATAGTGACTTAACTTATTGGCTTAAAAGCAAAATAAAAAAGTAAAAGCAAAACTCAGATTTTTGATTAACTATTATAACAATTACAGTGTAAAGTGTACATTTTTGTTATTGCCGACTTGCACGTAAAGTCATTTCCTATGTATGTTATCGTAAGAATTCTATGGTCAGTGCAATAGCCTAAGTCTTATGTGAAGTCTACAAAGAAACATAATTGACAATTATACTTCATGTGAATTTTTCTGCTCTCTTTTTTAGGCTCTGTGTGACCTACCATCTCTGAGCCATGTTGATAATCCTGGCTTTCATCATCCTCTTTCATGTAATCTCAGCTATCCTGCTCTTCATTGCAACGCTACATAATGTAAGAGAATAACAAGGTGTTTCTCCAATGTGATCAAAGTGACATAATATATATATTTTCTACCCTTCCATAAATTTAATTCATTGTAAATGATGTGCATATTTTGGTAAATACAATAATAAATATATTTCAGAACAGTGTTCTTAATAGCCTAAAAATGTTACCAATTTCATAATTTCATTTAACACAGACTCGTTACAGTTTAATACATCTTTGTGGTTTCAAAATCCAGAGTTAACAACTGAATATTGGCCGGATATGATGTGTGTAATAATGTTAGGCACTCAAAATTTTAGAAACATTTTTTCTGTGGTGAAAGAACACACTAGAGACAAGCGACGTGAGTAGCTTCCATTTGTGTTTCTGACAACATTTTGTTGCCCACTTCAATTTCTAGGCCTGGTGGGTATCAGGAAATGTCTATACTGATCTGTGGTACTCCTGCAATGACAGTTCTTGCTATCCCATTGAGAACAGCCACTCCAGTACAGCAGGTAACCTCCCACAGGACTATAGTACCTGACATGTGATGTCAGTTGAATTAAACCAATTGTCCTTGTGCTTCTGCTGATGTATTACATTTTGTTTTGTATTGTCATAAGGACTGTATTATGGAGAGGTCATGCATTCATGAATATGCTCTGTAATCCATGTCAAAATAGCATCATAATGTGCTATATGAAAGTATTATAGAACTGGCTTACACAGGATTTAATGCCTCTAACTTTCAGCCTCAGTAACGGTTTACATGGTACGGATTTTGACAATAATGATTCCAGTAAGCATTTTATGCATAGCGTACCAACACAAGTAATTACATTGTTGCACGATGTGCTGACAGACAAGATATGTTTTAAAGTAAATTTTGTTAACATTTTATTTTACCAATACAGGCTACCTCCAGGCTGTCCAGGCAACAATGATACTGGCCACTATCCTATGCTGTGTTGGTTTCTTTGTGTTCATCCTGCAACTTTTCCGTCTGAAGCAAGGAGAGAGATTTGTCTTTACTGCTGTTATTCAGCTGATGTCTTGTAAGTTCTTTGCATGGTAAAGGTGTATAACCAATATCACACCCTCAAAACAGATGTGTTAAAAACAACACATAACATTTTTAAAACACTTCCATGTCCAGTTAAGCCAACACATTATGTGCTACTTTTGTGTTAAAAAGTCTCCCATGTAACAACACAAAATATGTTGAAAGTAACACAAAAGTAGTAAAAAGTGTATTGGATATTAACATATCCTTTTTGAGACTGCAGAGAAAAGTTATTTGTTTTATTCCTCAGTGAAGTCTTAGTATAAAGTCTTTCTCCTATGTTTTTCTTTTTCAAGGTCTTTGTATCATGATAGCAGGCTCGATTTATGCTGCTCAGCATGAAACCTTCCAAAATGCGGATTTCAAAGACGGAACATTCGGCTACTCCTTCGTCCTAGCCTGGATTTCCTTCCCCGTCTCTCTGTTTGGCGGGCTTATGTATTTTATGCTAAGAAAGCGCAAATAAATCACCTCAACCAAACACCTCACTTGGAGTAACAAACTGCGACTAAGCAAATTCTAGAGACAAATGAATACATATTGTACAGTATATACTTTCAATGTATAATGAAATTAGTGTTAAAAAACAAAATACATACTACAAAATACTGATTTTTAAAATAGTAGCATACCGGAAATATATTAAATGGTAGGAATGGTATTATGTAGAATAGCAACCCTTAAATATATTTTTACCCCAGTCTGTGAAGACATGTTATGCTGTGATGAAAAGGCTTAGAAGTTGTGGAATGTTATGAAGATTTGTAAACAAACACACAAATGTTATGATGGAAAATATATTTGTTTAAAAAACAGATGTAACATTAAAGAAACTGACACTCTGTTGCTTAGTTGATTGGGCCCAAGTTGAACCTAAGCTGATGGGTTAGGTTGTGTAACAAGGGCCTGATTTATGATTATATATTCCCAGACAAATATATGGCGGTAATTCATTATTTCCCAAAAAAGTACAATAAAATATGCTGCCACATTTGCAGATCACTAGATCTTTCACTTCCTTGAAAATGACAGTAAGTGCTGATGTTTTGTGTTTTGTACATTCTGTACAACTTTTATAAAAATTAGTTCCATTCCATAAATCGTACGTATGTGAATATTGTCAAATTGTTCTAGGCCAAGTTAATGTAGCTGCAATGGTTGTACATATTTCATATGTTTGTTTTTTAACCTAGGATGGTTGTGAAGATATGTGAAGTAGGTTAATTATTGGCTTAAAATAACACTTTGGATTATGTTTTTAGTGGGCATACTTGTATCCCAAGCCATTAAAAGGCATCCAAGTGAGTGCAAAAGCAGTGTGTGTGTGTGTGTGGGGGGGGGGTGGGAATTATACAATTGGAAATTATACAATTACACAGAAAGACCCCTTGGAAAACTTTAAACGATGTGAAAGTTGAATCATTTGGAGTCGTTATTGATTTATTCAAATATTTGTAGTCTTAGTCGGATAGTGGATTTATGGCAAAGAAAAACCCTTACATATATTTATTTTGTAGACTGAAGCAATATTTTGCTGCTGATATTTTTGTAATGAAGTATTATTTCAGTAAGCTTGAACATTTTAAGAACTGATATATGCCTGTAAGTTTTTTATTTGTTAACTTTGAAGTTTTCATAGTTGGAAAAATAAAAGACATCTTTTCAATGATTATATTTCAAAATGGGTCCAGATGTGTACCACTGCATGCTTATCAGAACTCTGACAGTGACCAAAACTAAGGTTTGTACATTTTTGTGAATCAGATTAAAGTGATTTTTATGACAAGGATTAACATTCTCCTTTCTTGAGTTGCCATGGCTTTCAGATTTACATAAAACAATACATTTAAATTAAGAAAAAAAAGCACTGTCACCTCACAGCAAGACGAGTTTGAATCCTGGCCGAGGCCTTTCAGTGTGGAGTTTGCATTTTCTCCCGGTGTCCGTGTGAGTTTCCTCCAGGTCCTGAAAATATATCAAAGATAAAGTGTAAGGTTTTGATTGGCTCAGAAAGTTATTGTGTGCAATGGAGGATATTTTAGATACTCACAGAAGTTTCTTATGACCTGCCGGCTTCACAATGGCTAGCATACGGGTAGAAAACAAGAAATTACACTTAAAGTAATTCCAAAGTAGCTATATCCCAGGGCAACTTTGGTAAAAGCTTCTACCATTTTGAAAATGACAAAAAACCTGCTTCCTAGGAAGTAGAACCCCACTGGTCAATGGACTTCTACTTCATGATACATTGTAGTGAAAGTAGAAAGTTACCATGCTGTCAAAAGACAACAATGCAGAAAATTGTTGCTACTTCTTGCATTATATTATGCCTTGCTTCAATAGAAAAGGCTGTTTAAAATGAATGCGCATTTTTTAAAGCATTCATCATGACAGAGTGTAAGCTCCCTTAGATGCCTTCAAATGTTTGATGAGTAATCCAATCTCATGGTTAGAAGAATAAACTTTAAAAGGCTAAACTCACAAATGTTACTTATTGGAATTTTTGTCTATCACTGTTGCCTTCCCCAGCAGTGAACTGAGCTGGGTTACGTCAGGTATAGAATCAGGGACCTGATGATGTTTGTACTTGTCTGTACTGTCCTCCTACAATGGTCAGGACAGTGGAATAATTTCCTATAGTCCAATGCCGACTGAAGACCGAACTCTTCAGACTACATTACGGTTCCCTTCCCATCTCAACCTCCTAGGACTCCCTCCTTTGGTACTAATTTAGGGTAAGGTATTAGGGTATGGTTTTAGGCTATATTGTTCTATGTTTTTATGTTTATCCTCCATGGGCTTGTTATGGCTGTAGTCTGTAGGTGTTCAGAACGAGTACTTTGGTTCTTGTTTATGTTTTGTTTAACATGGACTAGTGCTGCCTCTATACTTACTGGTCAGGGAATGTAATCAGTCATGTCTGGCACGGCTGCTCATGTTAATCATGTGAATATCTTATATTGGATAGGATATGTATTATCCTGTATTGTCAATCATTCTGGATAAAAGTAACTGCTAGATGAATGTAATATAAAATAATGTCATGTAAATTCCAGGCTAGACTAGAATTTGGGGAAATGTATGCATTACAGTAAATAGACAACATATTACTTATTATATATCATTATAATATTTTCAGCATAGTTCAGTTCCATGATGAATCTTTAATGACTTATTTAAAAGTATTCATCCCAGTGATGCAGCATTTTACACTTATTTAAATATACATACAACCATATTTGTTTGTACAAATGTATTTACACATTTAAATATAAATACAATTCACATTTATATATATTTATATTATATATATATTAATCCACTGGAAATTGGCAAAAATGAGAACCGAATTCATCAAACTGAATACATAAAACTAATGAATTTTCAATGTTTTATTGCTAAGATCCCGCAAAAAGTTTTGTTATTTTAACTAAGTGAGGCATCCTTGCACACTATAGCAAAATAAATCAAACTACGCCTTGCTGTATTTCTGCAGAATAACCTATCTGAAAATAGTTCCTCTATTTATAGCTATCCTTAACCAGCTGACAAAACAGATACCTTTCATCAAGTAAAAAAAAAACATTACATTGACGTATTATCCTCTGTGGTTAGTTTGTGTTAATTAAACTATTCATTTCAGCGAGGACCAGAAAATGAATGGGAGTGATATAGCTGGGAGGAAGGGTTATACTGTTAACGGTCTGCAGAGACAGCTGATGTAGGCTGTCGTATTCATGCTTGCAAATACGATGTGGTAGGAATCATAAAATTACTTAAGTTATAACAAAGTGAAATATCCCTTTAAGAAGTAAATGTTGAGCCTTTTTCACAAAACATTAAAGCTTTGTGTTTGTTCATCCATTTACAACTGGAATTTTGAAAAGCTGTGTTTAAAAACAAATATTAAATGTCCATTGAATGGAGGTTGTGCATCACCACAGCTTTTGGGCAAAGGAGGCACAACAGTCTGCGGAATGTAAAATATTTTTATTAATCTATAAACAAGCTTTAAGAAATTAAACATGTTTCTAGAAATAAAAACCTGGTACAAAATATAACATTTACATGCACAGAGGGCAGAGCTGTACTTGGAAATAAAAGATTTCTGATTTAGGCTGGCTTCATTAAACTGCCTTTACCCAACCCCCACCTTTTTTTTTTTTTTTAACATAGACTGATGACGGACTAGTGAGCTTCAAATTGGACTTGCTGGAAACATAAAGTAGCCTACTCGCCTCTGGTGAGCGGGTGAGCTTAATTACTTGTGGGCACTTGAGTCGCCTCGGCTGGTCGGGACCGGTTTCATTTTTGACCGTTGAAACTGCCATGACACACCTTTACCAACAGTGATGAAGATCCAGAATGTAAATGATATGATCATCTGTACTGTAACAAAAATAAGAAAACATACCAAGAGAAGATGACGCTTGCAAATTCATAGAATACCTTTCTTCTCAATGTCACTAGATGGCACTGACGTCTGGAAAATGTTACTGTGGTACACTCTGTAAGAGGTGTTTATATAAATTTGTTGATATTTACACCAAATTGTAGATGGCATCATAGAATAAAAGAATAGATATAACCATGTTGTACTGAGCTTTTAATTACGAATAAAATGATTGATTGCACTTGATTGATTTACATTTATTCTGTATATGGAGAAAATATCTTGATTCTGTCCTCTGCAATTGGAGGTGCACACCGCTGCCCTCTACAGCAGAAATAGCAAAACAGTTGACACACAGCTTTTAAACTCTCAATGTAAAAATATCAACCCTATCAAAATAGGCATCTGTCAAAAAAGAGTCATATTAGTAAATAAATATGAAATATATCAAACACATAAGGTTCAGTGATTACTGTAATTCAGTAACCAACAATGTTCCTGATCTTCCAAGATCTATAGCTGTTGAATGAGACGTGCTTTGAAAGGATTAGAGTGAAAATCTACAGGACAGATCTCCAGGAACAAGGTTGGTTACCACTGCTGTAATTGTTTGAATTCATTTGCATTCAGTTTCATAGTGTGAATGGTTATTTATCAATGTTTATCAAGAAAATGTTCACATTCATGGGCATCCATTAATTTACAAAACTCGGGCTTTATAGCCAATACAGTAAGCCTACTGATGTCTTAACTCAGTTAACACTCAGGAAGAAAACTCACAAAAATGCTATAGGCATGAATAATTTATTAACATTGTGGTAAAATCCATGGGTATGGACAAAGATAATAAATCCCCTGGCTTAGCAGTTCATGTCATGCCTATTTAATTAGTAGATGCACAGGAAACCTGATTGCAGAACACTTGAACAGTTTTTACAGTAGGCAGACAAGTTAACATAAAACTAAACTAATTTGGTTCCACAGTTTTACTGTGCATCCTAACAAATGAACACCGTTTAATAGCCTGCAAGCAGTAAAGTGCAACTTTTAGAGCCCCCAATGAAAAAAAATGTGTGGGAAATGATAGGAACTGGATTTCATACATTTTTAAATGACACTCATAATTGAATCTTGACTTGATTTCATAATGTCATTAGCTGCAACTCAAAACATGGTTAAGGTGAAAAAAAAAACCATGTGTCGTCCATAAGGTAGTCCCTATGGGCCTGAAACTCGCTACAACACAGCATTAAACCAGAAAGATAAATCCCAATGTGGAGACAAACAGACATGACCTATGAACAGAAAGGACCATAGCCACACATTTTTGTGACTGAAAGAGACCATGCGACCAGGAGGAGAATTAACAGTGATTGTCGGGAAATTGAGATGTGGTCTGAGATGAACCTGTGGCGAATTGGGCAGATGTCTCGGTGAATCACCGTACAGCAGAGACTGCACAGTTGTGTAAGTTAGCTAGCTGATTCTACATTTTGAATCAGTGTGACGTACACTAGGTAGCAAACACCCAGGTAGCTGTTGCTTATAATATCATGAAAGCTGTGATACTGATTCTGAAAGTGCATTAATCTCACAGTTTGTTGGCTAAATGGTAACTATTTTGCCAATGATAATTATAAAGACATCATTGCATATACACCACTGCCAAAATTTCACAATTTGCATATTTACACATAATGTTACTGTAAAACAAACAACATTTCCAGTTAGCTTTTGTAAAGTTAAAACAGTATACATAATTTATGTTCAGGTTAGCCACAAACATTCTGTTCAGTTTCACATCTCATGTTAGTCCTTACTGCAAGCTGTCCATTGTAATTCATAATATGTGTGCTATACTGACAGAGAGGAGGAAGAAGTTGGTGAGAGGTAAGTGCAAAGTCTCTGGGGTGTGTGCTTGAAATGACAGCCTACACCAGCCAACCTAATTAACAGCAAAGATTGGCTCCCATCAATCAGATTACAGCAAACCTATGCTATAAGTGGTATCTATGTTTTACAGACGTTCAGGCAGAGATTGAGTGTGTGGAAAACAGAAACTGCCCTCCTCTTGGTGTAAAAGCTTAAGATTTCTTTTTGAGCATTGAAATGTTCAAAAATCTAAATGATCAACATCTGAGATCACTCATGCAGTCATGTCAACGTAGTCGTGCTTTGACCGTTACGACAAAATATAGGCATACAGCATGACAAGCTTACGGAGATGGTCAAATGAACAATCACACAGAGTTGTCAAGTGAAACTATGATGTCACGCAAAATCAATAAGTTCTGTATGCCATAATGTTTCAGCGTAAAGGTTGATGCATACGATCTAAGTATTGTCATTTGTAACACGGCAGACTGAATGTGTGAACAAGCTTCAATAACTTTCTTTAACAAGTAGCCTGTGAAGCTCTGTTGCACGCTCACAAGCAGTGGCACTGTATAGGGGCAAAGGATGATTTCAAGGGCTCTGACTGACAGGGGCCTGCAAATGATTCCACTGAAATTGTGCAAGGATGAGGTGGCCTGGGGAGGTGGGACTCAAAGTGAGGTCTTTTCATGGGGGACAAAATCCCTGGAGGCACCCTTGCTCATTGGAGATCAGGAATGTATTCATCTTGTCCTTTTTCCTTACCTTTTCTGTGAGGATGGCAGCTGTTGCATCACTCCATTGCAAATACTCAATATCCTTGCTATCTTATTCTTTACAGCTTCCATGATCAAAGTGATCAATTTGCATGTGCATGGCAGGAATTACAGGACGCCAGCCAAGTCTATCACACAATGCGCAGCAGCATTCTCTTCATGCTTGTACAGGTCCTTGCTATCAGGAGTTAGAACAGCAGCACAGCTTTCCAAGCAGTGCTTCCAGATCCCTTCTTGTGAAACAAACTGCCAAGATTTAATTTCTCCTTTCTTGGCGCAGAAGACCTTGTGATGGAGCTTGTTCACATCAGTAGCTGATACCAATGCATTGTACAAATGAGATGTGAATGCTTGCAGATGGAACAGTTCGTCAGACAGGAACCATTCCGCTCCAAGTACTGTAGCTGGAAGGCTTCTTAATCTGCATGTGCTGTGATGATTTTGAAGGCAGCTACCTTTTCCAACACAATATGTTAACAATGCCACAGCTGGTTATCATAAAAAGCCTAAGGAGCTTTCTGCGGTTCACCTTGCCGAGGATATTTTCTACTTTATGGATATAGGTTTCCTCTTCCTGTGTTCCACCTTTTTTGTACGTAGTATGTAATGTCCATTTTGAAGGCTACATAAACCACAAAAATATATTGGTCATCAGAGAGACTCATTACTGAAAGAGATCCAGTTGATTTTAGTCATCATGCAAAAAAGATGGAAGACTGATTTGAAACAAGGGGTTACAGCAATAAGGTTCTAGAATGAGAATTTAATAGGGCGAAAGAGATAGGGATAAATTATAACAAAGAGCTTTGTCTACTATGAATCAATGAGTTAATTCTGTTACTAAGGTTAGGTCAAATTTTTTGTCCCAGTCATTCCTCCATAAATCCTAATTTGCTGCCCGTTTTCCTAGATAGCTAGCTATAATCATTTATCTAGCTACCAGATTTGCCCAACTAAGTTTAGGGATTATTTAGGGGTTATTCTATACATTTAAAGGCGGTATTATCACCGGTTTAAACTCATATCGTAACGTTATTATTGATCCACGTTGTGTGTGTGTGTATATATATATATATATATATATATATATATATATATATATATATATATATATATAATAACGGTACGTCAATTAAATTACTAAGGATAATGACACGCTTCCGTTTCACCAAAAACTATGTTTGACACATATGGTAAAGTGACTTTGAACAGCTCCTGCTAGAAAGCGCATAACTTTACAACAGGCAACTTTTCCATCTCTGTTGGCATAGGCGCGCAATTACCGCACAGACACGATCTTTAGTCTTATGCCCTACTCTCGTCTCCTCCAATCTTCACCGTTTGGATTTATTTTATGAGGGCTTTCCTGCTGTGTCCCGCCAGGCCTCGAATCGAAAAAGGCTGAAAAGACATTTTCAATGGTGCTCTAGAGAGATTTGAAGTGTGACGCCACTTCCGCCAAGTTCAGGGCCAGAAGAAAATTTCCCTAATAAATTTCCCCGTTGGGATTTAAACAACCAGCGATTAAAAAAGAGCTCCTTTTTAGTAAAATTACAAAACTTTTGATATATTGTACATCTATGCCCCTTCTCTCAAGGGTGGTATTCCCTGGGATATTTGGTTAGAAAATGCACAAATTACATTAATTTATATAAAGTTACAGCTTAACAAACTACATTGAACATCCTGTCATATTTTATTTTCCCTATGTATACACTACTTGCTTTGTGTGTTAGCTCGATTGTTGACTATGCCCGGTTTTCGACTGGAATACTGACTTTCAAATTATTTGTATAGGTTGTCATTACATTACATTACAGGCATTTAGCAGATGCTCTTATCCAGAGTGACTTACACAACTTTTACATATTCATTATTTCTACATTATTTTGTAGCCTTTATCGGACAATAATATGTACGGCCTGAGTAACTGGATGAAAAAATGTACTGTTCGTTTGGGAATAGTTGGCCTAATGTACCATATCAATTTAATCCATCGTTGAAATTCTTCTGCATTCGATGGAAATGCATAGAACTGACAGGACGTAGGCCTACACCTGACCTATTCCGAAAATCCGGCGCAAAACATTGTACCATCTTCTACCTAGCTAATAAATGTTTACAAGTAAAATTATGATGTAAAAAACTGTAAGGAATCTAATGTTAGCTAACTGCACGTAAAAAAATGGGGCCAGTAAATCTGTCTCTCGTTGACCTCTCCCCGCTGACCGAGCACTGTCCAATCAGTGGCGTTGTGATAAACGCGACATTACTGTAGTTTGTTTGTCGCACAAAAAAATAGTCTACAGTCTTGTACCTTTAGTTAGCCTAAATGACAATAGATTTGTGGTTGCTTTCACAAATTAGACAGTTTTGGTGTTAGATAGTAATGTTATGGAAACGAAAAGCTGGTATGATCACTTGGTTTGTTATATATGTTGACAGGAGAAAAGTCAAAGGGAAAATGAATATGGAAATTTCTCTTCCGGAACGGAGCACCCCGGCCGTGACCCCAGCGACAACAGACCGGAGACCCGAGAAACCATTTGACGTCACTACTCAGAACGCATTGCGACGGTAATAACGGTAATAGCGACCTACGAGTTGAAGGATTACATTTTTTTTTTAAACAACTACAATCTTTCATGTGGTTTTAATAACATATTTACATAACTGAAGGCATTTACACCATATTAAGCCCGACAAGCCTTAACAGGAGGGGTTCCCTTTAAGGGGTCGGATTGTAAGTGTCTTTCGCGTGTTAAAGTCTCGCTCACCGCAAAGAACTGACTGGACCTAGGACGTGGTTTGAAACTAGGGCTGTCAATAATGCAAATTAACGCATGTAATATTATTTAATGTTTATGTAGTTTATGTACCGATGTTACTGTAAGTTGCTGCGTGTTGAATAACACTAGCTACCTATATTGCCAAATAACCCAACCGTCGCATTTTGCCACACTGTCACTCAGCCATTATGTGGTTCAGACACTCTGACAAACCGGACATTCAGCTGGAGCGGTCGGTGTGGCTCTGAGCCTCTGAGCGCAGCGCTAATTTCTAAGCAACAAGAGAGCACTCAGGGTGCCACTGACACCACCGGAGTGAATTTACGAACGCAACCCTCTGACACTGTGCGTCGCACAATTCCAACCGGTCAATGCCTTAGTTGTACATGTAAATAGCATGTTAAATAGTTAAACAAGCACGAAACCGTCCAGACCCACGGCACACCTGTACAAAGTGTCATGAGTAAAACTTGGCTAACTATGTAGCTAGCTATGGCATGTCCTCACCTCTGTAACGTTATTTGTTGTCCTCCGTGTGTCCATAGCCTACATCTGTATCGGTGGTACGCGCTAACTGGGTTAACTAAAAGTAGGCGAAACGCGAACATGTTATGGTTAGCTAAAGTAACGTTAGGCGATAAAGCTGTGCTTAAAAATCTCGTGCCGTTCGAATTGGTGATTTTGGGAGATGCACCTGCGCATGCGTCCTACTAAACGAAGCACCATCTGCGCATGCGTCCCCGTCGATGGGTGACCACAATTTGCCATGCATAGCCCACGGCGGCAGTTCCTGTGCGACGTGGCATAAAAAAACTGTTATGGCCACATTTTAGGCTAAGTGATAGGCCTATGTTCAATGATAAAAAGACATGTATTTGGAAAAATGATTGGAAATAAAACAATTTATTGATTTCTAATTCCCCCTTTTGATATTTCTATTCAATGCTTTACTCATGTGCCACAATAATGTAATGTTTTTGAGTTGAAATATCTTCACAAGCAAATATACATATATATGATTAATTGCAATTAATTCGATTAATTAATCAACATATCATGTTATTAATTTGATTAAAAATGTTAATCGATTGACAGCGTTATTTGAAACACTTCTTATGAGTAAACAATTATACAACCTCTTTCTCCAAACATGGTGGTTTGCATGAGAGCTGACTGTAAAAAATAACGTAACAATGTTTTTAGCCCTGATTTACGATATTGACAAAACATAAAAAAAGAACTACACAACAGACTACATCAGAACTTTTGGAGTACCACTGATACAACATTTCTTTTTTCTGTTCCTTGCAGTTTAACCCAGTATGCCAATGATAACGTAGTTCTCCTTAAGTGTAGCAGCAATTCATTAGTACTGTATTTTTATGGGGACTGTTCTAGTTGCACCAGTACTAACTTAGTGCTCTGTACTGTACTCTGTCAATTTTTCCTAATGCAGAGTTTGTTGCTGTTCTCCATCATTAGCAAGCTAGCTGTGATACTTCATAGTTCACTGAGTATGGGGCCTGCTCAAAGAAACTGTATAAGAACTATACGTTTGGTAATTTTGGTAGCAATGTGATATACAAACAAAAAATAAAATACAATAAAAAGTTTTTGGACAGTGGTTACACATGACAGTATTAAGAATACAAAAAATAATTGCTGCATCATAAAATGAAAAAAGTGGTTTTGTAAATGGTAAATGGACTGCATTTATATAGTGCTTTTATCCAAAGCGCTTTACAATTGATGCCTCTCATTCACCAGAGCAGTTAGGGGTTAGGTGTCTTGCTCAGGGACACTTCGACACTTCGGTTTAATCCTATATTATTAAATTATCACTCTGGATGTATTTAAAAACCTTAAAATATATTATATATTGAAGAATAATTTTCAAAAATGTTGTTTTCCACCAAAGAATGTTCAATACACTACTGAAAATGGCTTTGTAGCATCTCTACACCTTTATCCATGACATGTTTGGCATATTTGTGATGTCACAAATTTTGCTTGCCAAACGGCCCCAGACTAGTTTGCAAAAGTAGGTTTTGCAAAAAATTCAAAATGGCGGAAAATTTTGGACTATGGAAATGAAATCAGGAAAATACATTCTGTTCACCATAAACCACAATCTGTGGAAAAAAGAATTTAGATTCTAGACCACATGGTTCAGGAGTTATGGGCCAAAATGTAAATCACTGTGTTACAGTGTCACCATCTGGCCACTGGTGTCATTGCGATAACCTGAGTAGTGGGGAGGCACAGGAACGAGTTTCAAAGCTCTACGATTTACGGTTTTTGCTGTCCATTTTGTTTTAGGTAATAATTATAATAATAATTTAAAAAAACGAATAATAAAAAACAGAACAAAACAATAGGGTTCCTTCAGCTTTGCTGCTTGGACCCATAATAATAATAATAATAATAATAATAATAATAATAATCCGATAGGGTTCCTTGTTGCTTGGACCCCTAATGAAATGGAATTTCATCCTTGTTTGACTCAGAAAAGCTTGTGATATGAGTAGCAAGTTTTCAGCTTCTCTTAAATTATCAGTATTGTTCATGATCTCAGAATTATTCAATCTGCCCTACAATCCATTATTTAGAGTCAGCAGTAGAACTCTCAGTACACTCCCCTACTTTTTCAAACCTACTAAGAAACACTTGCTCAACATGTACATTTATTTGTGTTATAACTAATTCATTTTCTGGAGGGGAAGTAAGGTAGTTTAGCTTCACTAAATGGTGTATACCTCCACAAGGTTTTTGCACATTGGTCTGCCTGTTTACAGTAGACAAGGGATATTCAGATCAGGCCAGGAAAGGCCAGTAGTATTCCTGGTTTTCGCTCTCCCCCTTTGATCAGTGACTGAGGTAGACCTTGGATACTAGGTAAATGGTACACTGGCTAATCAATGAGTCCACTTACCTTTGCCACAAAATTAAGCCACATTTCTGTGAACTAGCTCAAACTTTTTTTTAAACGGTCAGGATTTTTGGTCCCAAATAAGTATGTAGACTGGATGTCCCTGCCCTCCCACTTGACTCAGTGTTAATAAAAAGTGTTGATCTATGCTGGGCAATTACAAATAATTTGGACAAGAAAATGACACCGTGGGTAAAATCACAGCTGAAAAAATACTTCCAGATCTACTCAAAAGGACAAAAAGATATTTGTCCATTGTCATTAGAAAGATGCATTTCTCTTCATTTGGACATGTTTTCTCCAAGCATTGTCAGAAGAGATTTTAAACAACCGAGTTTAGAATTCTGTTAAAACTTTAGAACTGTCTACATGGCATTCACCTCTTTTTAATGTAGACAAATATTTAAAAAAATAAATAAGACATCCACAGAGCTTGCAGAAAGATACAGGGTAAAAAATGATATTGAGTGTGAATTTGTAAATTAATGTTGTGTTTATGCCTGTCTGAAACACCAGATACTGACTTTACTGCCTCCAACAATGCTCCTGAGCCTGTAGCATACCCGTCTTTTTCTGAAGAATTAAATGCACAGCCGGTTGGCATTTAAACATGCAGTGAAGAAATGGCTGACTTTGTTGGTAAGCACATGGCTCCACCAGAGAGCCAGTTAAGCTCAAAAACCTAGAAAATGATTATCCAAGCTGTATTGAAGAATACTAACATTAGCCATCAAGCTATCTTTCTGTCACAGCTAACGTTAGTCTACGTGCATATCGAACAACACCGCACACAGCTAGCCCTCAGCAATCTGTGTACCTAATGCATTACTATAATATATCACACTACGTTCAGCACTGTACCAACACCACACACAAAGACACAGGTTGTGAGAGAAACTGCCACCTACTTGTAGGGGTGGAATTTTTATCAAGAGAAATTACTTTCTCGTTTTACAATATTGTTGTGATTTACGCATAAAGATTATAAATAGGCCTCTGTGCCTTCTTGATGGTATTGCATTTATGTATTCCTGAGAGTAATTCTGATGTTCTCCACTGTATATTGCTCTGAACAGGAGTGTCTGCCAAGTAATTGTAATGTAATATCCTAAAATAATTGTATGGATTTAGTGGGGCTTGTTAACATCACTGTCAGTCATTGTCTGTGCTTAATTAGGTAATTATTTGATCAACAAAGATGATTGGGGTGCAATCAGGATAACTGTTAGACACCAGATTTGACATGACAAAAAGGCTATGAATCTCTTGTTAATGGAGGACTGAAGTGCATGTGAGAAAACAAGCAATGTCCCAGCTATGACAACAAATTTTGTTTAATGGTTGACTGAATTGGTTGGCATGGTGGTGCAGTGGGTAGCACTGTCGCCTCACAACAAGAAGGTTGTGGGCCCGAATCTCGGCTTGAGGCCTTTCTGTGTGGAGTTTGCATGTTCTCCCCGTGTCCGCGTGAGTTTTCCTCCGGTTTCCTCCCACAGTCCAAAGACATGCAGGTAGGCGATTGGTGACCCTAAATTACCCATAGGTATGGTGTGAGTGAATGGTATGTAGGCTATGCCCTGCTATAGATTGGCAGCCTGTCCAGGGTGTATTCCTGCCTCTCGCCCAATGAATGCTGGGATAGGCTCCAGCACCCCGTGACCCTGCTCAGGATAAGCGGGTATAGACAATGGATGGATGATTGACTGAATTTATGTTCGGCTTTTATTTTTATTTACTTTGCAATTATTTTTCTGTTGCTATAAGCTTTGTTCATGGTTGCATACATTTTTGTCCAGTATGGCTCTTATGCATATGCATTCATTGTGATTGACATTTACAAAATGTTTCTTTCCTTGATCCTTCTCTCTTTACTTACAGCTTTACACCAAATATGGTAAATGGTAAATGGACTGCATTTATATAGCGCTTTTATCCAAAGCGCTTTACAATTGATGCCTCTCATATATATGTCATCCTTTCAATTACTTGTGGTACTAGCAGTCATGTATAGCTCAAATTGCTTTAGCAAAGGATACACTGTTGTATCTTTCACAGAAGGAGGTGGATGAGGATAGAACATCTTCCCTTCCTTTGTTTATTAAAAAAATTGAACATTCCTTGTAATTGGAGACAATTTAGCCTCTTCTGGGTATCAAGGAGACAGAGACACAAAGGAAAAGATGCATTTTTTAAAATGTCATCATTAGTCATTATACTTGATTTCATTACACGTCTGTCTATGTTGAATTATAGAGAACTCTGGAAAACTGTATAACTATCTATAAAATCATAAATAACTTAAACTATAAAGGTATGATGTATGTTAGTGACACAGTTTGGTCATATATTCTACCTTGACTGAGGATGATTTAAATCTCTAGGGTATCTATCTACATTTTTAACTTTCTTCATGCAGCTTTCAGCTTCTCTCATTAAAATGTCTCCTCTTCTGCCACCGCATTATCTTCTCTTTGCTGTGGCTATTGTGTCCTGCAGTTAGTCCTAAGATGGCTCAGTGGAGCCCAGATATCATCCTGTCATTGAGGATTCTTAAAAATAATGGGTCCTTGAAACTACTGGGATGTGAAAATGTGTAGCTTGTTAAAGTTTGAAATATGTCTAGTGTGGTCTAACACTTGATCTCAGAATCCTGTGTGCTTAGAAGGCACAATTAGACATGCTGAAGTGAACAGCTAGGAGGAGGCAAAAATCAGCTTTATTTTCATGAAGACAAAAGGGGCTGGATGACATTTGTACTCCTGGTGATAGTCTCATCACTTGACAAAACTGTCAACTTTTAGCCAGTTGGAATTTCCTCACTGTGCTTTACTGGTCATCTGCATATTTCACAATGAAAAGGAAATTGTGGATGCACTTCAGGATGGTGGTTTGTTATATGATTACAAATGGAAAAGAAAGGGGTTTTGGGAGAACGCACAACTGTAGAGCAAACGCATGACTTTTATTGCTTTCTTGCTGAGAAAGAAATTATTTATTAAAAAAATATGTGGTTGGCCTGCATAGATAATTTACCTTCCTCTTCCTTAGTCCTTTCGGATCCTTGAAAGGTATCAATAATTGCATTATCATCATCATCATCATCATCATCATCATCATCATCATCATCATCATCATCATCATCATCATCATCATCATCGTAATTCTGGTTGTCGGGTTAGGTTTCATATCCTTAACAGAGGGTTTTGAAACGTGACAGAGCGTTTCCATGTATGAACTGAAAAAATGCTATTTCCTTTTTTCCAAATATTAACCCCAATAGCTAGATTTATTACATATAAAATACAATGTTATTTTAAAATTATAAATATTTTTTGAATATTCTTTTGGATGCAGCAGGTCCATTAGCAGTAGTCCACTGTTCCAAACACTGCTGATTGAATTAGCAATTGAACACGCTCTAATGATCGTATGCCATTGTTTTAACAGCTGATAAGTATTGGCAAATCTCAGGAAAAAGCACATCAGGGAACAGTAACTTTCCTATTGCTTACACTCATTAATTTTTTTTCTATAAAAATGAATTGCATCTGTCATTGAGCAGCAGGTTCCCATGGTTGGCATTTGTCTGTTGTGAATGTGTAAGATTTCTTATTTGCTAGATGACTACAAGCTATTGTTGAAAGATATGCACACAAATTAAAGATCCTGCAAGAATTCTTTGAAAATTTGGAGATATCCTTTTTTCAAATTTTCATCTTCAAAATTCAGTATCGTTTTCAGGATCCACTTCCAGATTAATATTTGTTCTGAAATGTTTACATTTAGAGTAAATAATCCCTCTAAATATGAAAAGCGCCTAATTAAGAAAAATGAACAAATGTTTTTTGAAATTATGGAAAGTTTGGGGACCACTGTGCTATGTCATTCACCATTTCATTTGCTATTTCTTTCACAACTAGCTCCCCTGCAGTTAGCTTCGCAGCTAGCTCAGTAATTAGCTCAGCAGGTAGCCCTGAAAGTAACTCAGCAAGTCACAAAACCAGTTGCATTGCATAATGCAAGTAGCTGAGTAAGTAGAAAAGCCATTGCACTATGCAAGTCACAATCATCAAAACTGATAGCAGCACACAATGCAAGTAGCAAGCCAAATCACATTGTAAAAACGGATATGTAAAGCTTTTGGCCCTAACCACTGTCCATACTTAGGTCCACCGTTGCATGACAATATCTCCAAAGACAATTTAGATTCCTGCTGCAAAGTGAAATTTCCTGTAGATTGCATTTCAGTCAGGACATCTCATATATTTAGATTAAACATATTAATGAATGTGCAAATAATTATTTGGTAATTATTTGGTGCTGAATGGATCCGCTCTAAGTACGTCTGTGCATGCACCAGTGTGCAATAACCCATCAAGTAGGGATCACAATACATATCTCCTACTATACGGGAGAAATACAAAAAAACCCCAGTACCTACGAGCAGATCCAAACAACATGTGGAAGCTGGGATGGTGAAGGATGAGTGCAATTCTGTGAGCTGCAGCATGCATAGTATATGAGCAGCACCTGAGAGGTCTGATTGTTGGTTAAAAAGGCCCTCTATAAGTGATAAGCGTGCATGCGATTGGCTGAGTATGAGAACATATGAATCCTAAGGCTGACCACTGACTTTCCTGACCGAACTCTGCGTATTACATGCACATCCCTCATTTCCTTGGCAATCTCTCATTTAACATATTTCCAAATCTTTTTCACTGTTGAATGTCTAAGTGCTACAACCTGAGAGAGTAGGGAGAGACTAGGAGCAGTTAAATAGATAAAAAACATCACAGCTCATGTGCTTATTATTTTGAATGGAAATATTGTATCCCGCTCAGTACAGAGCAAGCTACTTGCAAATGTGCCTTGTGTGGTGGTGTAAAGTTCAAGAATGTTCATACCTGTAGAGCGTGTTTCGCACCCACACCATGGTTAATTAGCCAGATTATGCATCATATTACATTGCTCCTGTGATCTGACTGGTACTTCTGAGAGTGTCCATGAAGGGTGGCAAGAGGGCAGTCAGGTTTATTCACGACTGGCAATCTTCCCTAAGCTGGATTTGGCACTCGGCCACCTGGAGGAGGCTTCAGATGTTCAGTACAATGTTACATCAACAGAACACGGAGGCAGCACTATTGGGGGTGTTCCATTTCAGATTCAAGGCGTGGGTTCACAAAGAGGATAGGAAAGTAGGCGTGTGTTCAACCAAGCTTTGAAAATATGTATGCTGAAAAATGTTTCTTCACCATGCATTAAATTCTATTTACTTTATGTCAGTAGCTGTGGGCCACTGAAAGGTGACCTATAAATGAACCCATTACCCTTTTAGGGACTGGACATTCTTAATGTATTTTATATAAAAATTCTTGTCTGCACTAAAGACTTAAGTCTTACACATGGGCACACAGTAAGAATGTTTTTCTTACACATACCGCAAAGCCCCCTGTTTGGCAGGCTCTTTACTTTTAAATTTAGCAGACTTATCCAAATTGCTTTGCACATGCTATCCATTTGTACACTTGGATACTGAATGAATTCAGGTTAAGCACCCTGCACAAGGGTACAAGACAGTGACAGGATAGTGCAATCAAACCTGGGCTGCATGACCACTTCCCAAAATATTCTAATTGTCTGTTCCCACAGTTTATGTTGTCTATAGATTTAGCAGAATATCCCTTAAAAAAATAATCAACAATGAACAAGGCTAAACAATGGAAATACTTTAGATTATACTATCTTTGCCTATCTTCATACTATCTTATTATCTTGACGGACAAGGAGATGATCCTATGATAAGATCATTCTTTGTTGTCACAAGTAATTAAAATAAAATGCAACCTACATGCTATTTGCTTGAGTGCACATGTATGGCATGTACATTCAGAAGCAAAGAATGTCCTCTGAATTTGCTACAAACATTAATATTTACAGCACTGAGGTTGTTTGTAAAAGCAGTAGAGGTTACACTGCTTTACTACGAAAAAGCAAAATCAATATGTGCCTGGATGTGGAACAGGGCTGCATGGTGGCACATTTGTCAGCACTGTCGCCTTGCAGCAAGAACTTGGTTCGAGTTTGCATGTTCTCCCCATGTCCGCATGGGCTTCCTCTGGGTAGTCCGGTTTTCACAAACAGTCCAAAGACATGCATGCAGGTTAGGCTACAGTAATTAGAGAGTCTAAATTGCCCATAGGTATGAGTGCGTGAGTGACTGGTGTGTGTGCCCTGCGATGGACTGACAAACTGTCCGGGGTGAATTCTCGCCCAATGCTGGGATAGGTTCCAGCACCTCCTGCGACCCTGACTAGGAATAAGCGGGTATAGATAATGGATGGATGGACTATATAGTGTCTACATGGCTTATGGCTTCAGAAAAGGCAGTAACCACAAATACCACTCAAATTTAGTTTACTCCTAATTTTAGTTTAGTTTAAATTACTTGTTGAACCAGTTTTGAACATTGAACACTAATATTGTTGCCATTTTTTCATACCAAAAAAAAAACATTTCTTTGCCATCAGAAGATTACTTTTATTATCCTTTTGGAATGCGACCACTCTCCTCCAAAGGTGAAAAAGAAAGGACCTCACCTAAGAAACACAGGAAATTGTATTAGGCAATCCTGCAGCTTTGAAAGTAGGATGGACTTCTGTCTCATTCTGAGCCAAACAGCATTGATTGCACAGATGGATATAGTCTTTCACAGGAGGAAATGAGGGGTGGCTGATTTTGAGTGGTGTGAGTTACAGTAGCTCTAAGCAGTATAACCCTCTCCTCCTTACAAGAACAGAACAGGCCCAAGAAAAGCCAGGCCTGTCCCTTCTGATGAAATACACATCATATGATATTTTGTCCAACAGACTGGGATTTGCCTTTGAAATCAGGGAAGCCTCTCTTCATGCAAACACTTTCAATGGAATATTCTGAGTAAGCCTGAGGTTAATTCTTTAAATGTCACTCATTTAAATAGGTTATGAAAAAAATATTTAACCAAAAATGTCTAACAATTGTATAACTTCAGCTTTTAAAAAATGTTTTTTAAAAGAAATTGTAGACCTCTACCATACGGTTGAGATGTGAGTTTATGCTTAAAAAATGCAATTCACAAGCTATTACATTTATGAACATTTTTCCTGATACACAATAATTAGACCTTTAAAACACTTCATTGCTTTTCTACACTCCATCAACATGTTTTTGGCCTGTAAGTTTATCATCATTTACTATGGCTGTGTACGCACATCTGTATATAGTGACATATACTGACATATACATATACTCATATGGCATTTCTCCTTTAAAATCAGGGACTGTTCTTCATTCTATAAGTTTAAACTATTCTGTTTATATGAATTATTATTAACATTCCATCTTGAACATATTAACTATGGCTAGTAACACACACCTGTGCACGTGTATGTATATTGCACTGTATAGCATTTCTGCTTTAAAATCAGGTTATAGAGATGCACGAGCATGTCAGATAAATGTATACCTCTCATATGCTCATTGTAGGCCTTGATGAATGCAGGACAGGAGACTGGTATCTTCCTCCCTGCCTCCTTGCTGCATCTTGTGACCTCACAAACTGGCTCCACGGCACATGCGTTGCTGAGGAGAGTGACAAATTTGTTGTTATGCCATTTTACAGCAACAACTCCCCCTGAGGAGCAGTAGTCAAATGCTCCCCTTCTTTCTTTTGACAGCTGCTTGTCACTCTTCAGGTGGTTCTCTGCTCCTGACATCCGGTTGCTCCTCACAGTGCCCAAACACCTTATCCCAGTGGTGTCCTCCAGACCATGCATAAGGTTGAAGCTTGTGAACAAGTTGTCAAAACAGACAACCGTTGAATCTGGTTCCTTCACTGCTCACCTTCTGACAGTGGGACATTAAAAAATGATGTCTTTCCCTGGTACAGAATGAAATCTTGTACAACTCCAGTGGACCTAGCTTGGCAAAACAGTTTAAATCCCCACTTAGCTGGCTTGTTGGCAGTGTATTGTCACAGATTTCCTGCACTTGCGCCTTTGTAGGCAATCATGAACTTGTTAGTACTTTGAAAGACACTGTCCAGCCACACAGGACACCATTCTCAAGGTGGACCAGTGGAACCGTCGACCAAGCCTTCAGCCACCAACCAGACAGACCAAATATAATCATAAAAGAGTAAGATAAGCATTGTGTCAGAGCATGATGATATCTTTATGTAATAATTCTTCTATGTCATTAATAAATTAGTTGAAAATGCATGTTTTTGTTACAAAGTGAGTTTTATCTTTATCACAATATTTTATACTTTATTGGATGATACCTATTAAAATGAACTCAAATTAACAATATTGGTAGTTTACTTATAATGATTATAGACTTATATACTTATATGTCAACTAGTGCCCTTGTACTGGAGGCATTAGTTGGCATCTTTGCTTCCTTTCTGTATGTTAGTTTTGCACATTAAAACTTAAAAAAGTAGAAAAGTAGAGGGTTTGTATTCAAATGTAAAAATTTGTGACTGTTTCTCTTTAAAATAAAATCCAGTTTTTGGTTTGATCATATCTGTGGGAAATTCTATTGCAGAAGAACAGTTTTCCTTTGCTTCAAGTAGCATGGTGTCAGATTCCTTCAGATGTGGACTGCATGGGGGTGTGCTGCCTCAAAATCAATGGTAGGGGAATGGTAGTTGAAACAAACAATTGTGCCTAATTATTGATAAACTTTTGATCAGTGCATGCGCCCATTTCATGCAGGTTAGCAGTGATTGCACTCAGTTTGAAAATAGGCTGCATTAAATGTAATTTTGTTTTGCATACTGAAATTTGCTGGGAGAAAATGGACTGCAATGCAACATAGTGCATTACATTTAATGGAAACAAGACTTTTCAGGGACAGAATACCATGGCAACTATCATGGAATATTTAGAATCTAATTTAATCAGAGATTTAAGGTTGGAGATATTCCACAGTGGGGATTAACAATTTATTTTAATGTATTTTAGGGACAATAATGCTTTTTAGATGTTCTGTTAAATCACTATCATGTGGCTAGAGGTCAGAATGGCTGTGACAAATTCTGTTTAAATAATTAGCTTGCTAAATTACCTATCTAGCTAACACAATGATTAGAAAATGATTCAGCAGCCATACTGCTCTATACCCTTCTCATGTAAAACTGCTGAAACTAAGGCTGTAGGCTCGCTTCGCACTGGATTAGAGACCTACTGGGTTTCTACTGGAAGATGTGAGCTGCCTGGGGCTAGACCAAATAGAAATACTCAAGTACTTCAATAGGGGAGATGAAACTTTAAAACACAGATACATATTTATCATCAAATGATAAAATGAAAGGCTGATGTTCACTGTCATAATAATAAATATTAAAAATAAAGGTTGACAGTTCATTTATGTCCTGCGGTCAACTGAGTCACTTGAAAAGCAATGCTTTATGCACCCTTATGGGCAAATTAAATGGCTTACCTTAGGACTTTGATGACTACTTTCTGTCTCGAACCGTGAACATGATTGAGATCAAATCTAATTAGTTGCGATTTGAGACATGTATCATATTTATATCTTATTTTATCATAAATTAGCCACTCTAAATACCAAATATCACACATCTTTTCCCAATCTGTTTTGGAATCATAGAGGAGCAATAATAAAGATATATTGGAATTGTTAACTAGTTTTAATGTGTGCAATTTTAAATTAAGAAGGCTAAAGGAAGTACAAAGAAAAGAATGACATAATTTTGCAGTCAAAATGTGCTTGTTCTTTCTGATTCAATAAAACCTGCCATTTCCTCATGGAAAATGCTTTCCCCAACTCAGCATCTGAAATTATTGCAAGAAGAAAACAAATGCATAAGACAATGGGAGATAAATTCCATAGCTGTAACAGCTTAATCTTTCGAGCAGCTCAAATGGATGATTTCCTGCCCATCACATCCAAAATTAGCCACGTCTCAGATGGGAGCCATGTCTCACAGCAGGGAGATGCAGAATACATTACAAATATGTTCAGTTTGATTAATGGCAATATTAGTTAACCACAATTATTTGTTTTCTGAATTTTTATTGAAAAGCACATTTTTAAAATACAACCCTGTAATTCAGTGCACTTAAGTTTTTTTTTAGACATTGTTATGTAAAAACAATGAGAGAGAGAGAGAGAGAGAGAGAGAGAGAGCAAAAAACAAGAGCATGGTAAAATTATCAGTTCATTTAGCTCTAACAAAGTTTACTTGAGTCCAAGAGGGATCAAAAGCACCATATCAGCTGATTTATCACTAAACATTTTACAATGTATCAAATCCTGGCCTGGGCCTTTCTGTGTGGAGTTTGCATTTTCTCCCCGTGTACATGTGGGTTTCCTTCGGGTACTCCGTTTTCTGCCGAAAGTCCCTGCACCAAGACACCTGATTCTACTTATCAAGGTCTTGATTGAAGACCGTGATTAATTAATTCGTTAAATTGGGCATTGCAATGTTGGATTTTTAAAAAAAAAGTGCACCACATCGGCCCTTTTTGGATAAGATTGGAGGACCCTGGTCAGTATACCTGTATTATGTCTTGTACTGTGAATTCTTATTCACCATAGCTGACTGAGCTACCACAGACACTGACTTTTAACTGAAAACAGGGTAGTTTACGTAGCACCATTTTTTAACATATGCAAAGAGTTGATTTAAAAAATGAAATAAATATAAGTGATAAAGTCTGTAAACATCCCTCTGGGAGCCTTCTTGCCCCAGGTAGGGGGCATCTTGGCCCAACAGTGAGGCAGGAAGCCCCTTCATATTATTTTATTTCTGCACTATGAAATAATTTTCCCACTGTTATGGTTTATTTCCCCTAAAAGCATATTGGCTTAAGGATGAGCCGCGTTATGTAAATACTAAACTGATATCCACATATCTTATAATATATATTATCATTTATCAATACATTGACATTGTCCTTAAGTCTCCCCAATCTTACCATATATACAATCAAAACATGGCTTTACTCGGTATTATAGGCTTCGTGCTGTAGATGATATTTACAGTAATACACTATCATAGTGGTCTAGTGCTACGTGATTACAGAAAATGTATGCCTTTTTTTAAACACACATACGCCCCCGTGGAAACAGAATGTTCTATAGCACAACTACCAGGGATTAGTACAGCAAAATCCGCTTCAAAACAAAATATGGCGATTAAATCAGTAAAACTGCTTGATAGAAAACACAGAATTAACAAAAGTGTGTCATGTAGCAAACCTGTTAATGTATTCGCCACGCAACGTTTTTAGGCGAAGATTTGAAGTTCTTACACGAGCGTGGGGGCTGAGAGGACAGCGACCCCTCGGTCAGCTCGGCGCGAATACTTCAAATTTGGTGAAGGATGGAGATCTTTAATCTTTGTGATAGGTTCACATTCACGTAAACGAATGTCTCTTTTGTAATTTCTTTATTTGAACGACACGGGGATTTACTTGCAGTTATGTAGTTTGCTGCCAAATTAACTATGTCACGTGACCATCAATTGAAACATTAGAAAAACCTGCAGTTTTTACACATTCATTACATAACTTTTGAGGTAACGTTTGACTATAGTATTCCCTCGCAATTATCAGTACAATACAATATTGCGGTGATTACCGAAGAAGTGCATTACCTTGCTATAAATTTCATAAGAAGATACGTTTCTACTTTAAAAAATGTAACCGTATACAGAATAACGGTTTACAAACAAGTGATTCCTGCGCCTTTAAGGAATTGGCTATACTGGGTATGCAGTTCTTACTGGAAAAAGACACAAACATAAAATGGCATGTATGTGTACGTAATGGTCCATGGGTCTCACATAGGCTACGGCAATCAAATCCTATTGCGCCCTTTCAAAAACAGACATAATGAATTGAATATTGAATATCTTAAATGTGTCCAGGTCGATGAAATCGTACTGACACCAGATTCTGCAGCGAGTCATGTTTTCTCATAATGATTGAAAGAAGAGTGAAGTGGATTTTTCCAGACAATATTTTGTTATTTGCTATGAATGGTTATAATATATGCTGTTATTAAATACAGATTAAATAGACACGTACATATGCATTTTCCTGAGATTTTCGCTTACCCTAAACATTTTAACTGAAAACGAACAGTAAAGTTGGAGCAGCCGCTATTGCTTTTGCATGGGCATGTCAAATTTCAAATTAGATAACCACGTCATCGATAGGCTAAAACTCCCACCAAAAAGATTCCACTGAAAACAATACGATCAGGATTTAAAGATTCCTCAACCAGACGAAATTTTGAGTGTAATCTTAGCCTTGTTTAGCCTACCTGTAAGAAAACGGTTTTGAAAATGATACCTGCATTATTTATTGAAACGACCCCCGTCCGCCCACCACCACCTCCTTTTGGAGCTCAAGACTCGATAGCGCCGGAGTGAGTTGTATTGTGATATTTACATACGTGTGATGGCCAACAGAGACCAATCTGGGCAGTTGTTATGTTTATTTGATAAGAAGTTTACTGCATTGCTAGTTTGATCTTTTCCAGAGGTTTACTGAAACAGGGTGCAATTCTCCTGTTCACCTTAAGGATGTGTTACTTGAAAGAAACGCTCAGTTCCCAATAAGCTGCAAGGAATGCAGAGATATACTCGAAGCTGTCCAGCAGTCCTACTGCAGAATTACATATTCCAAATATATTAGCGGATTCATTATCATTCTCTTACAACCGTTCTCAGTGTGGGAAACTCGGTGATGCAGGACTCTGACATGCTCGTGGAAACCCAGTAAAAATGAAGACTCTTGGATTTATGTAATACTGTGTTTTTGGGAAGAACTTGGAGGATTATTCTGGGTTAATTGTTATTCATATCTATCACAATACTGCCTAATGGAACATTCGGTTGAAATGTCATCTCAAATTACAGTCTTGGAGCTATGTGGAACAGCGATGCTGTAAGTAATTTCATCCATTTACTGTTTCTGTTACAGTTACTTGTTTTGCACAGTAGGAACTGTCATATTTTTCCATTTCACTCCTTTAGCCTACTCACCAAAGTACCGTATTCTAAACAGAAATGCATCTTCGAAGAAGTGCTATTTTTCATGTTTTGTGCCATAACGTGAAATTTATATTATTGCAGAATTCCTCCTTGTGTGCGTTTTATACTCTTTCAGTGGTTGAGATGGTGCGTTTAGACACATTTTCATGTGATTATTAATTTATTTTGCTGTTTTTTATTATGTTAATTTTGTCAAGGCTAACTATTTTTGGTTTAAACATTATTTGCCATAATACATATCAGAATACAATTTCTTTCATGTGAAAACACCGATGATTATTTTACCTACAACTCGTGTCGTGATCATGTGAATACCAAATCTTTGAAGCCACTCTGCCTTCGACGCTGCTTCTCCCTACGGGTTTACTGAATTATCGCATTGGAAAATGGCGAAAATGGTTAAGGATTTTACTAATGGACTGCAATGTAATGTAATTATTAATTTCCAACTTAATCATGTTGGATTTTAACCCGTTGCGATTTTGTATTTCTTTGTAGAAGAGCAACTTTGCTTACTTTCCATCTTGGTTAGTTGCTTACATGGAGGGATCTGATCGAGAATGATCATTGGATACGAGCTTTTCTGCCTTGAGAGTTATATGGAAATAAACCTTACTCTTCGATGCCAGGATTCACGACATGCCAAATCTTCAAACATGACAATCTGCAGATACATTTTTTTGACATTGAAGGTATGTTCTGATAATATGCCATTGGAACAAACTACTTACTTACGATCAGACGGAAACCCTGCTCAAGGGGGCGCTGTTGTATAAAGATTATCCCATGAAAGTACTAGCCTCAACAAGAATCCACATCCAAATTTTTACTCTTTATCATGCTCAGAATGTAGTCACGGTGTAGAAAAGGAGGTGTACATTAAAATTATTTCTTCAGTTTTTTATGGTCCGAATATTCAGCTTCTTCACATGTAACGTTGGAGACTCGGAGTAAAAATGCAGCCACTTTGAGGAAATATGAGGCATACACGTGAAAGCAAGCACACACCAGACTATATGTATGATTGCATATATGACGGACTAATTTATTTCTAGGCGAAATGTAACTGTATTTCGGAGGGTAGTTGCCTAATCGGTATTGGAGACATCTTTTAACAGCAGAGCATAGTTGTGCGCAGGTGCATAACGTGCGTTCAGATTGAACATAAATTGTATTATTTTAGATTACATTTAAAAGAAGAATTACAACGAATACATGCATACATACGTGCATACATACAGACATACATACATATAATGTTGAAAAGCTGAAAAGCATGCATACGTAAGACGATGGAATTCGAAGCATAAAATACAGGCGAGGACAGCCCAAGCTCACGCACGTACGCGCGCGCGCACACACGCATACACAAAGCTGGGAATTCTGTTTGTATTTTCAAAGTGTAATATTTAGAAGCAGATGTGTAATAGACTGCCACAAGAATGACTTGAATAACCAATAATTTAATTAGTCCTGCCCTCCACATTCCAATCATCTCAACTTATTACAATGTCGATAATCACTTAAGATGAAAATGTGTTTGCAGTAATTCTCTGACTAATCCATACACATGCATGGTGCGGTGGTGTTTTTGACTTATTTACTCGTGTTTAAACGTACTTTAATTTTTTGAGTAGCCTATATGTAATTTCATAGTGAATGAACGAATGAGCGATAATATCGTTTGAATATAGTGATTCCCATACCCATAGTCATGCACTGGAAGTCATTCAACTAGAGAAGCTATGCCGACGTTATAACTGCCGTGACGCCCCTGGGAAAACATTTCTGCAGAGCGATCTGGCCTTTGAGGATACTGATCCATGGCCTAATTGTAAATATCAAACCAAAAACCAGTAGCAATTACTGAGCTACATTTCATTGTTAACATCAAACGTGTGAATGCAGTGGTCCAGCATCGTGCATATAGCCTACTGTAAAACACACACAAATGCTTTCGTCAGTGTGCCTAAAAATACGTAATCAATTTTTGCTGGATCTAAGAATCCATACGTGTCAAATTTTATTAACGATTGGGTTTAGCTTTGATGCTGTTATTGAAACCTTTAGGCTATAATACAATAGGTGTTCGACATTAACCAAATATAACTTCCATAGTTCACACTCAGGCGCAAAGGCAGGCGAGTCGAGAAGCATCATCTGCACTGAGTGTAATCATTAAACTAAAAAAAAAAAACACTTTTTCCCCTTTTGTTATCAGAATGACAATATTTTGGACGCAAAAATCAATGCATGTTTAATCATAATGTAATCGACACAAAACTAATTTGGGCTGTATCACTGATGCAGAATTTTAAAATATATATCTTATTTTCCCACCAAAATAATACCCATTCGATGGGAATTCAGTTTTAAAAATAATAAAGTACAGTTAATGCATAATCGGATATGGCATGTTATCACTTGTAAGTATGGCTTTAAATTAAGCAATTGCATTTTAATATTCTATCTTGAATTATGCTATTATTTAAGCAAGAATGAGGTATATACAATGCCATCCAAAAGTATGGTAATGGTGGAGTGACATCTGTTGTGTTTGCTATATACTGAAGGCATTTGGATTTGGGAACGAAATATTCACCAACCGGCTTTTATTTCATGGTATTTATGTGCATATGTGTTTTACCCTTTTTCAGAAATTTCTGTTTTTGTGTTGAGTCCCCCCATTTTCGGCTGTGCAAAATTAACATACAGTGCTGTGACAAAGTATTTGCCCACTTCCTTATTTTCTCTATTATTGCACATTTGTTGCAGTGAATGGTTTCAGATGTTTAGACAAAATGTAAAATTAGACAAAGGGAAACTGAGTAAACACAGAACACATTTTGACAATTATTATTTCATTTATGTACTGAAACAAGTTATCAAGAACTCATCACCCATGTGAAAAACAAATGCCAAATACTTTTCACAGAAATCGGAAGCATACACCGTCATGAAGTCCAGAGAACTAACTATGGCTAAAAAACAACTAATCTGTACGTTGATAGAACAGATAAATTCAATAAGAAGGATATGACAGAAAGTGGGTATATCAATTACAGCCGTAAGTCTTTAAAAATGAAGAAACCACTGGTGGACCTAACCATATAGGTCAGCCAGGGAAGACATTTGCAGTTGATGACAGAGAAATCCTAAGAGCTCTGAAGAAAAAGCCAAAAACACTGACTAAGTGACATCAGCAGCAGTCTCCAGAGGGCAGAGGTAAAAAATATCATAAGCCACAATATGCAGAGAAGAATTATAGAGGCTACACAGAAAGATGCAAACCTCTCGAATCAAAAGGCAAGATTAGAATTTGCCAAAGAATACAGAGATGGTCCAGAAGAGTTCCAGAATAGTTTTATGGACTATTGAGAGAAAAACCTTTACCAAAGCAATGGAAAGCTGAAAGAGTGGAGAAAGGAAGGAGCTTTGTCCTGCAGCAATCAATGACCCCAAACACACCTCCTACACAACCAAAGCATTTATAGATGGGAAAAAGTGGAAAGTTTTGGAATGGTAAAGACAGTCGCCTGGTTTAAATACAAATACAGCATGCATTTCCTTTGCTGAAGAGGAGACTGAAGACGGAAACCCTCTGAAACAAAGATCAACTGAAAACAGCTGCAGTGGAGGCCTGGAAAGGCATTTCCAAAGTAGATACCCAATATTTGGTGATGTCAATTGGCTGTAGACTTGATGCAGTTATTGCATTTAAAGGCTATGCAACCAAATAGGCCTACTTTATTTACATTATACTTTATCAAAATATCTGGACACCTGCTTGTCTGAACATCTCATTCCAAAATAATGGGCATTAATATGGAGTTGGTACCCCCTTTGCTGTTATAACAGCCTCCACTCTTCTGGGAAGGCTTTCTACTAGATGTTGGAACATTTGGGGGATTTGCTTCCATTCGGCCCCAAGAGCATTAGTGAGGTCTGGCACTGATGTTGTAGGTCTGGCTTGTAGTCAGCATTCCAGTTGGTACCAAAGCTGTTCAATGGGGCTGAGGTCAGGGCTCTGTGCAGCCCAGTCAAATTCTTCCACACTGATCTTAACAAACAGTTTCTGTATGGACTTTGCTATATGCATGCAGGCACTGTCATGCTGAAATGGATAAGGGCTTCCCCAAACTGTTGCCTCAACAGTGGTACCTTGACCGAACCATGAAAAACAGCCCAGACCATGGGGTGTACTGATACTTTTGGGTGTACTGATACCAGGTTTAGAAGAACATGGTAACATTTATGTAATTTACATCCATGCCCACAAATGCTAAAATGTTGTATCTGCTTTTCCTTCAGTATGCTTGTCTGTTTTCCTTGTTGAGACTTGTTTTCTGATATGTCAGGCACATGTTTTACAATCCCATGTAATCACCACTTTAAACTGATGGACATAAGAGACTAAATACTGGTCTGTAATTATTCATTCCAAGGCAAGTCTCAAAGGAATGCCTTACTTTTGGGCATGCAATGATTAGATTTGTATAACATTTGTATAACTACTTACACTTAATTACTTAAAATGGTTTACTTTATGTCTATCCATCAATCCATTACCTATAACCACTGATCTTGGGCAGGGTCACGGGGGGTGCTGGAGACTATCCCAGCATGCATTGGATGAGAGGCAGGAATAAATCCTGGACAAGGCGCCAATCTATTGCAGGGCACACAAACCATTCACTCACCATTCACTCACACATTCATACTTATGGCCAGTTTAGTCTCCAGTTAGCCTACCTGCATGTCTTTTGACTGTGGGACGAAACCAGTGTACCCGGAGGATGCCACGTGGACACGGGGAGAATATTCCACTCCACTGCACGATCGTGCCACCCTCTACTTTGCATATACATAGTTTAAAAAGTGGCACGGCATAGGTACAAAAGGGACATTGCTGATGCTCAGTCATAAAAAATGTCTCTGTGTTATGTCATGTTGCTGAAACTCCCCTCTGTTTGTGCCACTCTTTCTGCAGGGGATGAAGTTGACCACTATGGGGAATTTAGTATTGGCACTCCTGACACTCCCAGTTCTTATTTCACACATCGACGTGGCCTTTGGAGCAGAGAAAGTCCCGATCCTGAACATTGCTGTGATCCTGGGACGAACCCGCTACATCTCGGAACGAGACATTCGAGCTCTGTGGAGCAAGGATGATCCCATTGACGTGAACATGGTAACGCTGCTGGTGAATGAGACTGACCCGAAGAGCATCATAACTCACGTGTGCGACCTGATGTCTGGGACTAGGATCCACGGAGTGGTGTTCGGGGATGGCACAGACCAGGAAGCCATTGCCCAGATTTTGGATTTTATTTCATCCCAGACATTTATACCCATCTTGGGCATCCATGGAGGGTCTTCCATGATCATGGCAGATAAGGTAAGCATGCAGCATATTACACAAAGATAAACCATAACATTTTTAAGGTAAAGGTAGGTATAAAATAGAGCAATGACGTCACATATTGTCTCTATGAAAGCCTTTGAAACCAAGACCTATCTACTGATGACAAATATTAAAACTTCACCTTGGGTTGCTCAGTGTTTACTACAAAGAAACTCAATTGAAGAAAAAAACAATGAACTGTACAATAATTTTCTCTCTGGTAAAACTATGCTTGAGAGTCATAATTGTGTGAATTGCAAGTGAAACACCACTTTGTTGACTAAAGCACTTTGTAATTACCCAGAATCAGGTGGTTCATTGTCAACTATGTTGAAAATCAAGGTCCTTGGGCCATGAAAAAGTTTTTTTCTCATATCCAGCTTGTTTAATTTTCTTTTTATGAGAGACTGAGGCAAGAATGTTTCAATTCTTTCTTGAAGTGGGTTATATACTGTAAAGATAAAGTAATAATGTCGACTACATGTTGGATTTACGTTACTGAACCTGTAATTATAGCCAGTAGTTTGTGTTGATATTTTCTATTTCATAGTGTTGCACAACTGAAACATTAGCTTTACCCATTGCATAACTCACAGGAATTATAATAGTTGCCTAGGCAACAGAAGTGTTTGACCGGCACCTTTTTCCACAATGTTTATTTATAGCTTTTGAAGGGAAAACTTAAGCTTTACTATTTTTCAGCAAGGACAGCTTGGGCTAGTTCCTCCTTTTAGGTCTGAATGGGGGTATCCAGAATAATTTAGCTATGCATAAGGCTGATCAAATCAAATCAAACCTGTTTCTGAGCAAGTAAAACCTTGAAGAATGTGTTATTTTGGATTTCAATGCTGAATGCCCACACTGAGTATGTGCTCAGTTGCCTTTACCAAACCAAGCATTTTATGTTGTTTCCTTTTGAGAGAAAATCCCACTTTTGAACAATTTAACAACGCAATGAAAACAAATGAATAAACAGCAAAAAAGTGAAAAAAAAAATGCTAATGGATAATCGTACAACAATGTATATTGAGTACATGTGTTATCAAGTCCTTTGCACACTTGGTTTTTGGATATTCTATTTGAACATGTCCCTAATGGAGTTTTTTTTGGAGCATAGTGGTTTGCTCAGTGTGGATCTGCTTTAATGACAGATAGGTGGGATGTAAATGCTAACATGCACAATTGTGAAGACACCAAATGTCAGAATTCTCTATTCTTCACAATAGCTCTGCACATTTGCAGTTTACGTAAGCTGTGATGCAGATTTCTTGTCAATGATGAGTGGGAACAAGGAACAGTGCTGCAACTCAATACTAATTCAGCTATTAACTGGGACCTTACAAGCCATCTTTTAATCAGGACTGCTTGTGGCATAATACGCTTTGGCAATTCCCCTCTCTTTCAGCAGCTGACTTTGAAAACTGCAAATCCTGCACTTGTATAGTCAGAGAGATTATGTTCTCTCTCATTCAATTTGCCAACTTTCTTTGTTTATAACTTGTTTTCTGTTGTAATCTTCACTTAGGCAGGTTCACAGAAAACTAATGAAAGTATGTAAACAAGCAAATCTAATGCCTTTTCTGGGTGGCCCTTCTAACAGAGAGAACAAATGTAGGGGTTAATATTAAACTACAGGTTCTGCTGTAATATTCCATTGCCAAGTTTAAGTGCAGTTGAAAATGTAAAGTATTAAAGAGATTATCTGAGCTGTCCATATTTTGATTGTCCATTAAAATGTAGGATATGTTTGGGGACCTCCTATATGAGGCAAGTTACACCCTATAAGAAGAAAAAAATTAACATAGGAGGGTCCCCACATATTAATCATATTCTTATATGGCTGGGACAAAACTGATAATAAGAATAGATATGTGAATTACTGTAGATATGTATGTATCTAAATCAACTTGTAGCTGTTAAGCGACTGTCTCCCTGTCTTGTGAAGTGGCACAGACAGTCACACTACAGACAAGGTCTGCTATTAGAGTGTGCATAGACCTGATCAAGGAACAAGAACCCACAAAGCACAGCCAAAACAAGTCTGTGGAACAATCTACATTAGACTTCAGATGGTGACCATGTATCAACATGTAGCAACAGTTTTCAGTTGTACAAATATGATTTCTTGTACTTTATTTCAAAGCACAACAAACTCTATATTTAAAAAAATGATTAAAGGGGAATTTCACTTTCAAACACGTATGGGCTTATTTTGTTTATATTGTCCTTCTAATGAATGTGTCGACCTTCATTTTTCGATTAGTTATTTCATTTTAAATGTCTAACGTTAGAAACCAGGACCTATTTTTTTTTAGCGCAAGTCCACATAGTAGTACGGTTTCTGGTTTTTTCTTCTTCTTCAAAGAAAAGCATGGTGGTGAAGTCGCGCAATGATATGCTGCCTAGGTCTACTTCCTGAATTTGTAGAGGTAAGCAACAAAACATGATAAAATATTAACAAAACAAAATAACTAATCGAAAAATGAAGGTCGACACATTCATTAGAAGAAAATTAGAAATAAAATAAGCTCATATGTGTTTTAAAGTGAGATTCCCCTTTAAACTAACATTTGGTGGGTTAAATTTTTGTCCCAGTCCATCTCCGAAAACACTGTAATTGACTGTTTTGAAGACTGCTTGTCCAAGAATTTCTTGTAGGGGGGCCGCAGCCCCCTCTTTACATCCCCCCTCTCTCTTCTGCTACCTGTAAGTCTTCAGTTAATTTGAGCACCATATAGTGGGATCACTTAATCATCCTAGATTTTTAACTAATTTCCTTCTTTCTTCTGTAGTGCCCCCTTTTTAAACACAAGCCAGGCAGTGTACCTTTAAATTCCATACTGTATGTGCAAACATGTTTTAACTCCTGCACATCAACAGCATCCTGTGTTCTGACTATAAAAGTTACATGTTTGGGCTAATGCTTTGCTACAACTAAGCCCACACTCACAGTTGCCTTGCATCAAATATCAGCTACTCTGTCTGCTTTCCCTGAACATTGCCTGATTTAGTTATCATTTTGAGAAGGAGGGCTGCATATATTTAACTCTACAAGCAGCTCAGATAGGAAATACAATGAGCTCCATAACGTTTCTTAATTTGGCCCTGTACTCCATAATTTTATATTTGTGTAAACACCTCACAGCTAGACCAATGAGGGTTTGTAGCTGGAGGGGAAGGTATCGCGTGTTCTCCCTTGGCTGGTGTGATTCAAAACCGAGATGTTAGTTATTTTTCCTCTGTTCGTAAGAACAGGGCACAATTATAATTAAGAATGCACTGGTTCCGTTGCCACGGGTTAGATATGAAGGCGCTGCTTCATATCCCGCTTAAAACTGGCCTGAAACGGATCAGTAGCATTCAGGTTACTCTCCGTTCGCAAACGGGGCTATGCTGTCATCAGAGATATATCCGATCTGTCGCCGGACTGTCAATATTCCAATGGGAGCATCAGAATATTCACAAATACGCGGAACAACACACCCGATCTATCCGTGACTACAGCAAGAAAGCGTAACAGTTACTATGTTTTACTCTCGTATTAAATCTGACTCCATTTTATATGATAATTTAAAATTTGGGTTTAACTATACGTGGAACTTGGGAGTGGTTACACTCGACTCTATCTTGTGCCATCATTCCTCAATATATGCTCCCGGGTTTAGCATTATTGTTAAATCTCAGTTCGGTGAAGAATCCAGAGGGTAGGAGGCTGACCACCATAATACATGCCTTCCATGCCTGGCTTACATGGATAGTGCATAGACAGTTATGAGCCCAGGGCGGTGAAGAATCTATCGGGCTCCTTAAGGCGAATTTGGGGAGAACCAGCGTACTACGCCCATGGGTCCTCTTATGCCAAACAACACCAGAACCGATCCCACCAATCCCTTAACAGGCAGATCGTGGTCACCTATCTAACTTGAAGACCCCACTACAGACGTTTACTGTACTAGACCCCTGATCAGTAGGTCCTAGTCAGAATTGCCCCCCTGAGTATTTAAACGGAATTTCGGCTGAAAAGAAGATAAAATGGATTAGAGTCATGAAGACCACGCAAGTTAAAATCAGAAGAATTTATTTAACAGGCAGGTAGGTTGTTATCTTTAAATTCAAATCAATTATAAGGTTTAAAAAACATAAATACAGAGGAAAAGAGTTCTTACCAGCCTGTTTAGCTACACACAGAACACATAGCCTAGTATGTGCACTGAGGGAAGTCGATTACGATCTTCCTTGTCTGTCTACACGCAGCGCACATAGTATGTGCACGGTGGGAAGTCGATTACGATCTTCCTTGTCTGTCTACACGCAGCGCACATAGTACGTGCACGGTGGGAAGTCGATTACGATCTTCCTTGTGAATCTACACACACTACACCGATTATGTGTAACGTGGGGAAGTCGGTTACGATCTTCCCCGATTGCTTTGTCTCCCTTCCTTTTAAGCCAAATCCCGCGTTTGGTCTAGGCGGCATTGCCATAAATTAACCTGTCCGAATCATAAATCTCTAATTCTGGCCCCCACCATTTGGAGGAGGTTGTTAAAACAATTGGTGGGGAAATGGGGAAAAGGAGATGATTACCAGAGAGGACATTCCATTGTGTTAGGTTTTTCCTGAGTTATTGAAACTATGTTTTTTCAAATCCTATTTGGTATGAAACATATTTCATTCAATTGCTATAATTTTCCTGAATATGTCCATACTAAACATGTCAAGTGGATGTAATATTATGGTGCAGTTGTCATGAAAATACCCTTTTGTTTACCCATTGTACATGCAATCCATGTTATTATTACATAATGCATACTACAATAATACAATGAAAACATGTGCATGGTTTGTAAGGTTTTCCGGGATTTGTAAATAAGATATACAGATGGTTTATAGTCCAGATCCAGAAAAGAAATACAAAGTGTAATGTCAGAGGGGTCCATATGTGGGCAGTGTGGTATTGTCCCGTGTAGTGCCCCCACCAGGTGCCGGTCGCTTCACCCTTTACGACCCCAAAACACCCACACCCACAACCACAGACAAAGAGACTAGTTCCCCTTATCTTGGTTGTGTCCAGGTGGTAACATTCCAGAGCCAAATGGCCTGCCCATTCAGAGGAAGTCCGAGTGACTTATTGTTTTACCACAAGGCTCTCGGGTCCTTTGAAGTACACGCTGCGTCCCAGCATGCTGGCTCGTTCAAATGTCAGCCTTTTCTGGGTCCCAGTATAATTTCCCTCTTACATTTGTAATCACACAATTCTGCTTTTATAACAAAATTGTACATTCTACCTATAACTCTTAGCCCAGAGGAATTGTGACAGATATACTGACAGATAACTTCCACAATGGATACTGATGCCCTTTTGTAGAAAGGTAAAGCTCTGTCGGCTATTTACATGCTGTAGTAAAAATAGGGCCCTCAATTTCTAAAGAACCTGTACTTACATAAGTGGAGATGGCTTTCTAGTGAATTTAATGAGCCAATTTTATGAAGTGCACAAATGAATCTTAATTCTTAATACCTTTCTGAATTTAATGTTCTTTGTCCATTATGAAACACACAGATATGCTCACGTGGGCACGAGCCTAGTTCAAATGGGAGGACCAGCCTAATTATTGGAATTTTTCCCCTGGGCAACACTGGCATTCGTCTGTGCAACACTCCCTTAAACCTCCATTTTGTTTACTGTCTCATTTGGCTCCAACTGTGAACATCAAAAACTGTTGTCCACCACATGCCACTGGACGAGGAAGTATTTTGCAAATTGTCTGGTTAGTGGTTGTACAGTTTAAAACAATGATGTCATTCACACATCAAGGATGATGAATATTATCAAAATAAGTCCACTGCTGAGGGTTGTAGTGTACTTCATAACTTTGAAGTAATTTTGATCACTTCAGAACAGTGGTAACCAACCCTGTTCCTGGACATCTATCATCCTGTAGGTGTTCACTCCTACCCTAATAAAGCACACTACAGCTGAAGATCTGCATTGAGCTGCTAATTAGTAGCGACTAAGGTGTGCAAAATTAGGGCTGAAGTGAAAATCAACAGGATGGTAGATCTCCAGGAGCAGGGTTGGCTACCACTGCTTCAGAACATTTGAACTCACCAAAGAAATGTCTTTAAGAATAAGTGAATAAATTTGTAGTACGTACCTACACTACCAGAAGACTGATATTTGTAGAATGGCATGACTGTGATGACTCCCATCCTGTCAGAGTATCAGGTCATAATGCTGGTTTATTTTTGTATTGTATTTGTTTTTTGGGTTGAGAAGCAGAGAATATACAGATCAGTTTTTGCAGATCATGTTCCAAGACAAAACAAAAATCTCTACATAGGGACTTTAAAATATGAAAAAAATGGATGATTCAGATTGGAACAGCACAACAGATCTTTTTGCATCCCCTCAGGACAAATAAGGCAGACAGCGTTGCTTGATTTAACATGATGTTATTTGCTTTTATCTCTTGCATTGTTCAGGTTTAAATGGACTTTTTAACGACCTTGATTAGGTTCCAAAGCAGTAATGAGAGTAATGTGGTGCAAGGAACTAAAAATGAAAGGCAGTGATTCGGCGGCTGGTTTCATTTATATATCGGAAACAATCCAGTGTTTTCGATGGCTCTATGGCACAGAATGCAACCGTACATTTTTTTAAACATCCTGGTGGCTTATCATGATCTTCAACATATTTAATCTCAGTGAAACATCACATTCCTTTAAAGATATCTATACAAATCTATATTTATCTGTAGTTATATGTACCAACTATGCTGATAACTGATAACATAGGTTTATATGGGACTGTGTAGTATAATGTGTTAGTGTCTTGTAACCGAAAGATCACAGGTTTGATTCCCTGGTATAGGGCACTGCCGTTGTACCCTTGACCAAGGCACTTAACCTGTGTTGCTTCAGTATATATCCAGCTGTATAAATGGATAGATGGATATGATGTAAATGCTGTGTAAAAAAAAAAAGCCTGCTAAATGTCTGTAATGTAATGTAATGTAACACCTAGCTCTCAGGTTTTGGTATCAAGTTCAGTGTCCTTGACAGCACATTTATTTGAAGAGAACTACTTTTGCCATTTTTATTGATTTGGCAGATGCTTTTGGCCAAGGACACTTACAAAATTCATTTCACATAGTAAGAAAATACCACTAGAAATCGGCAAAATTTCAGTCATTTATGTGCCACCATCAAACTGCATACCTCAAAACCTGTGAGATAATGAGGTAATTGCTAAGGATTAGTTTGTTTTTTGTTCTGTTTTATTAAATAGAAAAATTGTGATGTGGACTGAAGATATTTCAGTCCATGCCACAGACTTCTTGAGGACACTTAACAAAAGAGTAAGACAGAATTATGTCCTTCAGCGGGCAGCATGGTGGTGCAGTGGGTGTTGCCTCACAGAAAGAAGGTTCTGGGTTTGAAGCTAGGAGTTTTCAAGTTTTCCCCGTGTCTGTGTGGGTTTCCTCCCATAGTCCAAAGACATGCAGGTAGTATTCCTGCTTCTTGCCCAATGCAAGGCTGGGATAGACTCCAGACCCTGGCCAGGATGAGTGGGTATAGATGATGGATGGACATCCTTCAGCTTTTGATATGAATTGACTAATATTCTACATGATATCTTGGACACTTGAGTAAAAATACTTGCTGTATTGTTATAATAATTGGAAGTGGCTTCAAAAATGGACAGAAATGATATGTGTCATTTGGAGGAGGGAAGCCTATTATGTACTTTAGCAGCAGTTCATTAGTAGTTCATTAGGGGCGACATAGCTCAGGAGGTAAGAGCGGTTGTCTGGCAGTCGGAGGGTTGCCGGTTCGATCCCCCGCCCTGTGCGTGTCCCTGAGCAAGACACCTAACCACTAATTGCTCCCAATGAGCTGATTGGTACATTGCATGGCAGCCTTTCACCGTTGGCATGTGAGTGAGTGCGTGTGCGTGTGTGTGAATGGGTGAATGGGTGAATGAGAGGCATCAATTGTAAAGCGCTTTGGATAAAAGCGCTATATAAATGCAGTCCATTTTCCATTTAGTTGGTCACTCGCTGTACTGTTCATAAACTGACATGGTGTAGTATATGGTGTATTCAGTAGGGTTACAAAAATACCGTACACTTACTCAGATTTTTTCAAGGCTTTTTCACTCAATATTTCCGTTACATTACATACCTTGTGAGCCATTTTTACCGCATAACAGTGAAGTAATGCTTGCACATTGTATGTGCTGCAGCATGCCATTTAAGTAGCTACATGTTCATTACAATAGATTTACTTGGAAGTCTCTTTTGCTCAATGTCTGATATCAGAAATATGACAGAAGCAGCTAAATTGGTATATGCTTTAGTCATGGTGCCTCATTGCTCAGCTGTCTCTCCAGTCTCTCTCAGATTCTGAGCCCTCTGAGCCCCATTTTCAGTAGGAAGAGTCTAATTGGTTTTAGCTTTAAATCTCACAGTGCATTGACAGGCTCTTAATAAAAATAATTCTAAAACACTTTTAGTCAATTATATTTCAGTGCAGTGTCGGCCTGAGGAGATTTATTTGGTTTCTTTCAAGATTGAAATTAGTGATCTGTAGGGTATTGTGCCCTCTATGTATCAGATGACATGACAACTGTGCTGTGTGATTCTCAGGCCTGTGTAGTTTTTTAAAAATTAGAACTGAAATGTCTTTTTGCCATAGTCTAATCCTAAAGCTAGTGTAAAGTCACAATCGCTATCAATCACCAATAGCTTGCTGTTAATACCCGTGTTTAGTAACTTTTCTATACATTATATGTCTTGAGCATCTGTTACATTGAATAATATATATTGAAACATGACTTGATCCACAAGCTGTTTCTTAGTAGATCAAATAATACTCTCCACAGTCTGTGGAAATACATATGGAACCAGCTATTATGTCGACCTAAATATATTAGAATTACTTACTGTGGTTATATTTTTTGGAAGAGATGCCAAAAGCGCCTGACAATATTTCAGTTTTTGTTGATGAATCTGTCTAACTGTAGTTTCACATGAGGAGCTATTTCATATTTTCTTTGAAAGATTGAAATGATGGCACACTGCAAGAAATTCTACTATTGAGGCATATCATTTGTAACAATCCACAGTATTTCTGTTTCTAAGGGGAAAAGGGAATATTTCTCTTCCCGTTTGACTCTTTAAAAAAATGAAAAAATGTAGAATACAATTGTGATTATTGAAATTCCTTTTTGCCGTAGTTGTGCAATTTTGTGTTGAAAGCACTGGAGTATGCTAAAACACAGAAAGTGGAGGAGGCTGACAAATTGCATATCTATCCCATTTGTGTACTGCATGTTATTAGTCTCACATTTATATTATGTACGAAGACCTGGTGGATCATGAAAAAAAGTTAATTGCTAACAAAAGCAGGATGCAATTAGGAAAGAAATTCACGCCATGTCTCTGGGTGGTACTCTAGGCAACATCCAATTTTGAAGATGCTGTAGTGCTCAACAAAAATGATTTGCATGTGAGTTGAAATTATTAAACTGATCAGCAGGTCACGTGATAACTGTCACTTAACTCAGTGTGGTTAAATGCTATCAAAATGTTTTTGTGAAAAGAATAGCTTCTGAGCATGACAATACTTGGCTGCTAAATAGCAACATTCAATATTGGTCCTACACAAAAAAAATATATGTTACAAAAAGGCAAAAAAGAACAATATACTGTATATTTTTAAGCTCTTCTATAATTACTTTAATCTGCTACATATATTCTATAATATGATGGTATCAGCAGGGTTTTTGGGAAGTATCAAAACAATTACAAATCAGCCTATATCAAAGAAAAATTATGTAACCTTGTTAATATAGCTTATATATCCATCCATCCATTATCTGCACCTGCTTATCCTGGTCAGGGTCACGGGGGGTGCTGGAGTCTATCCCAGCGTGCATTGGGTGGGAGGCAGGAATACACCTTGGACGGGTCACAAATTTATTGCAGGGCACACACACCATTCACTCTCATTCACACACTCATACCCATGGGCAATTTAGAATCTTCAATTAACCTACCTGCATGTCTTTTGACTGTGGGAAGATACTGGATTACCCGAAGGAATCCCACACAGACACGGGGAGGACATGCAAACTCCACACAGACAGGTCCAGGCCGGGATTTGAACCCAGGACCATCTTGCTGTGAGGCCTCAGTGCTCAATAAACATGTGGAGAAATAACGAATGCAGATGCTTCCATACAGATGTACTGCAAGTTACAATTAAGCAATTAGCATCATATCATTCTCTGTGGCATGTGTAAAAATGTTGAGCAGACCCAGTTGACCTCAATTTTGGATCAAGATGGCAAGAGGGAAAGACTTAACTGACTTTGAAAGGGGGTTCATTATTGGGGCGTGGATGGCAGGAGCTTCAGTCACAAAGACAACTGGCTAGTGTTTCAATAGGAACAGTGAATAAAGTGACATCTGCATTTAGATCCATGGGAAAGACATCAGTAAATAGGATTGGAAATTGTGGTCAAACTGTGCTTCTTGTTCATTAGTGCGATATGTAAGGAAAAACAGAAGAGCAACTCTTCCTCAGGTGACTGTCAATGCAGATTGTGATCAGACTGTGACAGGAAGAACAGTCCGTCGACAACGACATATAGAGGGATACTGTAGTAGGGTTGCAGTGCATAAACCTCTCATTACAAAGAAGAATGTACATTTGAGATTTTGGTGGTGCATAAACCATAAGCACTGGCCCACAGAGATGTGGGAAAAAAATTATGTGTCAGATGAGTCATCCTTCACCATTTTCTTGACAAGTGGGCAAGTGCATGTGTGGCGTACACCACGAGAATGGTGCAGGCCTGAATGCTTGACCCCTGCAGTGAGGGGGTCCGGTGGCTCTGCTATGCCATGGCATTTTCCTGGCGTGGTTTGGGTCCACCTGTCCTCTTAGAGTGAAGGGTCACTGCAAATCAATACAAATTTATTCTGAGTAATCATCTAATCAACAATTTTATCCTGATGGGAGTGGTTTCTTCCAGGGTGACAATGCCCCCATCCACAGGGTACGAGGGGTCACTGAATGGTTTGATGAGTATGGAAACGATGTGAATCACATGGTATGGCCTTTGCAGTCATCTTCAACCCAGTTGAACACCTATGGGAGATTTTGGACCGACGTGTTAGACAGTGCTCTCCACCACCATCATCAAAATACCAAATGAGGAAATATCTTTTGGAAGAATGGTCTTCCATCCCTCCAGTGTAGTTCTGAAAATATTTGTAGAATCAAGGCACATTGAAGCTGTTCTGGCAACTTGTGTGAAGGCACTTCATCACATTGGTCTGTTTAATATTTATGTTGAGGACCAAATCGTTGGCATTGTTCCAGCAGAAACAGTTGTGTGTGTACTGTGAGTGACAGCAGACAATTTCATCTTCATTTGGTTTTCGCTTTTCTAACTATCATACTAGATTGAAATAGTTAGAAAATGTTTTGAGCATCATTTCCATTTCAGAGATAAGTAAACTCAGTCATTAAGGCTGACTAAAAATGGGGCATTGTTTGAAATTGTTGGTTGCCTGATGACTGATTTAGGAAAATAATTTAAACTGAAAATGTAAAATGTTAAACAGTAAAAATTTTAATTGAGAACATGTCAGACAGCAGGTTGTTGCATTACTGTAGGCTTGACAACATCCAAAAGTGAAAGAGCAGCTGACAGGTAAGTTTCATGCCTCAGGGCATACGAAAAAGCCAGAGCAGCTGGGGAGGAGGCGTTGTCAGGGGTCAGCTATGTCACTGTGAGCTCCAGCAACAGAAGCAGCAGGTCAGAGAGGAAATCTGTCTATTTTAGAAGTTGATTGACAGTTGCTGATATGCCCTGCATGTTAGAAGTTGATGATGTTAGAAGACAGTTTTTGCTCCTTGAATTTTATAGCAGAGTTCCACAATATAGACTTTACATTTTGGTCAGTTTGTACTGGGTATTGCCGTTACAGTGTGGTCATTATAAAGAAAACAACTTTGGTGGTCTACTCACAAAAATCTTACTATGATTGCATTATAATTTGATGCTTTCTTTAGACTCTACACAACTTAAAGTTTTTAAGGGAAGTATACACAAACTAAGTCACACTATAACAAGCCTTGTCTAATCCCAGAAATACTGTAGTAATTCCACAATTCAGAAATGCTCTTTTCAAATGTCTCACATTGATACTCAACAGTGAAAGCATTGGCATTTCTTCATTTCTAACTTTGGAGCTTTTCTTTTGACTGGTGTAATTAGACTTTGGCGTGAATGGTTTCAATAGTTATTCAGTCATTTAATTAAATTTGTATTGAATTCAAAATATTATTGTGTGGAATCACTTTAGGGGTCTTAGAAAATAATGAATTTTCAAGTTGCTACGTAATATTTTGCAGTTTGTTGATTTGTTATGCTAAATGTACTGTGCATTTTCAGTTTCATACCTGAGTCAAATTTAAATGAGTGTATTTATATAGTGTTAAGGAATATTATGCATGACATTACTCAGAATTGTATTGTCTAAATAATGAAACATGTAGGAAATGCTGCTACTGACTAATAATGAATGGTAACTATAATTCAGCTGTAATTAATACATGGAAGCTGCTGCTGTGGCAGCCCTTATTTAGCATGTGTATTCTGTGGTGTCTGTGTCCCCTTGCCCATAGTCACTCATCTATAGTGTAAACCAGTTCTTGTTCTACTTCTTTTATGGGGATCTTTTTTAATCTGCAGACACTTTGTAAAAATAGGTCTAAAGGTAGGGAAGATAAATGAGAAAACATCTGCTATTTTCAGGGTCAGCTTTGACAAACGAGGGAGTGGAGCTGGGAAGCTAGGGAGGGCTTCACAGTTAGGTCAGTGCTCTCAGGAGGCTAAAAGAAAGTTATTGTTGTTGCTGTCCTGTCTAAGGCTGAACATACCATGAGCTTAAATAGGGACATTTCACACAGGTGGGGAAAAAAGTTACTCAGACCCAAAAAAACTATTTCTAAAGTAAAGCCACTGAACAAAGTCCTGAATTTCATAAATTGTGAACAATCCCAAGCGTCACTGATTTTGCTGAGTACATTTATTTATCAGTTTTTGTTCTGTGCCTGTTTTGTGTTTCTTACATGCCAGTTTTACACCTTCTGCTTTCCTGTCACTTGTTAGCTTATGTTATACTACAACATGATATTCACTACTTGGCATAAACTCAAATGGAATAAAACCATAATGCGCAGAGGAAGTTGATGTCCAGGAAACTGGTGCTCCTCTGATTTTGCAGTACTCACAAGGGCTGTGTAGTTATTTAGCCTGATGCTACTGTTGTGGCTTGGGGCTATGAAGCCTATCAAAGAAATGGATGGTGCAATCAGAGAATGTGGGGAATTTGTTTGCAGGCTAGAATTGCTGAATTGCATGCCCTGAGTAAATGAACACTAAAATTTATGAGAGCTGAATTGAAAATACATTAAAACATATAATTGACAATGTTAAATAGACGGTCATTGCAAAATTAGAAAATCTGATGAAAAAAATATAATACTTTAGACTAATTTTTTGTTATACTGCTAGCAATGGTGAGTGAATACTTGGCACAAGTGTAGAGTTGTTAAAAAATGTTAAAGTTGAATTAACACTGGACATTTTACTGTATATATATTTATAAATGGGTTATTCATTTATAAATAATTTCTATTCATAGAAATTACAACACTTTTTTAACATTTCAGAGCACCATAAAACTGTGTGATTGGTGGTTCTGACTGCAACCACTATCTCTGAATTTCAGATGTCTGAGTTTCTACTGCATTTATCTCTTCCCAGAAGATTATTTTTTGTGAAAATTGTATCATTCTGATGATATTACTATTTCATAGTATTTATTCTGCTGAGTGTCATCTGAAAATCTTTGAAGTAATTGTCAGTTTGGTAAATCTCCAACATTTTTTGCATTGTGTGCTCTAATTAGAACACAGTGAAATGCACTGTCTAATTTAAGTGAATATGTTTAAAAATTCAATAACGTTATTATGCTGCATAATCCTTCAATAGAGTCGGTATGAGAATATGTGTTTATAAGTTTTTAAATTTTCATGTTCCTGAATTTTTCAAATCTTTTTTCCAGATTTGTAGTATTTTAGGATTAGTTCTGAGTTCTGAGAGGAGCAACAACACATTTACTGCAAATTCCCTTTCCTGTTGCAATCATTTTAACACATTTAGACTCGTAATTTTCAGTTTAAATAAATTATTTAAATTATCTGCTGTTAAAAGTTGAATTAAACAGCCTGATGAAGCAGTATAAAAGCAATATTTTGGAGGCAGTTGATTCATTGCGAGCATTCATTGTACCGTCCATCCTGAGTAATTTGAACCCCATGAGGAGATATGCATTTTTAAAATAAAATAGTAACATGAGGTAAGTTTTTCTGAGATGGTGCCTTCTTAGCTGCGAGTCACTCATCATACTCCCAATGCTGTGTGGGCAGATTGATGTATAAATAAAGCAGATGGTGAGCAATAATAGCAGTATGGCATTGCAGAGTTGACACAGAGAGAGCACTGAGTGGGATAAGAGGTGCAATATAGGACCAAAAGTCATTCAGTGACTCACTGCATTCACTCTCTACGTTAACTCTTTGCATCTTTAAGGGGATGCTTGCAATATAATATCATTATGAAATTTGGGGTAAAGTATTGCCTCTCAAAAAGCCTCACCTGCCTTACCTTTCTGGTTTAATCAACCATTTGGCTTTTGCATCATCTGCCATGATCCCTTACTGCAAACAGACTGTAGTGAACATTTCCATATTATTCTGCAGTCAAATGAATCTGATTGGTATGAATCTGATTGGCATTTACATTTAGGTGTACCGATCCAGTCGGCAATGTACTGTGATAACCAGAAGAGGTAACTGACTGTCTTGTCAATAAAACTACATTGCCTGAATTGATCTGCATGTTCACAAAATGGCAGATCCTGTTGTTGCTGTTTGGCATTTACTTATGGGAAGAGAAGAACAGGTTAAGTGTATGTTCAATTGATCACGTTTGCTATAAAAAGACATTGGATGGCCATAATGACCTTTTAAGGCATCTTACAGCAATTAAGTCAGTTGGGTTTCTGCTTTTTATGTCTGCCTTCGGTCATCTTTGTGTTTGAATTACTACTGCTTCTTGCTCATTGACTCTTCCAGGGACAACAACAAGCCAGCCTTGGAAATGCACATCGATTACAGTGTAGATTTGTTCACTGTTTACCAAAATGGCTTTCTTCCCTTTCTCCCATACATTCTCAGTATACCAATTATGTGCATCTGTTTGCTGCGAAGATTAATAACCTTTGGAGCGCTGCCTCCCTGGATTTCTCTTGCGCTTCTCCCATAAGCCACATATTGAACCTTGGATCAATGGTTCATCCTTTAAATGATAAACAAACTGCAGACAGATTGCAATTGTGTTCTGTGTGGCACAGTTCACTGTTAATAAATATAATTAAACCTTACACAATTGTTTAGGGTTACAGCCATCTGAGTAACTCTTTGTAGTATGGGCAATGTCAAAGTCTAATAACAGTTTTGCCCTTTCCTGGGTCAAACATTATTTATTGATAATACTGACTTTGAAGGGCAGGCAGATTACTTTGGGGAAATTAAGAAATATGCCATTTCATGTTGTAAGTGAAAAACATGATTATTGTTAAATAAAAACTTCTAAATCAATATTAATATGCTCAGAGGCAGCCAGCTTTCCATCATAGCCCAGACATTACAACATTGTGCTTGCTGCATCAAGCAGATGGTTCCAATAGACTGAATGCACTTCTTAAACAATTTATACAGTAACATTTTAGATACAGATTTTTTTTTTCAACTTGTATTTTATATAAAGCCTGTACTTCTGAGGGTGAACTGGGATCACAAAGAGTTCTGTGACTAGTCATTGAAAACCGTGGTCTCAAGCATCCTGGCAGGATAATGGAGGGCCTTTCTTTGGCTCTGCTGACAACAGCACAGGCACCATTTATATTACTGAAGAGTTTTTTCCTCTCGTCATTATTATTCTCCCTGCCTCCCCACCCCCATAATGCAACTGTTTTATCTTGGGGCAAAATACCATTAGGAAATTCAGGAACCATGTCGGCTGTGTCTGTGGCTGTCTCGAGGAAAGGGCAATGATAAAAGTGACGTTTTCCAACTGGTCAGTATTTTTAGAGCTGTGTGCAAGCTCAAAGAAGTCTTGGCAGCCCAAAGAACTGTACATGCTTGACTCTTTGATGAATAAGAAAGATCCTGGTTAAAAAGATGTCATTTGGGAATTTTCTATCTAGCTGAGTGTTTCACTATTCAGACTATTGGACAGGTTCATTGGTCAAGAATATTTGCTTCACAAATCCTTCATTCTGTAGAAAAAAAATATCAACAATATAAATACATTAAAAATGTTTTATTAATATAAAATTCAGTTATACTTTTCTGGGAACAGGATTAATTTAAGTCCTCTTGTCATCTTGCTCTACACGTATGCCTGTTTCATCCCTGAGCACAGTTGCACGCATGCACTGTCAAGCATGGCCCGTCGGAGGTTAGTGTTCCTTTGGCAGGTCTACTTGATCGAGGTTGATCTGGCACCAGGGCCTTTGTCTTGGGGGTCACAGAAGGTACTCTACTATGAACTCACAGCTGTCAGCTGCAGCTCTTGTGTTACCACAGTGTCATGACCAGAGCCTGTTTTCTCACTCAGCCAGCTCAAACAACCCCACATCCAAACCCAACTTCACTGTATGTACCTACATCATGGAACAGAGCAAGAAGGGTATAGAGGGTATGCATTGACGTCACTTTCCCACCGGAATACGCCCCCTCAGTCAGGACTGAGTGGCAAAACATGCTGCGACGTGGCTGCTTTTAGTAGAGGAAACTGCAAAACCGGGAGTAAAACAAACGATTATCTGCTTAAATTAAAGGCAGTTGGACTCGACAGTGATCCTTACAACTTACCAAAGAACCAGTGGTCCATGGACATTCAACAAGAAATCGGAGCTATCTTTTTACAGACTGCTGAAAGCTAAAGAAAAGAGAAGCAAATGCATCGCAACTCAAATCCAGGCATCGAAACGTGGATTTGCGGTTGTTATTTTGTGTCAGGTATGTTGGATTTTTGGGTAAAATCATACCTTAATAATTTATATGCTTGGCTAGCTAATACTATCTAACCATCCCCCCCTTTGTTGGTAGAACACAAGGCTCATCATCATGGATGTTTTTAATTAAATGCTGACAAAAACTTTACAGTTACACAGAATATAAATGAAAAATGCTAAATATTTAATTGATGAGTAGTCAATACAGTACATAACTTAAGGTATGAATTTAACCAAAAATCCAACATACCTGACACAAAATGACAACCGCAAATCCACGTTTCGGTGCCTGGATTCCAGTTGTTTCCGCAAATTGCAGCGATCCATTTTCTTTAGCTTTCGGCAGTCTGTAAAAAGAGAGCTCTGATTTCTAGTTGAATCTATTTGTACAGTCAATCGCACAACAACTCTTTCCCATTTTAGATGTGTTTTTTGTGTTTTCGCGGCATTCAAACTGAATGCTAACGCTGCCACTCAGTAGTCTTTCTGCGACTCAGTGGGTGTAACCGCAGTGACTTCCACTTACTGTGACGTCATGTGCATACACTCTATAGGCTTCTACCACTGTTTATTTTCCTCTGAATCCATAGTACAGCACATCTTGGATATTATTGTGCTTCTGTTTTGAACCACAGAGTGAGGGACAGTACCTGCCACACCTTGTGCTATTTTTACAGGTTATAGTATTTGGTCTGTTCAAATTGTATGTATTTTGTGTGTATTCACATGGTATAGAATAACAGAGCAACCTGTCATGTTTCCAATAAGCTCCTACTCTAAGTTCATCCAGGCACCTAAATACGATAGTATGGTCTTAACTGAATGGTGGCTATATTAATGTGAATTAAAGGCACGAGTGCAATTTGCAATTCTGTGTGGATGTGAAGGTGAATATGACAATGTGAAGGGCTGAGCCCAACTGCTCTGTAGAGGCCATATGCCCTGCATCTATGAAACATCTTGGCAACGGTACCTATGGGCTTCCACCTTACACCCCACTTTTCTTTTGTTGTTGCCATTTCCCCCCCATTTTCTTCCCAATTTTAGTCTTTATACCAATTCCCCGTGTGGACCAGCCACAGTCCTGGTCGATGCGCTATCCCCTGTCGGTCTGGGGAGGGTGTGGACTGCCACATGCGTCCTCCGATACATGTAGAGTCACCAGTCGCTTCTTTTCACCTGACAGCCTGGAGTTTCACTGGGAGAGCGTAACGCGTGCAGAGGTTCACGCTCTATGGTTTACGGGAACCTGGGGTGGATGTCGCGGGTATCTATCAACTATCATATGGCTGGTGGGCGGCAATTTCCTTTTATCGCTACACAGAGTGGCCATCAAAGTTGCCAGGATGTGTAACACCGAGTGAATTTGTTTTCATTTTTCTAGCTGTCTCAGTGCTTTTCAGGGCCAGCCTCATGAGAAGAGCGTGTCCATTAGTCCCCACCAGGGTCTTCTGACAGCCCAGGCATTCCTGTGCCACCCTAAAAAAAGAAAAAAAATAGTCAAAGTCTCTGAAAGCAGTGATTTTATTCTTCCCTTCAAGGCCTGTAGTCCCCAGCGAATAGAATTATATTTAAAATATTTATTTTTTCCAGTTTGATTCTGGACATGATTTTCCCTCTCTGTATAGAGACCTGGTTCACATTTTGATTCTATGTATTTGTTCTGTGTCTTGCTGCTTTATGAAAATAAGATTCAATTCTAATTCAATTCTTTCTATCTGAACATGTTAAATCTCTAATAAAATAAACATGCAATCCCAGTGAGAGGAAAAAGAGGCAGGTTATAGAGAATCAGAATGCTCTGTAGAATTAGCCTTTTCATAATTGATAGTAATCCACAGGAAGTGGCTTGCAGTACACAGAACAGTTTAATCTTTTAGGAGTGTATTCACAACAGCCTTCTGTTACTGCAGTATATCTCACGTGCAGAGGACACTACAGTTACAGTCAATGTGGCAGTGTACCGTATGTCATGAATTGGCTATGAATGGACTAATCATATGCAGACTTTTGGTGTGAATTAAAGTCAAATCTTCCCATTGTTTATGCTCAAACAAATGGTTGATAATATTGAAGGTATCTCCTATTTTATGGATTTTTATGAATGCCAAGATAATGACAGAAAACCCCACACAGTGTCATGGATTCATTGGGCCTTTAGGTAATACTGTTTCTGTGGTCCTTTCTTTCAGTAATGTTCAGCCAAGTATTATCAAATAAGAAAGAACTGGGCCACATTCCCTAACGATTTTCCAAGACTGTGATCCCATGTTGCAAAGATTTTTTTAAATATGATTTCTTCTGCCCTTTAAAAGTAATTATAAATTTACTGAAATTGTATAATTCCATAATTAAAACATTCATCTTATTATATCTGGAGGCTGTGTAACTAATGGATATTGTATTAAAGACTCATAACTAAAAAGAAAACCTGAGTTGGATGTGTTTGAAAAGTCTCTGAAACATATACATTATGTATTTTAAAAGACATTGTATCTAGGAAAGTGATACAGTGATGTTAATTATTGAGTTGAATTTATTTTTGAATTTACTGCATGAATTCTGACATTACCGTACAATCAGATAATTGAGATGATGAGGACTAGGTATGCAAACAGTGACCACACTGAAAGTCTCTAGTTAACTATGACTGCATTACAAACAGTTTGTTGAGCTAGCAACAAAGACTGACGACAGTGACCAAAAGTACCTAATGCATTTATGATCTTCTTGGACTCGGCTTGAACTGTTTTTTTTTTTTGAGGGAAAAAAAAAAAAAAGCTTACCTTGGCTATGCCACTGTAATGGCAAAATGGAAATACACCCAAGATTAAGACACACACATAAAAAAAGTTAAATATGATGCATCATTTAGGCCACAGAATAATTAACCTGAATAATTAAAAATGACTTAATTCCCTCAACTACCCAGTGGAGTATTTGAAGCCATAAGTTTGACCCACATATTGCAAATAGAGAAATACATTTTTTCTGAGAAGTAGCCTATCTTGGTGTAGAACTGTAATGGAATCTGTATTGGAGAAAGACCTTCAGGCATTGGATACAATCATAAAAGGTCTCAACACAAAAGCGGCTTCAACATATCTGAGTGCAGTGCCATTCACTGGTACTGTACTACTCAGGGAAAGCTTCAAGAAGCCTAATGGATGGAAGACTGCAATGAATGAATGCGCTAATGTTCTAACTAGCTGGCAGCAAATACCAGACATAATCAGACCAATGCAGAGAGGACATTTCTCCAGGTTACAGGAGAAGACCATTATCTCAGTGCAGTGTGGCTTCTGATTGGCCAATAGTCCAGAGAGTCCTAGGAAATGCCAGCGTATTGCTCTGACCTTTAGAGAGATTACATTTCCTTTTACATTCCTGAATATGTTTTGGTTCATTATTTTTCAGGCTACTGAACAGTTTATTAAATAGTTTATAAAATAAACAGCAGGCATGAGGATCATGCAGGCAAGACAAGAAAACAGCTTCTCTGGCTATTTGTAAAGTCAAAACAAGAATAATTGGTTTCTACAGTGATGTCTTGGCATATTGTGATTCTCACTGATAGTACACAGTAAGAAAATAGCACAAAATAAATAACATTTAAATGAGTATTCACTTGAATTGGCACTTTAAATGTGAATGATCAATTTAAGGTTGATAAATTGCGAGAGAGAGAGAGAGAGAGAGAGAGAGAGAGAGAGAGAGCTGTTACACCACTGAGTATAATGGTGACTTCCAATATGACCCAAAGAAGCACACTAAGAAGCTTCAACTGTTGTGACCACACAATGAAATGCCCCATGTTAATTGAACTATAACAGATAACATTTGGTCACATTCTGGACTAGGGTTAAATTAACACTGTCAGAGTTGAATTAACACTGGACATTTTACTATGCATATACTGTTAAATCCAAAAGTATTCAAACAGTTGTGGCAAATTAGTTTTTTTGCTTAGCATATTTTGAATTACGTTACAACAGTACCATTCAATGAGATTATTTGAAGTATTGCACTGAAGCTGACTGTTACAACTTATAAAATGAATATTTTGCATGTGTCAGCAAGTGTTTAGAGAGAGACTGCTAATTAAAAGGTAGAGAAACACCGTTGTGAGTCTGAATGGGAACATTGAGGAGATATTGTGAACATTAGGGGTGTGAACACAAGACACAGGAGAACAACACAAGCATAGAGAGCTGTGAATTGTTCTTTTTCTATCAGGAGTAAAACAGGGAGAAGTCCCGTGGAGAGTGACAGGGAGGTGAGAAAGAAACAGATGAACCAGGTGATGGCAGTTTAATGAATCTCTCACTGAGCACCATGTGGTCAAGTGAATAATGTACCAGCAGATGTAGGGATTTATAAATCATTACTGCAGGAGTGGTTTTAGGATGGGCTAACATGCAGAGAGCAAAGAGCTTTGAGATTCCAAACCTATAAGCAGGAAATTCTGCCTTCAAGGTGCGTCCTAGATTCGTTGCCTTTTGAGGTTCTTTTTCTGGTAGGATGCTATCTTCAGAGGGAGCTCAATGATGCAGGTAGTGAGTTTGTTGTAATAACAATACCACGGCAAGGTTTGTCAAAAAAAGAATCCAAGTAGTCCATGTTTGACCTAAAGTTTGACCTAACGTCTCTCACTACTTGTAGGACTATGCCCCATTTATGCTGCGAGATATTGAACCTACATAGCCCAATTAAGTACATTATATACATATTCTGAAAGCTCTGTTTTACTTACTTTCTTATCTATCTCATCTTTTCTTATTTTAGTGTATTACTTCTTCCATTGTTTTGCCGTGTTTTCACTTCGCATACACAAAGAGGCTCGAGGCTAACATTAAACAGCCTATTTGCTGCATTGTTAACTGTGCATTTGACAAGGAAACTTTGATTTGATTTGATTTAATCACTCAGTTAATTTGGTAATAGACTAGATATGTTATCTGATGTTATTAATAAGCATAATTATAGCTTACCTTCAAGAAAATGTATGTGTCTAGATTAAGGTATTGGCATTCATCTGCGAGTGTGATCGTCCACTAAGGCTGTCAAAAGTGCCATGAAATTGAGTTCGAATATTTGCTTTTGTAATTAGTTAGAGTTTGAATATATTCGAATATCATTTGCATATAATTCACAAAAATAAGCTGCTTATTGTCGGGTGCAATATGCAGGTGACACTCCCTCTAAACTGGCCTGCACGTTATTTTCCACAAGCGGGCAGTGGAATAGAGGACATTGTTGAACTTTCATACTAGGTTACTACATCTGGGGCCTCATTTATAAAACATATTTTAGATCAACTGTGTTGCGCGTACGTAGAAAATCACGTCAAAGTAGTGATTTATATAATTTCAACATGACTCGATTTTACCGTGGAAACGGTTGTGGCTCTACGTCAGGTCTTCACTTGACGCATGCACGCAAGTTCGTTTTATAAATGAGCCCCCTGCAGTTTCTATAGCCTAATGCGCAAATGAATAAAGCACTTTCTCGTGGATGTAATTTGCCACAGCTCGGCATTTATTAATCACAATAATAGGGGAATGATTGTTTATAGGAAATCCCTGTTTATTTGTTAACACAAAAACTATTCAAACGGCTAATACTTGTTGCCTAAAAAACGTAAATTACTTGCTCTCTTTAGTTTGTTTAACTTCTTTCATCATCCAATTTTATCAAAATCTTCAGAACAGAAAGGAAACATAGTCTGCCATGGGAACATTATTTAGCCTAAATTGTTAGCTGACCAGATCTGTTGAACGAAGTGAAAGAAGAGGCTGGCTCGCGAGGCTAGCTGACCAGTAACGTTAAGTGTCCATGGAGCTGAAAGTATCACCGGAGGTTATTGGCAAGGAAAACCAGACGATCCACTTGCTCTGGGTCCAGGGCAGAACGTTTTTAGTTGACAGAGGAAGCAACGTTAGCACAGGAAATGAACTTTGCGTGCATGAACATGATTCGCCGTATGAAATTAAAGCCTGTATATTCATGTTAATTACAAAACGCGGGATCCAAAACTAATATTTGAATGCTCAAATTTAGGTTCGAACTTAAAAAAAAAAAGATTTTCGAATATTTTTCGAACTTCAAATATTTTTTGACAGCCCTATCGTCCACAAGTTTCATTCACAACAAACACTTCTTAGTCTTGGGCTTGGAGAATGGAATAAAAATAACACCCTACCTCCCTCCAGATGTTTTGGCTTATGTGTCTAGTTTGCAAGTTCCCCAACAACACTTCCATAAGAAGCTTCGTTACTTGTAGCTAAAGTTTTTCCTGCTTTCAGATATGTTGTTGCAGACAATATCGACAGTAGATGTCGGAGAAAGTGGTACATGGAAAGCAGGGACTGCAGTGTCATAATTTGGTAATGGTCAGCTGGCTACTTCCATCAGATGACTTTAATCAGATGTTGTTATATGTAGATGTAGCTAAATGCCCAATGGGGATAATTATTGACTGTGGGACTGTAGCATTTGTGGTGATGCAATCGGCAGGAAAAAAGAAGAAGGAGAAAAAAACACAAAATAAGCTTAGGGCTTTATAGTGTGGACGTGTGAAGTTGCACCTGAATTTCGTGTGTTTACATGAGGTCAGAAGGTACAGAAGTTAATGTTCTTAGGAGATGAGAGTTTGTGGTCATTATGGTTATTTCTTTAGGAAACCAGACTGGGTGCAGTATAGGTATGGGACATGCCCTGCCAAGTCGCAACATACCTGCCATCCCAATCTGGGCATGATAATAAAATATACCAGTCATGAGTACATTTAACCTCTACCTTTCATGTCACAGACCACTTATTTGGACAGTCTTTAATATGTAGCAGGTACACATACATTTGATTTTGAAAATGTGCACCTTTTTAGATTCAGTTTCAATTTTAGATTTCACTTTCTTCAGTCATGCTGTACAAGGAATGATCTATAAACTATTCATAAAATTCTGTAGACCTGGGCCAGAGGTTCTGATCAACTCCTCTGTTCTGAAGTTACAAGCCCTGGGTGTATGCTATTATGTCTCCTGTGAGCTGGTTAATGTGAGAGAATAACCTCGCTGCCCTTTTTGTCAAAAGCAATATTTGGTCTGTCAATACCCTTGGTTTGGCCTGTGGTAGCAATAACACAATATTAAAAAGTTATGTGAATGCAGAAAAAATATCATTACATTCAATTCAAATGCAATTCTTAAACAAAATGCCACAAGAAATGATATAGATACAAGAATAATCTTTCTGCAGTCAACAACCGGGTGAGAAATATGCTGTTGAGGGGTAGACCTATAAGCACGAGGTTAAGTATCTCTAGTGCACTGGAGCTGTAGCTTCCATAAAAAATAGAGGATTTGACAAGAGTCACAAAGACGATACATAATGAACAGGAGACATTGCTAGTTAGCAGACTTGAACATAATGTTCACTTGCTATTGTCTGTTTGCTAGTAACTTGGATCTTAGATTTCAGAAAAATCCAAATTCAGGAGACATATAGATTGCTGATTGGGCTGGGGATTTGTAAGATTTTTCCATTTTGAAGTTTACCAATTTTGCCTAATTTCAATTTCTCATATAGGCCTCTGAGAAGCCAGCATGGTCACATTGATTAAAATATGTCAGATGTGTGCTGAGCATGTGATGGGTGAGATTTGAGGTCTGTTAGCTAGCATGTTAATGCTACAAATGATTGCCATTTAATTACAATGGCTATAAACACAATAACGAACGGTAGCATTTTGAGTGTTTGTCGCTATCTTAATTAGTCATTTTAGTCATTTTTAGTCATCATAAGTGAGGCCAAATTGTTATTTTAGATACGTTTCTCGTGATGTTTAGCTTTCTCGATAGCCAAAGTTTTTTGTGGCTGTTTTTATTTGCATTACTTTTACAGGTGCCCCAAGCATACCTTTAGACCATATTTGGACAATAATTATCAGTTTAATTAATCAAGTCGTGACATAGTCAATGATCAGCAACTCTGATTGCTGCGATCTGATTGCTGTCAAAGTTAATTAAAAAATAATAAACTGGCTATGCAGTGTAATGGTATAAATGCCGCAGACTAGCACTGAAACATACATAATGTTTTGCCTATGTGTCATTACTTGAATTCTGTATTCACCCACTTAGCCAACAACATTGAGAATGCCTGTTACAGTCACTGTTACCACACTTTTCACCTGTTACCAGCACAGCTGAATGGAGTGGCTCCTTCTGTCACCATGTTTGCTTACTTACCCTTGGGCTCCTTGCAAACAGACACTTGAAACTGTTTATGCTGACTTTCCTTTTTTGCAGTCCCTTTTGTGCTAAATAATTTACACCACACATCATCTACGTTTGGATACAGCGGGACCATAAAATGCCAGGAAATGATTTTTCTCATTGGATTAAGAATTTAAGGTTTTATTAAATTGTTCTGGTGAGGAATTGAAGTTTATGGATGCCAATATTGTTTGAGAACTTAAAAAACAATATTTGTCACAAATCAAAAATTATTCTGTGATGAAAGTTGGTCTGTCTTCTTTTTGATAAATAGATATACTAGAGGACATACTCAGCCTAGAACAATAATGTGCACAAAGACGTCTGCTTTTCTGGAGTGTATTCAGGGCTCTACTTTCATTGTGTTGTACCACTTAATGTCCTCCAGTTTGCTGCCCATTTCTTCCCTGTTAATATATTAATGATTAAAAAAGATTGTACCCTGAAAAACTTAATTTGGAGGAGTCTCAACTGTAGAGTGTACTCAGAAGACTCCTTTCTATCAGCTTATATATTATATATAGTTTTTCAGAGGGAAGAAACTTCTTGAAATAGGAGTACTAAATTTAAAACTAGGACAGACATCTCCTAATTAATAAGCAATAAGATAATAAATGATAAACAAGTCAGCTTAAGATCAATTTCATGTCATGTCAGTAAGTTCACAGAATACAATTCATTCATTAAAACAACCCATAGATCATTTCAGACATTTTTCAATTCTTGAATTAAATTTCCATTCACCTTCTGAATTGAATAAATTAAAATGTACATAACTCGTATACTGTATAAGAGGCTTTCCTCATAACAAACAAAAGACAAAGATCCCTATGCGCACATAGAGAGAGAGAAAGAGGAACATTACCATTAGCCCTAGAGACCGGCAGGTTTAATGCCACTCAGGGGAGGACAGACTTTGTTTGTTGTGTGAGCTAGATGAAACTGAGAATGAGGTTCATTTTTTGTTTTACTGTCCTGTCTACGAGGACGTAAGGGATGTACTTTTTAGTAAAATGTCCTCCATTTATGTTGACTTCTTTGAGCTGGATGATTATGAAAAACTTGAGTTGTGCTTCAGGAAGGGAACTTTCTTTGTAGCAGATTTTATTTGCCAAGCTTGGGAGAGAAGGCAGAATATTTTGTTTAAGACCGAGCTGTATAATAATCTGTAATTTTGTAATGAAATGAAATGTAATGACATATTTGACAACTGCAACTGTATTTTTGGTGTCTTATAAACCCATAAGGGTTGGGCACTTTGTGTGCATGACACGAAAATAAAAGGAAGTCAATCATTCCTCATGCTTTTATAATCACATTATATTTCTAAACTTTATGTTCCATTGCATGTACTTTTGGCAAGACATCTGGCAAACTGGCCTGATTACTTTCTCTTTCAATTCAGATATATGCTATGAAGTATGTTGTGATTATTTTAATACACTATAATGGTAATAAAGTTTGAACTCTAATAGGATGCTGTAATTAAAGCCCAAACCCCATGGGCTTTCTAGTTCGTCCTCCCACCTTAATGACTCCACATAGTATTTTGACGGCTGCACAAATTGTAAATACTAGGTTTGCATTTGTACTCATAACAAAGAGGCATGCGGTCTTTGGTGTTCTGTGTCCTGATTCCAGTGTGGTTAGTGGGCTGAAAAGAGCAATAGGTTTTATCCTGTGCTAATGATCTCCCTGTAGGTCAAAGGAAACTTTCCACTAGTCTGCGAAGCTGCAGACTGAAAAGAATCAAGGCTCCTTTTGGGAATTTCAAAATACCTTCATTAATTCCGCTGTCTGATTTTAGAATAATAAGCCTAATTATATACCCAGAATCAATTTCACTGGGGTTGCACTTGAAACATGGGTGTAGGGGCCTGAGCCCCGTCCATCTTAAGGCGTGTGTGGTGGGGGGGACTCGCTTTTTTTCCATTACATTGCCTGTTTGATTGAGTTGTGTCGAAAAACTTCTAAAATGGAGCGCCTAAAATGGAGCTAGCATGGCCTAAAAAATTTCTACAACTTGAAATTCCCTAATTAAAAAAAACTAAAATAAAATGCTGCTCTTGTTTTATATACAAATACTTATGGGTGTGAGCCTATATCTACTGTACATTATTATTTACCCCCCCTTAGATACCTACAGTATGTATTTCATTTCCTCCTGGAGATCTGGAGATCTCATATTTTAATGCAGCCTGATCTTAAAAGTTGCTCAGCTTCTGATAAAATTAATTCCTGTATAATTAATAATTATGGCTCTCAAATTAATGCATTAATTTTGATTAATTAATTATAAAATAACATGTTAAAAAATAACGCAAATTAACACATATAATAATATTTAATGTTTATGTTAATTAATTGATGTACCGATCTTACTGTAAGTTGTTGCATGTTGAATAACACTATATATCTTTCAAACGACGACTGAAGACTCACCTCTTCAGGCTGCACCCCTCCCCATCCCTCCCTACCCCCCTGTAAATGACTGTAAGCTTAGGGTTGTAACTAGGCAGCTGTTTCGTAGGTGACTTAGGTGCATTAACTGTCTTAACTACTGCTTGTATTTTTTTTTTTCCATAGATTGCGTTGTTGCCGTTCTCGTTGTGTTAGTGTTAATCAGTTTAACCTTCAGGGTCCAAGTTGAACTATGCGGTTGTTCCCTGCACTTGGACCGGTACTTCTCTCTAGGGGTTTCGTCATACTTGTTCCTGGTTATGGTTATACACTTTGTTGTACGTCGCTCTGGATAAGAGCGTCTGCCGAATGCCTGTAATGTAATGTAATGTAATCTATATTGCCAAATAACTCAACCGTCGCATTTTGCCACACTGTCACCCATTATGAGGTTCAGACACTCTGACAAACCGGCCCTTCAGGTGGAGCCGTCGGTGTGGCTCTGAGCCTCTGAGAGCAGCGCTAATTTCTAAACAACAAGAGAGCACTCAGGGTGCCACTGACACCACTGGAGTGAATTTACGAACGCACCCATCTGACACCGTGCGTCGCACAATGGTGCGTTAGTTGCGCATGTAAATAGTATGTTAATAGTTTAACAAGCACGAAACCGTCCAGACCCACGGCGCACCTGTACAAAGTGTCATGAGTAAAATTTGGCTAACTATATAGCAAGCTAGATATGGCATGCCCTCAATTCTGTAATGGTATTTATTGTTCTCTGTGTGTCCATACATCTGTATCGGTGGTACGTGCTAAGTAGGTTAACTAAAGTAGGCAAAACGCTAACATGTTAGGGCTAGCTAAAGTAACGTTAGGCGATAAAGCTGTGCTTAAAACTCTTGTGCCGTTCGAAGTGGTGATTCTGGGAGATGCACTTGCGCATGCGTCCTACTAAACGAAGCACTACCTGCGCATGCGTCCCACCAAACGTCCCTCTCAGGTCGTCCGTGAGTGAGTCAGTGAGTGACCACAATTTACCATGCATAGCCCTGTTAGCCCTGAAAAGACTGCTATGGCCACATTTTAGGTTAAGTGATAGGCTTATGTTCAATGATAAAAAGACATGTATTTGGAAAAATGATTGGAAATAAAACAATTTATTGATTTCTAATGCCCCCTTTTGATATTTCTATTCAATGCTTTACTGATGTGCCACAATAATGTAATGTTTTTGAGTTGAAATATCTTCATTTGGGGGATTTTACAAGCAAACATTGATATATGCGATTAATTACGATTAATTCGATTAATTAATCAGCATATCATGTAATTAATTTGATTAAAAAATTGACAATTGAAAGCCCTATTAATAATCTTAATTATTTACGAGCATAGAAAGAACACTCTCTGTAGTAATAAATCTAGAGAAATGTCTTGGATGGGCATGCATGTATTTTATGTATACATATGTTTCCATTACATCAAAATATCAAGGAAAGGAAATAATTCATGTATCTACTGATTCCATCCCATTCTGGCGTGCATTCAATCAACATTTTTCCTTTGCTTGCCAAACTGCCTGAAGCTACAAGCACTTGCTTTTATTTCAAATTCAAAGGTAAGGACAAATGTTGACTGAATCCAAGTATCAGAGTAATTTTGGAAAGATATCTGCAACCTACGTATTTGTCGGTGCCATGGTAACTACACAGCATTGCCATGGACATAATTACTCACACAAAGTTAACATCCAATGGCTTCCCTCACTGTTGCATAACATCAAGCATAATGCAGAAAACCTGCAGCATGTCTGATCATGATGTAACCACAACCCAGAGACATATACGAACATACACATACACAGACTCAAACATGCAGCGACAACAAAGGCAGCGAGATCTTGAATTTCAATGAATTCATGGTTATTGAAAGCCATGGCATTCTCACAGTTCTCCATGAGCACAAAGGATATGTTTCTTTCAAGCATAGGAACCCTGACACTTAAGTTGACTAAAATCCTTTCGTCCAATTTATTTTGCTGCGGTGCAAGAGCTCAGCTGAATAAGGTTTCTCAGAGATTGCTCAGATCACACTTGACTATTGAACCGAATTTCATCAATGGTAGTTTCGACATAGAATAAATGCAGTAAACTATTGAAGTAGCTTTACTACATAATGCATAAATTTAAAAGTCAATGTGCAATAATAAGGTGGAAATAACCAGAGATTGTATTTGTTGAAGTTTACTTGCAGTTTTGCCTTTACGCGGTTTCTCTTCTTTCTCCGTATGACACTCAGTCATGTAACTAATAATGTTCAAGCAGTAAAGGTAAAATGAAAGGTATGCGCACATGATGCTGAGCACAGTCTCACAGTGAACGGAGTACATGCTATTCAAAGTTTATTAGTGGAAGTGGTTCTTGGACCGGTGTGCTGTGCAGAGGGTCAGTATGGACATGTAGTGTCTCTTGGCTTGGCTGGCGTAGCTGCTTCAGCATGAAGCTGCAGGAGGCTGGCCAGTAGAGGGCTGCACACATCTCCAAACAGCGCTGGCTCTGCACCCGGGCTCTGTGCTGTGGCGCTGGGGGAGATGGCCTATAAACGCGGGCTGAATGCTGAATGTGTCACGCTGCAGCAACAGCCCACTTATCTAAGTAACCTTGTTAAATCCCAAAACTCCCCACACATCCCCGCTGCTTCCCTCTTTTATCATTCAGTTTTTTCCTCCCCTCTTCTCTTTCTCTCTCGCTCATTTGACTGTGAGGCAGAAGGTGGATCAGTCCTGTCCTGTTTCTTTTTTTTTTGTTGAACAAGCATGAAGCAGTAGCTCCTCTTTGCATTTTTGGCTGATGTCGTGTGCTGAAATATGCTTGATGGACGAGGTTTTTTTGGCGCCGTCCAGGGCAGATGTTAATGGCTAATGACTGACCCTCCGCTGTAATTGCTTGGAAAGTGGGAGATACTTGTCGAGGCTTGCAGTAATGAAAGTCATATAACATCAATTTGTGTAATGACAGCCATAGCCCTTGGCTCCTGGCAGATGTACACCTAGAAGCTTTGAATGTTAATTTTACCTCTGCAAAATATGACAATACAATATAATTTTTATAAGGTAATATGTAACTGGTCATATTTCAATAATCAGAAATTGTTTGTTTATTTATTGTTGAACATGCAGACAGCAGGCATACCACAAAGGGTAGGTCTATGTTTACAGATCGCACAGTATTGTAAACGATTTTTTATTCTTCCCTTCTGGCTGATATGTATTTTTGCTCTTTGCAATATAAATTGATTTGTAAGAACAAAGGCCTGCAAGATGCATATCTATGTACAAAGGAAACTAGTATTTCTCTGAGGACATGCCACAGTGTGGAACAAGAAAGAACAGTCTGATATTAGAGCTATAAGGGATGTTTTATCATGTCTGGAGATTTCTTTCAGATAAGGTTTGTTTGAAAATCAGCTGAATACATTGGATATGTACTAGATAGAGACATATGCACCTTTTTGATTGAACTAGATTTATAGCATACAGGATACATTGCCTCTTTAATGTTGTATTATTAATGATTTCCAAATAGACTTCATATCCAAAATGCATTTTGTATCGGTTGTTCCAGGCAGCCTAATTATTTAGGTATGTGCTCTATTTTGAATATGTTTGCTGAGAGAAAACTATCATTGTAGTACTGTGGTCTTTGCTATTTCCTGGGACACCTGTAATCATATTTATTGTCACAGTGTGGTATTATTATTCACTGCCTTACAGTAGATATGGTACTGGGTGTAGAAACAAGTAGCAGGATGCAGCAAAAAGGTGCAGCCAAAAGCCCTTTCATTATTGATGGCACAATTAATTTTGTCATTAGCAGCTGAATTGGTCACCATCAGTTTATCATACTTTACTTACTTCACTTGCTGTAATTAGAAAGGACTGCCAAAATATAATATGGCAGCAACAACACAGAAGCACATGGCTGCCTGTCTGCAGTAATGGACAGAAGGCTTGTAATGGTGCACTCATTAAAGCTTATTATATGATTTGCTTTGCTGTCAAGGATCTCACTTCTCATATATTCTCAGATACTGAACTGTTTTTGTCCTGCCGAATGGAGGTACCTGATTAAAAAGGGCAGTATGAAAATGTCTAGGTTATTATTTTTTCAAAGACATAAGCAGTGTTATGCAGCATCATAAAGTAAACATGCACAACCTCCTTGACTTTGCTGCTGAGCCCGATTATTGGGGATAAGTTGTTCAGCACTGTGACAGCGAGTTGTCTCGAAGGCTGCAGTGTTCAGTGTGAATTGGCATTTTAAAATCTCATACCCTTTCATTCACACAGCCTTCTTTGGAACACAGTCAGATTGCATCAGATCAAACACATTTGCCCTCAGTTTCTATAAATGCACTGTAATGAGCACAGCCCCAACCTCTGCCCATACAGGCCCAGGCTTCATTTCAATTAGCCTGTTGCAGTTAACAACCATGAAATCCGATTTGGTCACCCACTCGATCTGTGGTCAGCTGCACTCTACAAGAAGGATTAAGGTCATCCGTACATTTTTAAGGCAATCAAAAACCACATAAAGCATGACGGATTTTATGTATTTCTATGTGTCAATACAAACTGATTGCACATTAACTCTGATCCAAAAGTATGATTTCTATAAATATTAGATAAGCTTTTGATTCAGGGTCAAATAGTTACTGAGAACCTGGATACAGGTTGATATGAAATCCACATAGCAAGCAAGAAAATTCCATGTCTCATTCTATGTGTGCTGTGGGACATTGAGGATTGTGGTCCTTATTATTTTACATATTATCACAATATTACAGCCCACAATCTTTTAATGCCGCTTTGCTACTTATAAAAGTGTAAGAATAATTTAACACTGTATGTTACGTTTGTAGCTAGTCCTTATTTTTTTAATGAAATGTTACTTCAGCATTATTTCATTTTGCATGTGTGTACTGTATCAAAATCAATACATATTTTTAAATATAAATAGTACTCCATAAAATGAGATAAGGACCACACCACCATAAATATTTTTATATATCTTTTATTTGCCGGAACTTTTCAGGCAAAATTCCCTTCTTCAACATGTCAAAAGTAGTGGTTATAAGATATATAAAAATATTTTATGGCACTGCAGCTGTTATCTAATTTCAGCATATTTAACATTGGCACCCAAAACGGCACCCAAGTTCACATATTATTGAGTTGAACGTGTTTCTTTTCCTTTATTCCATAATTTGGGGACATATCATCCTGATACCAACAAGTGAAGAAAAAGAATACAGTGAATGATTTTTGTCATTGGCCATTGGCCGTGATGTGTTCTTATGTTCACTACAGCTAGCCAATATTCCATGATAATTTGGTTGCCAACAAATTTGGAGCCTATTGTGGGAGCCGACAAGCACTCACATGGTGACTATATGGTGGATGTTGAAAAAGAGGCTATCTACGAAGATGTCAAATTGTGAATGATGTTCATTAGTTAAATATGTATGTAAAGTATAATCTGAGACACAGAAGCATAGGATATTATGGTTGATTGGAATTGATGTTTCTGTGGTAACTTATGATAATGGTACCAATTTCAAGAATTCTAATCTGTCAATTTAAATTATTACTTACATAACTGTGACCACATTTTTAATTAAGTTACTCTCATTTTAGCTATAAACCTTAGTTAAAATGAACCCATAATCAAACCAGCTGAAATAAGGATCTCATTAGAACTGCTTCTTCTATTTCTGCTTCCCGAACATACATCGTTTCAGGGACCTTTGCTTTCGTTTGCGAACTGTTCGATTTTTTTCTGGTCTTTCTTTATGTCTGAAAGCAGTGCAGTGTAGAGTTTATTAATAGCATCTAGTTGTTAGGTACGAAAGAGGATTACACAGTGACACTATTGTGCACAATGAGAAAAAAAGAACATACATAATAATCAGATGCACATAAACACACTAAGCAGAAGAGAAGAAAAATGGATTTCAACCATTGCAGGTCTTCTTCAGATACATTCTGACCCTCACTTCTTGCTAAACAGTCCAGTTGCAGAAGATCAGCATATTAGCATATACTTCTTTGCTTAGACTGTCCATTTTGCCAGCTAATTTTGTGTCTAAGGCCATATTCTGCCCAGTTACTATGATTATTTGCTTTAACAGAACCCCCATTACCTCCCTTTTACCATTTAGCCTACATTTAACTATTGATACCGAGCTGGCTAGTGGAGGGAAGGCTCCCCTCTATGGGTTCCTGCTGAGATTTCTTCCAACCAGGGAGTTTTTCTCACCACAGAGTCTTTGTTCTTCCCACCAGGGAGTTTCTGGTAATCTCACTGGCTGTTTTTTGGGGGGTGGGGGTGGGGGGGGTGGGGGGGTGTTCAGCATTTGTCTTTCTCAAGATTCTTATTTCCTATTTTTCTCTAAAGCTTCTATGTGACATAATTGCAAAGGAACAATATCATATAATCAAGTTTCAGCATTAACCTTTTTAGGCAAAGTCCCAGTACATTGCTTAAGAGAATATCCAAAAGTACAGAAGTTTTACTTTTCATAATGCTGAGTTTATTGCATATTAAGAACAAATCTACCCTAGGCATATCCTTGGTGGTTTCACCAAATTACTTTCTGTGATCAAACCAATGCATTAACACAGCTGCACCTATCACGTACATTGTCTGGAATGCATTACTGGTCAGATGGGAACATTTAGATAATTAGCATGCCTTCAGATACAACTATTGTGTGGGGAAGGTGAGGAAGAAAATCAATTCTGGCAGAGACTCACAGAACACAATTCTGTGGAGGAATTCTGCCTGTGATTCTTTCTTTTTTTGTGGGCAAATATATTTGGAGCGACTGTGCTCTAAACCAGCATGAAATCTGTGCATGCACGTTTATCAGAATCATTAATCAAAATGTAATTTTATCACTCTTTTTGCAAACAGTATAAATCCCATATGCTTCTTTGGGAAATTAATTGAACTTGATGCCAGAATGATGAAGATTATCTAACAGTTGCATCATATTAAACCCAAAATACTTTACTGCAGCTCGTGATATGATCTGCTAAAAATGGCACATATGTCTACATAGCGCCAGCAGCCATACCACCATGTATTCTGCTCCTGCCAAATGGCTGAAGAAAAGCAAGTGTGGGCTTGATTAGTACTTGGGTGGGAGACTAAAGTTGCTTCCTGGGAAACTAAGTTGCTGCTGGAAGTGATGTTTGTGGGATACTTGGGGGTCTTCCTTCTGGTCAAACAAACCCCAATGTCCCAGTGCAGTGATGGGGACACTGTGCTGTAGGAGATGCTGTCTTTTGCATGAGATGTAAAACCAAGGTGTTGGCCAAATTCCCAACCTGACTTTGACAACCTGCCACCTGACCATCCCCCAGTGTAATTGGCAAAAACAGTTGTTCTCTCCCTCTCCACTTCAGCTAATTTGTGGTAAGCGTTTGGGTTCAAAATGTAACTTACCTTTTTTGCAGAAATACACAATGCTATGTTTTGGGGGGAAAGGCCCTGCTTATCAACACCAAAACCTCATCCCAACTGTGAAACGTTGTGGAGGGACCTTCATGGTTTGGGGCTGCTTTGCTGCCTCAGGGCTTGAACAGCTTGCAATTATTGAAGGAATAAAGAATTCAAAATTGTATCAATAAATTTTACAGATGTCAGGGTAGAGAACCTAAAGCTTAATAAAAGTTGGGTACTGCAATACAATGACCCAAAACACATGAGTAAATCAACAAAAGAATTGTATGGGAAACATCTGGTGGATGTCATTGCTGCTCAAGGGTTCACAGACTTTTCCAGCCTGGACTGTTACAATATCATACTCGCAACAATGTTAATGATCTCCAAATCACATCTCACGAATAGGTTGCATCCAGCCTCTGCCAACTTATCCAGCATCCAGCCACTGTCTAGTTATAAACTGACAATGATTATAGTTTAGCCTTTGTTTATGAATATAATTCAATTGTTGGCTAGCTAGCTGTCTGTGATATCAAGCAGGCTATGAGACCATTTTGACCAAATACCAAAGTGAATTTTAATATTAGGTCAAGACAGCGTACCTCACATAATCTAGCTTGCTATTTAACCCAGTTGAGAGAGGAACTAGAAAGAAGTGTTTGTTGTTAAGTGATACAGGGTTTGGGATATTTGCTAGAATACTTAAATAACATTTACATTGCAGTAGAATCACATATTTTGAAATGCATGTTTTTATGACAGTTGTGTTTTTTTTGGTAATCCGTATAAGTGGGATAATGAGCTTGGGGTTGGAAGCATTACGCAGTTTGAACACCCTTCGGCTTCACCTCAGGCAATTTAGCACTGCTGTGGCATTCAAACCGCGTAATGCCCAGCTCCTCGGTCATTATCCTTTATATCCCTTGTGTGTGTGTGTGTGTGCGTGCGCACGCAAGGGGCCCTATGTCACATGTTCTCATGGGGTCTGTGATTCCTGGCAGTGTCAGATACAGCTAAGATTCAGTAAAATATTCACTACATTTTTTATAAATATAGTAGAAAAAAAAACTGCTTACCTTACAAAACACTTAATAATTTATTGAATTTATTTGGATAGTCTGGTAGGTGAAATCCAGAGATGTATGTACTATGCTAGTCTATACTGTATATCCTTATTATAGCAACTGCATCCATCCATCCATCCATACATTACCCGCTTATTCCAGGGCAGGGTCACGGGAGCTGCTGAAGGCTATCCCAGCATGCATTAGGCGAGAGGCAGGAATACACCCTCGACAGGTCGCCAGTCTATTGCTGTACACGCACACTAGTTACTCACCATTCACTCACACTCTCATACCTATGGGCGATTTAGAGTCTCCAATTAACATATTTGCATGTTTTTGGATTGTGGGAGGAAACTGGAGGAAACCACAGACACAGGGAGAACATGCAAACCCCACACAGAAAAGGCCCATGCCGGGATTCAAACCCTCCTTGCTATGAGGTGACAGTGCTACCCATTGCACCACCATGCCACCCTAGCAACTGTATCTCCATCTTAATTTTTCACCTATGTGATTTAAATTTTTTTTTTCATTTCTATGCGTAATTATTCTGCCTTGATACTTTTATACAGAAATACTTTCTCATGCCTGTGTCTTTTTTGAAGGTTGCCCCAGCAACTAAGATGATTTCATTTCAATACCTGTATTCCTTTATTTTGAAATTGAAGGTATACCCACACTATTGAAACACACTCCAGGTGTCCTAGTATTGCGTGGGCTATTATTATATTTTACAATACTGAGAACTGGGTTTAATGATAAGCATCTGATAATCTTTCATGATTGTGTCTTGGTTTGAATTTACATCTTCCTGCTGAATTTCCTTCATTGTCCTGTCCAGTATATCAATGCTGTACGTAATGTAGCACTCATATTCAAATGCTAATTAGGAGGTCCATCTGTTTGCGGCTGAGTCGAATGATTGAAGCTCTCTATTAGTGAAACTCTCAAGACTGTACTGACATCATTTGTGGTTCTGCAAATACACTGTTATATTCTGTTGCCTAAATATTCTTTTTGCAGCTCTTTCTTGCAGTGACTTACAATTTTTTTTGACTGTTCAGGATTAAAAGCTAGTTTACCTTGAACTACGGTCCCTTGACTGAAATTCCAGAACATTTATAATGCTATGATTTCACCCAACATCGACTAACATTGTAATTGTTTGAAAAAGTTTAAATACATTCCAGTGACATAATAATAAAATAAAATAAAATAAAATAAAATAAAATAAAATAAAATAAAATAAAATAAAATAAATAATGTTCATTTACAGGATCATTCAAAATATTGCTAATATACTGCTCTGTTATTGCTCAACACTACCATTTTTCATTACATTTAACTTTTTATTTTAAGTTAGTTTATGAAATCTTATACCAATCAACTCTCTCGGGCTGTGATGGGAGAAAAGCACAACGTAAAGCACGATAACAGTATACATAATAGAAATCAGAATGAAATTAACATTATTTGACATTATATTCTTGGAATATAATGTTAACATGAACATCATTAACTGGTGCTAACAAGAGACATTTCACCCTAATGAGGGTGGTGTGGAAAAGGGTTCGCATTGCGATACAGGGAGTTACTCCAAGTGTCGGCAATAATGCCAGTTTTATAAGATGTGCTGCTCTGCATGCTATTGCCACTTGGTTAGTTACCTAGATATAGCCAAATGAACTATATAACTAGCTAGTTTGCTAAGATTATTAGCTATGTAGTATGTTACTACTTATTGCTTAAGGGAAGTGTTTGCATTTTTAGCAGCTGCTGACTAGGCTCTTTTTTTGGCATATTTATAGTCACCGCATCATAGAAATATTGCAGTAACTATATTTTACAACTTTTGCACAAATAGTCGATCACCCACTGTAGATAGCTAAGTGGTCAGTGCTAGCAGCGCTAGTTGGGGTTAGAACAGGGCTGTCCAAGACGATGTTTAACCTAACACTGGAGCCAGTGAGCAAGTCAGAGTTCAATCTATTTCAACTCTGAGTGGTGTGATCAGTGACCATCGCTGTGGGTGACTGTAACCCAAAGTATAAATCAAATTCTGCTGTGACCAGTGACATCATTAGGTGCCAGATCGATTCTTTTCCTGCATGACCTTCCAGTAAGATCACAATAACATTTTTGAATGTGAATGGATAGTTTTATGAGTTTATATGGACATAAAACATATTTTTCCACAGCAGTGCATGAGTTTTGCTATGGATCCCTGTTAGGATAATAAATTCACTTGTCCTTGAAACACAAGATTACAATGGCCCAAGGTATAATGTTGTAAATGTGCCTTTGTGCAGACATAACATATTGCTTGGTTGTATTGTTTAAATGTTTTTAGAATGTGGTATTTCTCTATGTTTATATGATGTCTTGGATGAGGTGAATCATTGCTTGACTGCAAAGGTTTTGGAATACCAAGCACCCGGGTCCCAAAAGTGGTTCCTGTCAAGGCAAATTAATTTTTGTAAGCCTTTGTCGCATCCCCTAAAAGCTGATGAGCTTCTCCTTGACCTCATGCTATGAGGTTCAACTGTCTCTCTGATTAAGTACATAGGGCGCGCCAAAGCAGGGCTGACACTTCATTCGGTGGAGCAGTGATGTGGCGGAGCAGAGATCGAGACACATAATGTCTCAACAAAGCAAAATCCCATAATTAAATAAACAAACACAGCATACACAAAGAAAGATGCAGGGCTGAGTCAAATGCATCATATTGCAGAATGATTTAAAGTGCAAAGTTGTTTTGTGAGATAGATTTTTCCCCAAATGGGAGAGAGAAGGTTTATGATGCTTCATTCATTTGGATATTCATGGAATGTGAAGTTGTTTTGTTTTGTAGATGAGTGGATCTCCTTCTTGTCTTGCCATAGTACCTTTTTTAGCCAGGCTGCCATAAACTCACCAGTGCCACTGTTTTTTACAGACTTAGTTCCTCAAAATGACTGCCAGTCTCCCTCAAATCTTTCAGTTTAAGAGGCGTAAGGAGAATATTTTCACTCTTGGAAAGAAAATGTTTAACAAAGATCACCACGAGGGAGATGAGGCGGTAGAACTCCATGATTAGGGTTCTTCCACCTCTGGCATTACAGCGAACTCCTCCATCACCTTTTGACGTCTAGGTATCTGTTCCACATTTGTTTCAGAACGATTGTAAAATGCCTCCCATGAGAAACAAAAGTTGTCTGAAGCTCAGCAAGTGTGGCGATGACCTTCCAAGAACTCTGTGTCCTCTTCCCACTGAAATGTGGGTGTGCTGGTGTGGAACCCAATTAGATGTGGGGTCAGCAGAGGGTCAAGCCTGTGAAGCTGTGATGAAAGTGATTTTGGATTACAAGAAGCCGGACAAACGTCAGACGAGGATTATACTGGCCAAGTTATGAAAAAATAAGCCAGGGGGGAAGACTTAAAACACAGAAAAATAAGTGACGAAGTGACCATAACGTCCTGCACTGAAAAGAGATAGCTCTGCTATGTTTTTATTCAATGTCTATATATTTCAGTGCTGTATCTTTACCCTCTCTTTTAAATAGACTCCTAAATATAGCTTAGTATGTTCAATAAAACTACAGAACACTACATTAACAGAGTCAATGTCCAGCTTGTATTCATCACCATAAGTGACAGAATAAAGAATGTGCAGTGCTAAAATAGTAATTAAATGGGTCTGACTAACGCTAATGCATAATTAATGAACTCCCCTCTTGTAATATTTCTTTTCTGTCACAGCAGAGGATTTTGATCCCATAAAAATACTTCACCCGATTCTCCTCCGGAATCCAAGCCTCCTAGCAACAGCCTTAAATAATAAAAATACACATAATTGTGAGGCCAGTGGGATATGTCAGCGTGCTTGCATTGTTTCACTATTCGTCAAGGATTTGTTTTCATCTTGAGCTGATACTGCCAGGATTTTCCTTTTTTCCCTGTGGAAATCTCCATTCTGCCACCCACTGACACACAAGTACAAACGCTTCCTTTGCTTGAACAATTCTCCAGCCTTTAATGGCAGGCCTCTTTATGAGAGTGAAAAGGTTGTCCCCAGTCAAGGTCAATGTGGCTAACTCTCTGTTGTGATGATATCCTTTTGTACTGACAGCAAGATTCCAAAAATGTAGATGTCAGCGGACTACAAGAACGAACACAACACAAGAAAGTGGGATATTTTCCCCTAGGCTGTTTTGCTATAAATAACTGACTCGCATTTCTTTGATTTGCAAATTAGACGGGTTTTTTTCCAGTCTTCATTTTTTTTTCTTCATTTTTCTATGCTAACTTTCTGTGGAAAAACGGAAGTCGTGACTGTGGCTGTGTCATTCATTTTACACGTGGGTGTAATAAAGAAAATTAATGGCTTTATCCCTCTGAAGCAGCACAGCCAAAGACTTATCTGTAACTTAAAAGAAAAAAAACACAGCAGTGTAAACTGTGACACACTGAATAAAAAAAAAACTGGAATGACAGCACTGCAGCAGATAAAAGTGAATTGTGCATTCATCTAAATAAAAAGCACTTATAAATAAGTGGCATAAAGCATTAATAAAATCAGATGTTTTCAGTGCAGTTGCAGTGCTGTTGTAACCTTCTATAAACAGCTGTGATTATTGAGAAGCCTGTGTATATGCATGTTATTCCAGGTATACACAAGAAAAGGCTTGGCTGTAGGTCTGATGTGCTATTCTGTCTATGAAGCTCATTTAGTGGCAGTATTTGCACCTCTGCACCTTGAACTAATGCACTTGTTGTACGTTGCTCTGGATAAGAGCGTCTGCTAAATGCCTGAAATGTAATGTAATGTAATGTAATGTATTAATTAGCGTTTAAAAGGAATGTAAATATTTAACCAAATATCCTGGACATATGGCAGAGCTTTTGCACATCAACTTTCTGGTGATTTTGTTTATTTTCCTAGCATACGTGCTGTTTTCCATCCAATGATCCCCAACCCCCTCACCCCAATATGAAGATGAACCATTTTAATCTTGCTTCAGATGAATGCATCTCTGTGCTGGCACTCGGAGACAAAGTTGAGACCTGGTGTCTAATCCATAGCATGTAGGCAGCTCCACACTCAGTCAGTACAGATCACAGGGAATGGATTCAACTTGGACCTCTAATCTTTCCATCAAGCTTTTAAAGGCCTTTCAGAAGAGAGGTTTTTAAAAATTTAAACATATTAAAGTAGGTCAGCAGCTTTTCAAGTTCTCCTGTATTCAGTTCAACCTTTTGATGTTGCTAAAAAAGGTAACAAAGGCATGTCTTACTTGAGAATGTAGTGAAATAGTATATTACTCTTTCATGAAGCTCAATTGCTTATTTTTGTTTTCAGCGTAGGCTGGTATTGCATAAAATATTTTATTAATTTTCATAAGAATGACCCAAATTTGACTTAGCTATTTTCATGGACATACAATTTAGACTATTATGTAAAATGTGTTGCATTAAAATGGACGTTCTTTCGGCTTTTGAACAGAAGCTGATGTCATCATCTTACGGCTTTAAGGAGAGACCGCAGAAATATGCATACATCAAAGAATATATCTCAATACTCCTCATCGGTCCTCTAGAACTGCCTGTGTACTATAGTGTTGATGAATTTAAACAATCAATACAACTCATTCAATGATTTAGACAATTTTAAATATTCTCTTCAGTTGTTGCCTCTTAATAATTTGCTTGCCAACACACAAGGAAGATATTATTGCTGCTTTAATAAATTACTGCTAGTTATAACAAACAGGCTTAAACAAACATCCAGAGGTTATGGCTAACTTGTTTTGCAATAAAATAATTCTGACCGAGGCTAAGGATAGAGAACATGAATTTGGCAGTGATATTTGGATGGCCACCAGGGTGAAACTGGGGCACTTTCATATTTATGGATATACGTACAGTACAGTAGGAGTATGTATCAGTATTTTGCAGTTACCACTCCCCCCCAACAGCCCCCCCCCCCCAACCCCAGTACAGACTCAGATAATTTGCATGTATCTGTTGTTTCTCCATATTGGCCTGCTATCTCTTAAATACATCTGTCAATGTGTTGAGAAAAACACATTTTACTCACAACAAATTACTGTTTTATTTTCAGTTATTTTATCTTCCAAATATCTTATGAATATGACAGGTCAACTTTGATAATTAAGAAACTGAATACACCATATTAACTTTGCATTTCCAAATAAGGTATTTGGTTTTGAAACATACCAACAATGCAAATAGTATGTTCTTGCTCCTCATTGAACATGTTTTAACCTTTTTAAAAACCTTATTGCATATAAACAGCCAATAACAGGTCAAAATCTCGCAGGCAGCAACACCTGATCAGTGCTATTTTGGTATGGGTAAAATTATACAGCCATATGCATGAGGTTTCACAGCATGTGCTGGAATCAGTGCAGACCCAAACAGTATGAAGTAGCAAATGGGATCAGTGATGGATGGGGATGCTGAAACTTTGAACTCATTTCTATATACTGTATTGAGTGTGAAAGTCAAGATTTACTGATATCTCTCACAGCATTGTGGGAGATATCACTTATCGCATTCCATGGACAGTTACTTGTGATTTTTGCTTATTTCGGCTTTTCTTAATTACATGTCTTTGGCATTTTATTGTTATGTCATGTGAGACAATCTTACCACAATAATTTCAACTAGTTCCATGTTTGTTGTTCTATTTATAATATTTAAATTATACAATGTGAGTGGTGACTAAAGTCAGTGTCTTGGCCAGTTTTTTGATTACATATGACGTATTTTCCCAATATGTTGTATAGAACCAGCATTTCCTCTGGGCTAGTGTTAAATTACAACTTGTATCATGTTTTGCCCCAGGATGCAAATAAAAGTCCAGAGATAACTACAGGTAACTGCAGGTTAACACCCACCCACCATAGTATCCCTCTCAGTGTTCTTGAACTGTTCTTGATGAAACTGCTTGATCATGCTAGCCCTGCATTGATATTTGTAATCAACTGAATTGCTTGCCTGTTTTGCCGTGCATCTGTACTAGTACACGGGGAGTACTGTATGTGCTTTCAAGCACACGTTTACTGTAAATGATGATGTCTTTCCCTCAGACGTCCATGCCAAAATCAAATCACCTTAGATACTGTTCCCTGTGAAATATCTGAAAGTTCTTCAGTCTTTATCACTGAAGCTCCTTCTGAACATTTACCGACAACCAACACTTTTTCAAAGTCACTCAGATCTTCTAGCCAAGATAGCTAAAATAATGGGCACTGGATATGTGAGCATTTTAGTAAGTTAATTGCCCAATTCTGGAACCACACTCTTGTGGAAGCACCTGCTTTCAATAGACTTTGTATCCCTTATTTATTAAATTCTTTACTTTATTTTGTCAGTTCCCTTTAGGCTTGCCATTGAACAGTCATTCATTTATTTTGCCTGCCTTACAATTATTGTTGCTTATAAATAGTCTACTAGTAATTAAATCCAGTATATTTCACCATAGGTTTTTTCTCTCTCGCAGTAACCCCAGTACTACCACTAAACTTGTGTGCAAAGGTAAACTGTCAAGATGGTAAATATCAGGGAGTGCTTTTCTGTTTCTCTTTCAGGGTATTAGTCATACTGTAGGTGGAAGATTAAAACTGTTCTTAATTTTGCACCACTGTCAACAGATTGTGAACTGACATCACAAGGAATGTTCCAGATCCTCATAGTGTGGCAGTGTGTCCTGTTTTCGTCCCCGCCACCTCCAACACCCGTCCCAGGCATATCATCCAGACACAGCCCAACCTTATGCGACAGCTTGCCCTTGATAGATCACTGATAATTTTCCCATACTTTTTTTAGCATGACTATGTGCTGTCACTGCAATAAAGCCATGAATTATGAGCTGACATAATTGTTAATGAGCTGGGGCACCCACCTGCTCGCAGCAAAAGCTCTTTCCTACCACCTTGACCACTTTCACAGTGCCTCCAAGTTCGCCCTACCTTTGTCAAATCACACACGCACAAAGCGTCTACTCCTGAAAGCTGTTACAGATTCAATTTTCGCTCTTCATTGGTATAAATTTCTTCAGAACAAAATCATTTTCCTTGCATGAAGCAATTTTTTAAATATTTATTTTTAATGGAATCGGTTCAGAGATGGTGCTCATATTGTGGCATAATGTCCTGCTATTCAGAATATTATATCATTAATGGAACGGTTTTTTCAAGAAAACAGTTAATGTCACTGTTTCAGCTCTGTGGCAAGTCTAATAAACAAAGCATGCATTTTCAACAGCAGCTTTCAGGTACTACAAGCTTCATAAACAAGGTCAAGCAAACTGGCGTATGGCATTGTCAGCTTCAATAAAATCAATGATCGAATGGAGGAGGGTGAAGGGGAACAAAAACATTTCTCATGGAACATCACCCTGGGATTTGCATTGTAACGCCATAGACAAAAAAGGTTACTGCACATGGATTCACGCAAGAGCACACAACGGAATTACCTATTTCTCCACTTATATACAGTATGTACTGCGTAGGTAATGTTAAAAGTTTGACCTCTTGAACTCAGGTGAGATTGTCGAGGGCTTTCCTACCACAGTAACTCCTACCACACAGGACCTAACCTCACTGCATCACCACAACCTCCAGGCCACTATGGTGTATTTATGTTTCCCAGCCTCAGGTCTAGCTGAATAGAGTTGTCACTGAAAAAAAGTGCTTGATGGAAACCTCCCAGGGGTGCCGTTTGTCTAGTGAACTATGGCAAGCCAAAATTACTCTGTACTGTTTCCTGGCAGCATGTTAGGTGATTAAACAGGAATACCCATCAGGAGGAAAAAATAGAATATCTGAAGAGATCTACTACCTTTATATCTGCTCTTTATATAACATTTTATTGAAGTATATAAACTTGATAACAGCTGATTGATTATGTTACTTAAATTTTTATTTTCCTTTTCTGAATTCATATTTCAGTATTATCAGGTACCACTGCCAGCAAGATATTTTTCAAATACAAAGAGAAGACAACTGTCCCTATATTGTTTATTTCCTACTGAGTTTCTCAGACTTTGCAATATTAATAGCGTGAATTCTTGTGGAACCAATTTGATTAAAATAAATCAGAATGTTGCAGTGCTGCTGGGAGCATTTGCTTTTACATAATTTATCTGGCACTCCACACCATGTACAGCCATCCTGAAATACTGCTCTCTATGGTCTAAGCAGGCCTACAACTAAATACAAAAAGTCATTCTCATTCTCAAAAAACTCTGGATTAAAGGCAAAGACATTTGGATGCTTGGAATGTTTTACATTTGTGTAGTGCCCTTTTTTTGTGCTGGCTAAACCACTGCATGATGAGAACTGCGTGAATCTCATTGCACTGTACCTTTTCTGGTACATCATTTCAATTGCAACTGTTACCTGTAGATGCGCCTGGTCAGACCACACACACACACACACACACACACACACACGAACACACCCAAAAAATGATGATCTGATTTGTTATGTGTATACAGCAAGTGGCTGTATTTCAGTGGCTCAGTTGGGCGTTTATCATGATTATGATTTATTCCCTTTAGTTTCTGAAATCTATGACAGTTACATGACTGACCAAATATCAAGCCCAGTAGGAAATTTGATCATGAGTTAAACATGTTAAGACATATTGACTTCTTAACATTGGTTTCTCCTCTATGCAGTCTTATTTGAAGTGAATGATACGGATTGCTGAAAAGCACTGGCGGACTGTCAGGGCCATCAGGGTATTCTCTGCTAGCTCAACCTAAATTGAATGTTCATTTTTATGATGAAATCGGATTGTGTTTATTAACAAAATCATTATTTCCTTCTGAGTTCATAAATAGCCAATTTTATTGGCAAAGTTGAATGGTTTCTTTCCATGTCATTGGACTATTGTTCAAATCTGTCTTCCGAAGGTGCATCACAAGGAATTTCCTCTCTGAGTCCAAGGCAGCCATTCCTGCTATTCCAGCCTCTGGAGGGCAAGCAATGGTCTGACTGCTTTAATATGGATTCAGACAATGAGTGACAATGCATCAGCCAATGAAATGTTGATGTGTAGTGATTAGAACATCCCACCTACTCTGTTTTGGCTACCCCTGTTTGATCTCATTATGTTTGCACCAGTAACAGTTGTTCAGACAGGTGACTATATACAGTTCTCAAAGACAATGGTAGTGTCACAACAAATCTGATCCGGGCTGCGAAAATGATCCGGGTGATGTAATGACATTCTAAAACAGCCAATATAGGCCCTTGTGACGTTCTTAAAGTTCTATAACAGTGTCCGTTGCTATTCCAACGCTACCTGCTTGCTACAGTCTATGGAAACAAAGATTCTAAGACAACTCATTAATTTCTCTGGTTTAATGGGTTATTTTCTAGCCTGAAATGCAACGATGCAAACTAAGATACATACGAAGAAACAAAAGAATACAAAATGTGGGCCATTCAAGTCAAATATGTACTGGAAAGCAGTTCCACATATTATCAATTCTGTAAAAGAATAAATAAAAAAATCTTCCATATATTTGTGACAAATTTACCATTGCTCATTTCCATCCAGCATCACCTTGACAGAACTCAACCTGAAGTCAAAACTCTTTGGTAATTCGCTTCCTCAATCCCTTTTATGAATGTAAAAACCTATATCAAATCCTCCTTACTCTTCTTTTGTCTTAAGTCTGAAGGTAATGAGTATATTAGCTATTTCTTGTTTCCTTACATTTTACTTCTACTTTTTCATACCAGAACCTTATTTAATTGCCCATCTTTGTACTTCTCCAGTTTCCATCTTTTAGTGTGGTGCGCAAAACCGCACAGAATATTCTTTAGTGTGTTCTGACAAAGGCATTATATAGCTTCAATGTAACCAGGTTTTCACATACGACTGGTCTCTCTTAAAATCTTTTGAATTGCATTAGTGGATTCCAAACTGTTTACTAAATCTCAATTAAAGGGATTTACACAATTAATTTAACACAAATAAAGGCTTGCATATGTCAAGATATGGACTTGGAATATGAGGACCATTTTTGGGACCAAAATCTCAAATATACATCAAATATCTTCCTCCTTATTATATTAGGTAAAACTGAACAGCACCCATTTAACTCAGATTACGCTGTTGCCGTGCAATAGATTACTTGGCTGGCAGTAATTTCTCAGCAAATGGAGGACCGCTCTGCAATCTATAGTAAATAAATGGACTTGATTGTGGCTCTGTCAATCTTGAATGAGAAAGAAAAAAACCAACACCAACATGGAACATGGCAAAAAAAGAAAAAAAGCACAACCAACAGACGCATTGAATTTATATTTCAACTGAGGATTACATTTGCATTGCTATTGAGAAAAAATTTCAAAAATGTCTTTATTCTGTTTTTTTTTTTTTTTTTTTTGCAGTAGGTAGTATTATTATAGCTGTTTAGCATTCACATGTTTAACCTAATAGCTTAGCATACATCACAAAATTTCAAGCTGGCCTGTTTATACAACAAGGTTGTAAAGTTAGGGTGTGCTTGTGCTCAAGATTATAAAACATTTTCATGTTGTTTTCATGCGCTTATCTTACTTCTCACACAGGGATGAGGATCACGGGGATTCAGGCCATGAGCACCAGTACGAATATGAGAACTAAGCAGTGGGAGATGCACTTCAGAGGCCGATTACTAAGAGTTTCTTTGTTGCCCTTAAGAGTCTGTATTTTTGGAGCAAGTCTACAGAGTGCAGTTTCTTGGACTGCACACAGCTTCTGAAATGCATCCCAAGAGGCTTTGATTTAGTGTGGGCAATTTTGGTCATATATTTCTATTGTCTCTCTGTTACTAGTGCCAAGTACACTTTAATTATTTAAGCGATCTCTCATAGCATGTTCAAATAAGTTATTAAGTGTCAATTAAGATCACTGGTCTGCAGAGTACTGTAATGTTTGTGTTATAAGGCCCATAACATTTTTTATATGATGACTTATTCACATGATGATACTTATTTTGTAAATCCAGGCTATTTTAAAGGTTTTTTTTCCGTTTTGATTTGTGACTTGATTAAGGTGTTATGCATTTATGCATACAGTATGACGTATGTATCCAAGGCAATCCATATTCAACATAGCCAAAAATGTTAACAATTTAATTCTAAGTACTGCGCAGGCACTATACTAGTCCAAATACTCTACTCTGCCTGAAGGATACACTGTGCCTTATTGTAGCCTGAATTTACAACCATTGGCTCTGGAGTATAGTGTGCAATAGTCCACTCAGCAGGTAATTGGTAACCTGAAGCATACAGGCCCACCATCATCAAACAGCATTACAAGTTGCAACACACCATCAGCTTCTGTCATTTAATCAATGAAGAAGCATCTAAACCCAGCTCTGTTGTCAAGTGCTCTCTTACCTAATCAGCCAGCTATCCACTTCATAATTTGGTAAATGAGGGGTAAAGAGAATACTATTTCTCATCTTTCCCTGTACACCAGAAACACAGAATCACTCTGGGTCAGGCTGCAGATGTGTAATACGATACGGCTAAAATAAGGACAGGTTTACAGAGAATAAAAGACTTGATGTGATCACACCTGATGTAACTTGAAGAGCAGCCCAGTCATAACGACAACACACTGGGTTTTCAATCGAACTCTGCTTCATTAGTCAGACTGGCTTTGCTCTCTCGGACTTTTGCCACCTACCCTCCTTCTCCATCATTTCTCTTTCCATTTCTGTCTCTCTCATGGGTAAAGGGAAGTTCATTAAATATTGATCAAACTGTCCAAAAAATGATCATAAATCTCGATTTTCCCAATCATGACAAGCTGAGCAATGAACCTATAAGTGATTAAACGTGATCGGCTTTTTTTTCCAGGATGTACATCTATAACTTTTTCCAGAAAGGGAACAGCGATCATTTGGCTCTTGAGCAGGAACTGTAACTAACCAGGAGGAAATTTAGGGCACAGTTTACATAATTGCTACGTTTACTGTCCCGGCATGAAACTTTTCATGGTCTTAACACAATTGGTCAAAGGAACAGTGCAAAACAGATGGGGATGCCTTTTAATGGACACGATATTCTGGCAAATATCGGAAGGAGCATTTCATACTTGGCAGAATGTGGTTGATAAAAATGCAGCTCCTTCTCAAAGACAACAGATGAAGATCTGGCCATCTACTGTCTATCAAAGGTGCAGCCATATTACATGTAGCATAATACATGTTGTCATGTAATGTTGCAAGAAACCTGTTGAGTTACATTTTAAATAAAGGAGGCTACATATCATCCCTATTACAATGAAATATCAGCATAATTCAAATTAAACATGCCTGACTACTGAGTAGAGCATTGCATTTTTAAAAAATGATGCTGTGATTAAATTGGTGAAATTCCCTTACATTATACTTCAGCAGCCTGATAGAGTAAGATGCTATAAATGCAGCAGTACTTCAGTCCTATCATTATCTTCTATACTCGTTCTGTAGTGCTGGCAATCACCTGCCATTTGATGGTGTTACCCAGGAGAATTGCAAATAGTAAATAATGATGAGTGTGTTGTAATTGTTACTTCTAAACTAAGGACAATTTTGAAAATTGATGACAAAAAAGCTTGTCATGCCCTACTTTGTTTCTTAATGGAATTGGATGGGATATATTAGAGTAAGTAAAATAAAGATGCATTACCCAAAGACAAATAACCTGCTGAATCCAAGATTTTATCATAAAATAATATATCATAGAAATATAAATATCCTAAAAGCTGAAGGTTCACACAGACATTCTATATAGTGAAAATAAAGGCTAATTCCAAGATCTATAGTAATGTAAGGTTTAGTAAAGATGTCTTATTGCAATTTATTTGCGTGTTTTCTGTGTTTCTGCACATCTTTATTGAACAACTGAAATCAGTACACCCAGAAATATGCATATGTGCCAGCTGAAAGAATGTGTACAGTCACAGGTGCTAAGAAAGTGACTGTAGATGAGCATAATTAGTACTCAACTAAGGTTTGGTTCGGCAGTGTTGATTCTGAGCAATCAGAACTCCAATCTCTAGCTAAAGCCCAAACACTTCACTTGTGCAAAAATACATTGGTGGATTAATTTGGTTCATTAATATTGTAATAAAAAGTACGGCATCATGGGAAAATTATCCTTGGAGTGAACTTTTACAGAGTTCTTCTTTAAAATTTTCTGTGCCTTTGACAGTTTGCTATTACAGCAACTGCTCCTCACCATGACCTTTTCTCTTTGGTTTACTAATTTAATTTCTTGTGTATTATGTATTTATGCTTTACTATCTTATCTGTGTTGTATCTATATTATGAATTAATAGGAATGAACAAATATCGTACAAATGTTGTCATACTGTGCATTTTAAATCATCGACTAGTAGAGCATGCACAGCAATGCGGTACCGTGAGTGTTAATTTAACACAGATGGAGATCATTTATTTCTTTTAGACTTATAAAATGTTAGGTTTGAATCAAAACGTTCTATTGTCACTCTAACTTTTAGATGCCTTTGTTGTTTGGGAGTAAATGGGAAATAAGCATGACTCCTGCAGCAGCAATTTGTGTGCTGAGTTTGGGAAAGGTTTTATGCTTCTTCTGCAGAATCCAAATCATGAGCACATACAAAGCACAGTGCTAAGAAATAGGTTGCCATCTTTCATTATTTAATAGTCAATTTTCACATTTATGAGATTGATCCGATTTGCAGGCCAGCTTTGATGGCACTGGGCTGTGCAGTGACTTGAGGAACTGATGGTTCATTTATAGATAGCTATGTGGTTACTATAGAGACCTACTGTGACTGTGGAATGCGATTGCTTTTGATTTTCACTCTCATAAATTTTATCCTCATTCTAAGATCGAATGATTTATAATAAATCACTGGGCTTCTCCTGCTGGGTTAACAACAAAAAAGAATTGTTCATTTTTACATGTGAATACACAGTAAAATGTCCAGTGTTATTTAAACTCTAATTATGTTAATTCATCTCTAACAGCGTTAATTGAAGTCTTAACAGATAACATTTGGTTCCATTCAGGAATGTGGGACCAAATGCTATCTATAAAACGTTGAATTAACACTGGACATTTTACGGTGTACATGTAGAGTTCTGCAATAGTTTAGCACATTTTGTCTTCCCATATGTGGCAAACACTGTGAGTGGACATGGGGGGAAAGTCAACCTTGGCACAGGGTTTGTGTGTTTTGAAAGGAGCCTTATCAATTAAGCCACCAAACAGGTTCAATCTGGGGCCCTTCAGCTGTATTCCCTTTTGGCAGGAGAGGGGTTCTCTTTGAGAAGGACAGCATTCCCTTCTGACAGGGGCCAGGAGCCACATTGCAGTAGCTAGGTGCTTCTACTACTGCCAGGAGCCTCTCTCTCTCTCTGGTTTTATTTGCATGAAAAAATAGCAATTTATCACTACAAGACATATAATGGACCAATCACACATAACAACAGAGAGAAAGGGAAATACTAATGAGTGATAAAAAGTGATTAATCTCAACATTACATGTTGGAAAACAATTAAAATAGTAAAATTACTCATTTGTATACAATAAAAAACTATTGTGCCCTACTTTTCTCTATCTTTCCATTTTTACAAGAAGACAAGCAGTGAGATGCTAGCTTTGTATATGAAGTGGATATTTCAGCAGGATATCCTAATACATAGGATATATCTATGTATTATAAATGAATAATTTCTAATTAATAATAATAATAATTACTAATATTATTATTATAAATGAAGACAATTGATTATCTGTTTCTGAAAAAGTATTTTAAGCATGTGAGTAAATTGCAATTTAACAAGGATCATGGACAAAAAGCCTCTATTTTGTCCTTCACAGTCACCAGCTTTACTGTGCAAATAGACTAGTGTGCTGGTATTGATGATGATCACCAAAAATAAGATTTGTTCCAATGACATGCCTATTACCACTGGTTTGAATATTGGTTAATTTCAATGTTTTATAGCTGCGAAATAAGAGTAGCCTCTAATGTAACTAACAGATACAATCGATCAAGGATTCTAATAATTAAAATGGGTGACTGTCTTCACTTTCAAAGTTGCAAGCATTTGAACATTCTGAACGATTTACATTCCCGATGCGTTCATATTTCAGGACTGGTATTGTATTGTTTCCTCGGGCATGTCTCATCTAGTGGCTCAGATGCATAACTTTACATTTTTTCCTCCCACGTTTTTCCAGTCTTTCATTTGAAGCTTCTCGAGTTACTTATTCGCAAGAAGGAGCATTGCTGCCACTGATACCAAATGCCACAATTCTGCAGGCACTAAAACTTCTGCTGCCTGCTGAGCCTTTGTAAATCTTCCCTATGACTTTTGAAGATCTGCATGTGTTAGCGTGGTGTTTGTTTTCAAAATCTATATTCCATATGGCAACATATGTAATTTTATGCTTTTTTAAAACGCATTTTGATGGGTTAAGCTTGTTGATTGCTGAACTCATTTCCCCGTGTGAAAAACAAAAAGACATTAAACTGTGATAAGTTGATTGAATCCAGGCTTCACACATGACTCCACTGTCCCTCAGCTCACTTCTTCCACGCTGTCTGTGCTGCACTGTGCCACCCTTGGCCACAAATTCTCATCACAAGTTGGGAAATGCTTTATGAAAGTAAGACTTAATTACCTCAAGCCTGCTCCAGCTGAGCTCATTTTTAATGAATGATAATTAAGTTAAATCCAATTTCAATTATAACAAGGCATGTTATTTAACATGTGCAAGACATTATCTCAGACTTTGAGGAGGGGTTAAGTGGTCCTTAATCTATGCATTTATGGAAGGCAGGGATGAAAGTCTCACGTGAATTAGATTTTATTTTGTATTTCAACGTAATTCAAATAATTACATTGTATGCAAAGAAAAAATTGTTCATAGAATTTCAATTCATAATAAAAAGAATGACTTCTTGATCCTGCAATTAAGCTTACTGTACCTCAATAACATTTCATGCACTGTACATTTCATGTACGTTAAAAGGCAACTATGGGTTACTAATTGTTCTACGATACAATAAAATTAAAGTGCTTTGTTGGTCAAACCTAAAGAATATTGTGATTCTAGGTAAATCACATGTTAAATAGGAACTGAATGGTGACATTATGATAATGTTTTCTGAGAAAAGTCTGTCATTCTAGATGTAAGCCAGCTGCTGAATGTAAATGACCTCTGGTAGATGTTCATCAATATTAGAATAGGGATGTCAGCGGTGGAATTTTTGTTTATATATATCTAGGTTTTTAGGTGTTTTTGAGGCAAGCCCTCGCCAAGCTTGATAAGCCATCCAGGAAGGGGGACATCATTTTGTCTGAGTGACAGTGATATACTGATGAGATGATAGTGAATCCTTTTTCTGTCTTCAGTGATATCAAGTGTCACACTTTGCTGTAACTCTTTGAGCCCTAAGGTGAATCTGATGTTTTTCACCGCCCTCAGTTTTTTTACTGATTAAACAGGTTTATGTAATAGATAACTCATCATGCAACCCCTCATTTTTTGTTCACAAGACTTGTTCCTATCAGGAAATGTCAAGCTGTAGGTCTGGAGATCATATGCATTAGTTGGCATTTAAAAAAACAAAAAAAAAAACACACACATTTTGGCCTACTAAAAATGTGTTCCACAGTATAAAAACCAGTAGTAAGTATCAGTTCAGGTATATCATCACATTACAAGAAGAGGTGTAACCACATCATGTCAGTAACCACTGCCTTATAATGTATTAAAATATTGTGATATGAATCCCAATGTAACAAACACAGTTTGAGAATAACTGTAGTTTTTCTATTCCCTTTAAAACAATGGTTATATTATAATAGTTATAATAGTTAATACAATGTGAGAATTTATGAATAGCTAGTAACTTTTGTATTTTTTTCACACAAATAGCAAGCTCAACAGGTAAACAATTGCAATAGCGTAATTCATGTTGGTTTCAGCTTCACTTTGTCCTCAATTGCACATCATCCTCAATTGCACGGAAATAAATCCTCATCCCCAGAAAGTCTGGAAGGGGTGGGTGCAGGATTCTGGGTTTCTCATGAACAGGTCAGTTATGCAGTTTGCAGATTTGATTAATCGAAATTGATTGACTAGTAAAAGTCAGTCAAATTTGTACTTTTTATTCAAATGCTATTATTAGGCTATAATTATACAGGCATCAGAGTTTTTGCTAATGTTCAGCCATGGTGCTGTACCACAGCAAGATTTAGAGTGTCATGGTAACATAAATCCCCCGAAATCAAATAAATTTAAACATGATCACTGACAACACTCGATACAACTTTTTGAAAAATTATCTGACCACCACAATGCATGAAATACTCAAAACTGGCATCTATAATACCGTATGCCATGTATATCATCCAAAGTTTGAAAAAGAAAAAGCCCAACTAATCTTCCATACCTCATCCCTCCAGCTGTGTAGGCTGAATAGACTTCTTACTAATGCTATGATAGCACTCTCCTACCCTGGTCCAGCCCTGCCAGATGAAAAAGTTGCCAAAACTGGACAACATGCACAGATGGGAGCTTAATCATGAACAAGGTGGGCAGTTGACAGATCCGTTTGCGGGCTGCTTTGGGGGGGGGGGGGGGGGGGGGGGGGGGCGTTGAGCGGCACATTCATTACAAACTAACGATACATTAATTATTCAGACTGGATATTTCATTGTCTAGTCAGGGCCACAAACTGGACCACACTATGATTTGAAAATGCATGCATGTGTGTTTTAAGTGTTGGACTGTGTATGTGTATGCATGTGAGTGTGCGTTTGAGCAGAGGTGAGGGAAGTGTGGATGAGACGGAAAAGATAGGGGTGGGATGTGTCAAAAGGCAGTAGACCACATTCAAACCTTAGGAAGCAGTGGCCACAGACATGATACTTGGCATTAATTAGATATGAAATCAAATAAGTGTGTAAGCTCAGGGAGCTTGTCCGTATAAGTGTCTGTAAATGCCTATATGTAAGTATAGTTTGTCATAATTGACCTTGCTGCCTGTAAATATCTTTCAGAAAATTATACTGTCACACCACACAAAAATACCCCCCTCTGCTTGTCCAGTGAAGAAGCCAGGCCAACAATGAAAAACATTTAAATTTAAACCATTGAAAAATATTTTTCAGCACACCACAGGGAACTGCTGTTGTATTGTCTTAATTATTTACCATTTGTTTTATTTGCACAGTCTGTCAAAACCTGGTATGTTGCAATCAGTTATAATAGGACTCTTCCAGGTATCAATATTTAAGGAATTCCTTTCTCAGCAGTTTTTTTGCAACATAATTCTTGTCATTACTGTGTGCTTCTTTCATGACTAGAAATGAAATGTTTTATTTCCCATTGGTTAAAAATGTACATTTGTGCATTGTGAATTTGAATGAATCTTAGGGTCTATTTGATGCTTGGCCCTCATAAGTAAAGTGCGAGTCTTTAGTCCGAGGGCACTTGGCTGGAAACAAAAAGAAAATGTTGAAGAAAATGAGCAGGCTCAGTAGCAGATTTTGAAATCCATTCAGTCAGCCACCATCTGTTGAAAGGAACAATCAATTACTGCTGCTTCAGCTTCAATATTTTATTAAACAGCTTAGACCAAAATAGATGACTGAATGCATGCTTTTAATGAATGTTTAAAGTTTGGCTCTGCAAAGAACTCTAATTAAGCTTGGTGATGGGTTTTCAACAAATCTGCTGAATGAAAGTGTCGAAGAGATTGGGAAAAAATAATGTTTAGAGAGCAAGAGGGTTCAAAGGCTACAGTGTGTAGAAGTTCATTAAGAAAAGTGAGTTTTAAAAGTGGAATGTATTTGTATGCTTTTAAATCCTTTATGTAGGCAGCTTATGGGATGTTAAGCTTGTATGAGCCTTACCTTACTTTGGCTTTCACATAAGCTTTCCAACAGGCCAGGTCCTGTATGTATTGAATACACAGATGTGCAGTGTCATCAGCATTTCACCTTCATTATTCTTTATTTTTCACCATTTACTGTTGTCACATTCAATAGAATTGCTGGACAGAGTGAGATTGGCGTTCACTGGGGTTTTATTAGTGTGAGAGTGAGTTCATTACACAAAAACAAACAAAAATCTTCACCTTTCCCTTCTTCCAAGCAAAAATAATAAACTACTATAACAAAGACAAGACAAACAAACAAAAGTTTTTAACTTTCCACTTTTTTAGTTGTCCATTTCCTCTGCTTGGTCCTCTTGTACTTCATTCACTGACGGAGTCTCTCTCCCTGGCTGTGCGGGTTCCCAGTCTCAGCTCTCTTCTGTGGAAAGTGAGCACACCTTTAAGCTTTGGGCTGATTCACCAATGCAAACCAGGTGTGTGTGCCCACTCAACGAGTAGGCCTGGCTCCAGCCTGCCACAGCTGTTTTTGGTGGCTTTACGTGATTGGCATTACCAAGGAAGGTATTACTAAATTATGATTAGAAACAAATTCCGTTTTACATCCCAGGATGAATTTATATAGTAGGTTAAATCATTATCTTCTGGAGTGTTTAACATGAAGTCAGTCGTGTCTTCATCTGTTCCTTTTTTTTTGGTCTCAAGTCCCATATTCAGAATGGTAATGGGGTGCTCCATGAGGAGAAAGAGATTTGGCTGCTAATTCTTTCATTTCTTTATTGTTACATTGTCCTCAAGAAGTATGGCATTCATTGACATTAACTGATTAATTTATCTGAAATTACATTAAAACTTTCTCATGCTGTAAGATTTCTTTCTCATGCTTAACTTCACCATTATAAAGCAGTTCAGGCTTACTTTTGTTTCCCTTTAAAGAGAGTCCCTCCTTACTCTGGTTTATTATTAGTATGTCACAATGAGAAGACGGTAACAATACAACCATGGGATGACTTTGGATGAAATTATACTTTTGGAGGGCATATCTAATCTGTATGAAATTAAAGAGTCTTCTGTACTGAATTTTATTCTAAGATATAATTATTGTGAATGATTACTCTCACAAGCCTTTGTATATGACTATAATGGAATTACACACCATAGTGTTTAATCAAGAAGTGTTCATGTGCCTATTTTATCTTATATTAACTATAAAAATAACCATCAATGAATTTGCAAAAGCAGAAACAATACAACAATGAAGTATATTTTATAAAAACAGTCATGTCTAAGAGATTCTTTCTCCTTCAACACAATAGGCCTAAAATCTTTGTGTTCTTTTTATGATGTATTATTTGTTCTCTTTATTTATATTGTGCATGAACTTGAGGTTATTGCATTTTTTTTAGTAAATCACTTTTCTTATTCTCTCTGGTAGGATGTGAAGTCCACTTTCTTCCAGTTTGGGGCCTCTATCCAGCAAGAGGCCCTTCTGATGCTGAACATCATGATGGAATACGACTGGCACGTCTTCTCCATTGTTACAAGCAAATATCCAGGCTACCAGGATTTTATTAGCGTCCTTAAATTTACGGTGGACAACAGTTTTGTGGGCTGGGATTTACAGAACATCATCACCCTGGACGCCGTAGATGGGGATTCAAAGACTCAGATCCAGCTGAAGAAGATACAGTCCTCGGTCATCCTGCTCTTCTGCTCCAAGGATGAGGCAGCCTACATCCTGGAAGAGGCACGCTCCCTTGGCCTGACAGGCTTTGGTTTCATCTGGATTGTCCCGAGCCTGACAACTGGCAACCCGGAGATCACGCCAGAAGAGTTTCCCTCCGGGATGGTCTCGGTGTCCTATGATGACTGGGACTACCCCCTGGAGGCCCGGATCCGAGATGGGCTTGGAATTATATCCAGCGCTGCTGCGGCCATGCTGGAGGAATTTGGGGACGTTCCAGAAGCTAAAACCAGCTGCTATGGACAACTGGAGAAAACCAAGCTGCCACCCAGTGCATTGCACAAGTTGGTCTCTCACTTTCCCTGTTGCCATTATGTCTACCTGTCTGTCCTATATCTGTCTCTGTGTGTATGTCTTGTCTCTGTCCATGCCGACACAATGCATTTCACGTAGCCTGTGGCCTATTTCCGTTTTTGAGTCCTCTCTGCTGTATGACAGTTGGTGATATGACTGAAGGTGATTTGATGTCAGAATACATAACGAAGCTTGGAATGTTGAGATGCATGTTGAGCTGCACTTCAGACTGCAGCAGACCTGCCTAGTAAATGATGTCGGCATGAGCCTGACTTTGCTCAGCAGTCCCCCAAGGACTGTGCAGCTCCATCAGAAAACTAATGAGTTCAACTCTGCAACGTCTTGTGGGAGTACCAGGGAGAGATCTGAAAGGGCTTAGGTGAGCTCTCAAAATTTAAAGAGCTCTAGATTTGACCTACCCTTTTGTTTTGACTCTCTCTATTGCTTTAAATTCATCTCCAAGTATACACCTCCGGTAATGTGCTTAACTGGTCCTGTATCTGGTTATGGGTCTGCCTGGTCTTATTTCTAGCATCAATTTTTCCAGTATAAGTCCAGTATTTTTCCAAGTGTTTTCTAAGGAAAAGTAACAGTAGTTCAGTAGTATGTTTTAATGTTTATCGTCAAATAATGTAAGCCGTTTCCCATGAGCTGTTCAACATGTATCACTGTAGCTTAACTAAAATATCTTCTTATTTTTTAAAACAATATTATCTCACCTTGAATGTCTAGTCTATAGTATGTTAATATATGGGGACACAATCAGGTTGATTAAGTTGAATGATTTCTTACCAATCCTTTTCCTTGGATTAGGCCTGTACAGTTTTCCAGAAAATGCACCCTGTTGATAGTTTTCATAGAAAACAAAGTCAAGTCAAAACCCTTTTTCAAGGCTATATGGGGTGTAAAAGTTTTCAGTGCAAGCAGAATGTTGCTTTTGGACAGATTTATATGTCCTAGTTCAGTGCACTGAAAAATAGACCTGTACAAAATGTGGCCCATTTGAGTGAATAATGAATACTAAAAATGCCTGTCATTAAGGAAAAGTCATAACAGAATCCTCCAGCTCTCAAAGTATGTGGGACCATGTAGTATGAGTGTGGGACTTGTCAAGTCTGCGAACAGTACACAGCAAACATTCACACAAAAAGGTCAAAGGTCAGCTCCATCCAAGTTTTCCTCATAACTAAGAAAATTTAAAATCTCAAAAACAGGCATCTTAAATTTGAGTATGTGAAAACAATGAAATGAAAACAATGGCTGAAAATCAGCCAATGAAAGCTTAACTTTACTGATTGATGGCCATGTGTAAGAAATGCAGAGAAGATTTGACAAAATGTTGCAGTAGCCTCCTGCAGAGTCCAGAGATTTACATATGCTGCTTGCCACTGCCTGTAAGTGACAAACTGAAGTGAACATATGAGGTTTTAGTTCATAGGGTCACGGTGGCACTCTGTGCTGTGAATGGTGAAAGTACTGGGCTGTAGCAATGAAGTCTATCTTCTTTGCGCCATTATCTAATAGTACACAGATGAGTCCGTTGTTATATAATGCACACAACTGCTGTCTTTTTTTCCACTCTGGTTTTACAGGGTGGAATTATTTAGCAGGAGAGGTGATATGTTGATATGTTATGAAGAATGGTGTTTGAAAATGTAAGCCATAATGACCATAAAACATTGTAATGGACATCTTAATGGAATTAATTGTTCTTCTGTTATAGTGATGTTGAAGCAGACAGGTAAAAATACATTTTGACTAAAATTTGCTTAACAGGTTCTGAATATTCCAGCTTGTACAATTCATTTTTAAATGTATTTTTGTAGACTAGAGGATAATTGGTCATTGTTAATTCAAAGTGGATTGAATCGAGTGGATTTCATTTTATTGCCCTTTTTAATTCCATGGGTGAAAAACCAATCACAAGCACTTTAACGTCCTGTGGATTCATTGCATTGTTATATTCTCAAATTCTGCTTAAGAACCATTAGTGATACTTTGTAAGCAGGAGGAAAATACATATAAATATCCTGCTGCTGTTTCTAATGGTAATCCCTGCATATTTGTGTCAGAGTTAAATGACTATAATTTTCACAGCAGGTATGTAGGCAGTGTGCTCTGTAGTGAATTTGATGGAATAGCATCCATATAAATCTTACAAAAAACCTTGTAGTTCTCACGTTGATTCAGCACATTGTAGAAATAAGCAGGCAGTTTACAGTTTCAAAGGAAACATGATGGATGAGAACGTGCTTTTGTGAAAATAGCATGTTTTCTAAGAAAGCAATTTTACCATCAGTACCGTAAGTGCTGATGTAGCTTCATGATAATATCATGGGCATATTCTGTTTCACAAGGCAGACACTTCAAAAATGACTGGGTACACAATTTGCTAAGGCAAAAATGTGTCGCATAGAGTGAATCATTGTGCTTTTTATTGAAAACAGCACTTAAAAATGATTACTCTGTAAGACAAAATTGATTACTCAAACAAAGAATCATCTACACAAAGGGTGAACTACTATGGAAAGATTGGATTTAGGTCATGTTGTCCAATTTGTCCATTGAATATAAAGCATCAGAACAACATCTGTGCCCAGACCAGGGAACACTCGGTACAATCCAGTGTAATACTAAATACATTATACCTATACAACTCCCACAGTCAGCGTGGGTCCTTAAGGTACGTTTCTTATAAGAGACAAAGTCCTGGTCATAGATGGGTAAACCCTTGGACAGTGAAACATTGCAAGTTTCCTTAATTGTATCCAGCACTGCATTGGCAGCCATTTTGGTTTCTTAAACTCTGTCCGATATTGATTGGCCTCTGTGTTGCCATGTGCTAATTTCCTTGCTCGTGTTCCTCTAGTGGGAGGTTTTGGAACTGAAATGCACAAGTCTAGAATGCTGCTGGAAATAATTCCACTGCTTAGCTCACTGGGCTCTATCACTCTTTGAACCTTCACCATTATCTGTTGCTGGCAGGGTTTGATTCTGAAGAAATCAATGCATGGTGCACTCTTTCTGAAGCTGCTGCCCACCACAAACATTCCCCTTCTTCTGTGAGGCATGAAATATTGACAGCAAGCACAACTGATTGATGTTCATATGAATAATGGCAATTTTAGTCTTTTCTTTTTAATCACTTAAATGCAGTCTGCACACAGCAAATTGCTATTTTTTGCTCTGTGGTATTCCATCACAACAACTCTATGACATTAAAGGACTAAATACATTATTCAAAAAATATCCAAACTACATGGGATCCAGAGGTGCTTTGTTTAATTTAGGAAATGACTGACATGCCAATGAAAAGCATTTCATTGACCTAAATGTGCCTTCAGCACAGCCAAAGCTATTTTTTTACTGCATCACTCCCACGCACATCGTCCCTCAGATCCTACATTCTACTGCTGCACTTCTGGAGCACTCGCTGATGCCAAAGGTTCTTCTGCCCTACTTTGAATCACACAAGCTTAAATCTACAGCAGTGGAGCACGCGCAACTGCTATTGTACCAGCTCTCTATCTGAGCCTTTTGGAAGCTATACAGAATATTTGTGAAACCTCAGGGTACATTCTTTTCACTGCACCAGGAAACAGCATCAGATTTACAATTGACTTGGTGTTTGCAAGCTTTTTACATAATGATGCCAGTCCTTTTTGTGGTGTTTATACAGATTTCCCATGGTAGACTGTCTGTACACATTTCTCAGGCAAATACAGTGGTACAGTGGGAGCATGCAGACATAGGAAGGATGCTGTGCAAATAAAATTGACCACACAGTAAACATTTAAGTGTTAAATCGACTCTTACAGAGTGCACATGGTCCCTACTGGAGTCATATATAACAGTTGAGGTAACACTGGCCATTTAAACATGCAGGATAAGTAGCCCAGCTGATAAAAAGATAACACACCGTAAGCCTCTGTACATATAATTCAACACAGATTTTGGGGAATAAATAAACACATTCTGCTACATACTGCATGCTGCTCTGAGCTCATTCACCTTTTAAAGCATTCCTCTGCCTGATATTGTAGTGCTAAGTAGAGCGAGTGGATTTAAGACTCGTACAGAATATAAAAAACATCTTGCCTGCATGCACACAATAATGAATGCATCCTACATGCAACTGATGACTGCCTGCCCTCATTTTTTAATTCTTCATCTCTGCAGCAAAGTTTTTGTATTTATTTTATAATTAAAGACCATGTTCTCTTTCTGTCTGTCTAACACCACTATATAGTACATGGCCGCTCTCGAGAGTGACGTTCATTTGTTATGTACAGCCTCCCCTTGGCTGTCTGCATATACTGTACTATTCCATGTGTATGAGCATGGTGTCAAAATGGCTATCATAGCACACAAGGTTTTCCCCCTAAAATCAGAATTCTATTTATTGCAATAAGTGTGGTACTGCATTTAGTTTTCCAATTATTATCATCATTACTATGTATTATTATTGTTTATATTTGGGGGAAGAAGTTATAACTTCTTAGGGGGAAAGGTTCTTGGAATTGATTCCCAGGGCTGTGTTCAATCCTATTCAAGGCAATCAATAAATAAATATCAATGCATTTCTGCTATAGTACTACAATCAAAATAACTCATAAAGTACATAAAGGCATATCATGGAAATATATATGTGGCACTTGTAGAGAACAGAAAGTAATACAGAAAGGATATAACATAAAGTACTAGAACATAGTCCCATGGTAAACAAACAACCAGCTGGAAACAAGTGTATGTATAATGTGTAATCCTCTTTAATAAATAGACATAATGAAAACTATTCAAGTTCAAGATTTGTGGCAATCATGGTAGTAACATTCTCGTAACCAGCTACATACGCTTACATTATGCCAGTTTACAAATAATCATTCAGCATCTGCGACACTATAATTCCTAGATCTGGCACAAATATTTGCTTGGTTAGATTAAAAACTTTTTGCTTTCAATTTGATTTTGTCCTTAAATGACTCATAATTAATCATAAACATTTTTTGTTTTTATTCTCACCTACTCCTTCAAGTACAAAAGTACCTTTGCCAAACTATGATTGTGAAGAAAAACAAATCATATCATTTTTATTGTAAGCACAAAAATAATTTTAATTGTCAGCTAAAACTGATGACAAATGTGTTCAGATGTTGTGCCTGGTGCCATCAGCTGAATATATACTGTTTTCCCTTTCACAGAACTGTTTGCAGCTGATGCAGGCTTGCCATGCCCCTATCCCCCCAATGTTTTTGACAGAGCTGGAAAAATAGTAGTAGTAAAATAGTAATAAAATATGCTATCCTTTCAATTGGACACCTTTTATTTTTTATGGAATCTTTCTCTGTAGATCACTCCATGTAGCTCATTAAAGGAATGATACATGATGATAGTTTTTATATCTCATACTTTTTTTGTATACTAGAGTTTAATATACTGGAGTTGAATTGATTCCAGAAAAGTCCCAGATATTTGTGGTTCTGAGCACAGCACAGCATTACAAAGTGGCATGAAATCTTATCTTGGCATCATCACATCTATTCAGAAAGTGAGGTCATTTGTCTGTGTATGAAATCTGTTTCACTACTTCAGGTCTGGCACAGTTCTGGCCCGTGGGGCTGGGGTGTCACAGTGTTTCCCTGCTGATTAATTTCCTCTGTCTTTCTCTCCCTCTGTCTTACACAGATGCACACACACAGACACAGACACATGCACACACACCAGAACCTTACGAAAGATCAGAAGGCAAAATAATCCTTGCCTATAAACTCAATACACAATGAATGCTGTACAGTAAGTTCCTAACGGGTTCCAGGCTGCGGGTCTCCAGAGGCCTCTGGGCTCCTCTGATGCAGCAATGGATGAGTGTTTCGTGGTGACACAACGGGGCTGGTGAATGTGATAATGGAGCTTAACCGGCTCCAGCAGGTTGGGCTCAGCCAGTTGAGCACTGACAGTGAGGCTATTGGCAGCACCACTGTGACTTCCTGTTGCAGCCTGGACAGCAGCCCAAATGTGGCTAAACAGAGCGTAGTCCTCGTGATGGTTTGCTGCTGATTGAGCTCCTCTAAATCTGTGGGACAAATGTCTGCAGGCCAGTGTGCCAAGGTGATTGATGTGTGACCACCCCCTCTTTGGCACTTCAAGGAAAGGACTGGTACAGACATTGGTGGAAAGAATGTAGTAGCAAAATAATGAGGTCAATCTATGCCGTGGCAGAGCTGGTCATAGGAACCTCTTTATCCATATAGTACTCAGGAGCTTGTGAATCTGATTATGGTTAAATTACCTTTTTTTATGGGAATAATCAGTCAAACAAGCCATTAAGCAAGCCGCTAGCAGTCCAAGAACCTTTGAATAAATTGATCAACCGGTTCTACATATATCGGTGATATCACTCATCAATTTGCATCACTAAAATATTACAATGATTGAAATACATTTTTGTACCACCAACGCTTTAAGGCAGCTGAGAGGAGTTGTGGAATTTCCAGCATGGTGGAGCATTGAATTGCCATTAGGAGCAGGAAACAGAGTTGCAGTACTGTGCCCTCTTGTAGCTCTCCTTGGTGCATTCTGTTTAAGAGGTGGAAACAGTGCACAGTGTGTTCACTCTCACACATAAACCAATATGACAGGAACAGGCAGACTTTGTGAAATGTCATGATTCATGTTTCCACAAACCGCTTCATCCGAGCAAGAGACAGCCATTAAATCCCGTGTGATTCTGCTTCACAGTTCACATCCTGGGCCCATCCTGCTCATAAGCAGAATTTGTGCCACTAAACAACAGCTCCCCACCCCCATCAAAAACAATCATACTGCACACCATGACTTATCATTGTCCCTAGGCTTCATGTTGGTTAATGTATTGGGCAGGTTTTGATGACCCAATAACTAGGAATCTCATAAATGTTTTTGTCTTTCAGATACATGATGAATGTAACCTGGGAAGGCAGGGATTTGTCCTTCACAGAAGATGGGTATCAGGAAAATCCCAAGCTGGTAGTGATAGTTCTCAACAAGGAGAGGGAGTGGGAAAAGGTAAGATGTAACACACGTTCTGAAAAATAACCAGAATTGCATTTACTGCAAACAATCTATTTTTAGCAGTACTATGTTTTTATGTGCCATTGGGAGTAATTCTGTAATATTCTGGTCCACAAACTTGAAATTACCGGCCCTCCCATGCTGTCCATTTTACAGTATCCTAAGGGAGCCTGGATTGTGGCTCTACTGTAGCACGGATTGTCAGTGCTACATTTCTGTGCCTCAGCAGTGCATCCTTGTTGCATCAGTGTCAACCCTACTCATTGTCTCATTTGTACTACAAAAAATACACTGCACTCAGTCTCAATGCCACCATAGAGCAGAAGAAATCATCACATCTTGATCAGCAGTTTCATCATTTCTGAAGATACTGTAAGTGACCTAGTACTAGCCATGCCCAAACCATAACACCCCCACCACCATGTTTCACCAATGAGGGAGGGAATGGGAGGTGCTTTGGGTCTTGGGCAGTTCCTTTTGGCCTCCACACTCCACACCCAGTTTTTACAACTATCTAGTGGTTTGCACCTTGTAGTGTTGCTCCATAGGTCCTTCAGGCAAGCTGACATCCATAGTGAAACTGGAGTGTCAGAATGAGGCAAAGAATGAAAAGCATCAGGAAAAAATGCTTCTTTCAAATGCATTGTATGTCTAAGCCTACAAAATTACAATATATTGCGGTACATTGCATAATACATAAGAACTATTCAATTGCCGTGTCCAAATGCAGCCCACTGTAGATATACTCTTGGCCCTTATATTTACAGCCTAAGATAAACTTTGTTGCTAAGCAACTACTCTGCCAGCCAATACTACAAAATAAACAGTTGTCAATCATTGTTATCAATACGAAATGACAGGATCACAAAAAAGCAGCCCCCAATACTGGAAAATAACATGCTTTAAAAACTATTTCTATGCACTCCCGAAGGATGGTTATTTTCACACGCACTGTGATGATGAAGGGTTGTAACAAACATCACTTCATTCTCCTAATGATAAGTGAGCACACTAACAGATACATAGTTTAAGAAAAATAACCAAGCCTGAGAAAGATCACAAGTGAAAGATAATAAATAAGACAGCCATATTTGAAAGGCATTGCAAACAAATCACCATTTTCTATAACATGTAGCCAGAACTTCTAAATGGCATATAAACAGCCATACAGGTGCAGAAAGTATTACCTAAGAAGCAAATTATTGAATTACATCAACAGAGTAGCAGATAATCTTTTAGACTCAGCACCTCCTCATGTTTATTTTTTAATTTATTTTTGTTCCCTTACTATTTTCTCAGCACTTGTTCACTCACACTCACATACAATCAGTCATGTCACATGCCGTTACATTTTGACTCCTGCCTGGTAGCCACTGACCATTACTGAAGCTTCACTTTCACCGTGATCAGTAAAGGTGAGAGCTTCAAAGCTCAAACTGTTTTCATACAGTTTTGAATCCATGAGAAAGCTATTATGTAAATGAATTTAATTTTATTATGTAAATTGTGCCTGATGATGTTGATGATTATATTGTTTTAAAAAAAATTCTTGGTTGGGTGCATCGTTCTATCCGGGCTTTGTTTTTTCTCCTCTCCATGGTCTGCAGGGGAAAGAGACAACAGAAAATGTATCCATTAATAGCTCAGACATCAGTGCTATATTTATCAATGTGTAGGAAGCAAATCCTAGAACAATATCAAATGAATCCCCCTGTTCTCTGGATTATTTGGAACATAGTGTAGCTGCTAAGCAGGGACAGAAAATTCTACATACTTATCCTACTTTCAGGTATTGTAAGTGTAATTTCCCAGTCATTGTGAATGGAGTAGTTGGAATGCTCATGGGCAAGTGAGTTTGTAGAATTTTAACCAAAATATATTCTTTCTTATAATGCAGCAATCCTCAGACACTATATAGATATAGAATATGTCACCTCTTCTGGTGTTAAAACCATATACATTTAAAAAGCAGATTACTTCTTTTGGCTGCCACTAACATTGAATAATTTAGAAGAACCATTTGACAGTTGCATTGTTCTGGGAATCATAATGGGAGTGTAATGAAGTTCAGCTTGGTACTTGGTTGATATTAATCTGACAGACTCAATACATCAGCTTGAACTTTTAACTCTGAAAAACATACATTCAGAGAATTGGATATGACTTACTGCAGCTAAGGTGTACACTGACAAACCCTCAGACATTGTCATTGCAGCCCAGGGAGCCCTACACAGAGGCTCTTATGACTTACAGCGTTTCGTTCAAAGATTGCTTGGCTTAACAGTTAAGTCTTGAGTTTGAAACTAAGACTATGAGGCATGTATAATGACTCAAATTTAAGCATGTAAAGTATATGTGTTGTAAACCTTTTCTTAATTTGTCAGACTCATACATACATTCACCAAATATAAAGTAAAGCACATTTTTTATATGCGTGCCCAGTCACAGCTACAACAGACTTTGATCTTTGATCGGACTTTGAAATTTGGTTGGCTAGATGTAAGTTTGCAAGGATAAATGAATTCATCCCTCCAGAGAATTAAGAAAAGTCTTTACCCATTTGTAAGGTAGGCAAGCGCTTTGTTGGTAGGCAAGAGTTGTTACTGTAAACTAGCTAATTGCTAATTGTAATGTGTTGCTTTACTGTGTTGAAACCAACCAACATTTATTGTTAACTGTATACAAATATCTTTGATCAAGCTTATGCTGAGTTCTGCATTTGTTTGTGAAATTGGTAGCGTGGTCACATTGCGGAATGGATGTTTATATTTTCCTTATGGATTCATGGCAAGTTTGGCTAGAGTTAGTAATAGTTAGCTGATCTTATTATTTCTCAGATACCTAGTTAGTAGAAAGCAGGGGTAGGCTGCTTTGTTTATGGTGATTCAGTCAGTGAGTCTGCTGTCAGTCTTTCTGTCAGGTCACTGGTTCAAGAGTGCCCATCACTTGTGCAAATGTTACTTATAGTTTGTCTTTTTATGACCAAATAATGCCACCTGTGATCTGCATTTAAATGTAAAAATGATTGTTTATAATTCCAAACATAATGCAAGACCCCCCATCTTGATGCCAAGTCAGAGCCCCATCTTGATGCCAAGTCAGAGCCTATGACTGTGGGTGAATCCTTTTTATCTTGGTCATTTTGTCTACATGCACTGAACTGTGCTTACTCCTACTCTGAGTCAATATTGTGAGTTCTGACTGGAGCCATGATTTGACCAATGATATCCTAACTGACCTACTGGAATGGCCAGATATTGACTAGGATTAGAAATGGAAGTATGTTTCATACATCTAATCGTTTTCTTCAAGAATGCACTGGCTGTTCACTTACCAGTGACTACAAATGCAAAATTGGCTGAGGAGCAAAAATCAAGATTTTTGTTTTCCATGTAACCCTGAAAAAACAGAAGAATGAAGATGAAAGATGTGGTGTTGCCAACTCAAAACTATAAGCCACCAAGGTACCATACCACTTGAGCTAGAGGAAATGTGAAAATAAAGCAGTATTCATATGGAAGCAAGGGCGTGCTCGGCCATATAAATCAAATAGAAGAGCACACTCAGTGTCCGTAATCTACTTTGAAGCCGAACAAATGAGCATTCACTGATGTCACACAGCCACGAGTGAACCGAAATGAAGTGTCTGCCAAGCCGGTCCAAGATTTATGACAGGCTACTAAAATGTCAAATTGACCCTTCTCCAAGTTGTCTGCCAGCATTTTCTGTTGCTATTTTGGAACCACCAAACTGAACAATAGACGAGCATCTCCTCTTTGGAGGGTTATACTCCAGCTGTTGGACTGCACCACTTAAATGCAATAGCATCAGCATTCAGAAGCTACAGCTAGATTTAATTTCCCAAACTGGTTATGAAGGAGCTGGCCAGAGGACTGAGAATCACTTATTACAATGCAAATGAGAGAAGCAGTCAGTGAGCAGAAGCCAAATATCAAGCTGCAATGGGAGGCATATACTGCTAATTGAAACAGATGACGTTTAGGAGAGCACAGGTGTGTCATTGGGCAGTTACTCAATGCTGATGTAGCAGGTGGGAGGTGGCTGCGTGACCAAGAGGGGAATCATTGCCAGCTGATGACCTACTGTATGGAGACCAATACCAAGACTTTCATTGTCTCTGACTTTGATGTTGTGCTTTTTTTTATTGTTAGTGTATGGACCTGTTAGTGTTAGTGTATTATTAAATATGATAAGTATCATCCCAAATACAAGTATCACCCCAAATAGAACTTATAGTAAATGTTATTACCAATATTTATTAATCATACATTTTGGATGTAAAGGGATTAATTAATTAATCAATCCTTGATATGTGTGTGGATTACAGTTTTTGCCGTCAATCAGTTCTCAAAAGCTGTCCTCCACTCAAAGTTTGCCTTTAGAATGCAATTAATGTCCAAAAGCTGGGGAATATTAACCTGAGATTCTGAGTGTCGGTTGTGAAATAAATCTTGTCCCATCTGTTCCCGTAGTGATAGGGGATTGACAGGTAGATGAACAGCAACCCTTTGAATCAAGGACAGGCCGTGAGTTGTGGTAAAAAAAAATCCACCTGAAGCACAAAACCAAGCATTGACAATTAATATGTTTGAGTTATTGTGAGCAGTGCATGCTGGCACCATCGGGATACGCTTGCACTTGTGTTATACATACATGCCTTGAGAAGGTTTTAACCCCTGATTTTTTTCTTCATTTGGCTGCATCACAGTCAAGCTAAAATATATTGAAATGGAATTTGTGTTCTACTCCTATTTAAGCAACTCTTTATATTTTCAAAATTAAATTAAGTGTTTGCATATGTTCAAAACTATATTAACAATAAAAATGTCTTCATTGATAATTATTCAACTCCTTTGTGTTAACCTAAATTTGGCCAGATGTATTCCGTTTTCTTGTGATATTGCACTAAAAATGTTAACAAGGTCCCCCATGTTGATTTTGGATCAATCTGTATTCACTTGCATGCTTGTAGAATAAATATCACTGGCTTTGTAAGGTCTCACAGCTGATACAGCAGGTCATATCAGTTTCATGAACACATGTCATGAACTGTCATGAAAATCAAGGAACTGCCTGAAGAATATTGAGATGAAGTTGTTAATAGACAAACACATGTAGAAGGATGTAAATAGATTGGCAAAGCTTTGAGCCTTTGTAGGGGCACTGCTCTGGAAAAGAAACATGACACAACCCAGCCAATGCCACGATCAGGTCAATTTACCTAATTGAACTATCAGACAAGGAAAGCACCAACTGCCCAGCGACAACACCGACAGAGTTGCAGTGCTCATTAGCTGTAATGGGAGAAACTGTCCAGAGCTCAACAATCTCTTCAGTACTTCACAGATTTAGCCTCTTTTGGTAGAGTAGATAAATAGAATACACTTTTGAGACAATTTTCCAGAAGCCATGTGACCGACCCTGAGATCTTCTGGAAGAAAATGATGAGACTAAAAGTCTTTTTACTTAAAATAAAGCATTGTGTTTGATGAAACCAAAGAGCAATGTTTACTCAGATTTAATATGAATGCAACTTTGGCATCAAATCCTCTCCTCACTCCCTGTTTATAAGCCTGCTAAAATGATAACAGGGAGTGACCACTACAAACCCCAAAACCGCTTGAGCCAACAGAGCTTGACCTGGCTATGCTATCTGTCTGTGAATAGTAGAGCGCCCACTGTACAACTGGGCTGATATCCTACTTCATCTCCAGAGATTATGTGACAAAATGACTGGTTGACAAGTCAAATGACTGAAATGCATTTACTTATGATCTGATAAATATTAGCTATTTATTATATAGAAATATGTTATTTCACACAAAACAATTCAATAACTGCTGTTAACTTTTTGGGAGATATGCGTGTTATACAGTAGCTCCTTATGATTCGCATCCTTATGATAAGCTCTTACAGACATACGAGATAGACATGTAATGTTAGACATGACAGACATTTTATTTATGCCATAGGCCTTTCTATGCATCATTGACTTTGGGCGTGAATGCTTCGGTAAATGAGTAAGTAAAAAATTGTTGACTAAGAAATTGTGTTTATTCTGGTGATAAGAATAATAAAAAGAATAATTAAAGAATAATTTTGAAAGGAACCATTATTCCTCAGCATTTATGTCCTTTGAATTATATTTGCTATGATTCAATTTTGTAATTCAGCTCAAAAGAGGTTTTTCCAAAATTGAAGCTCTGTGACCATCTGCACAAAATTCACCTTCTATAACCTCCCTCTAGGTATCCATGATGGAGGAAAAATAGGATGGTAAAATATGTTGGAACCCACAGCGGTAAATTTATGTTTCACCAAGGGGTGCAGACAGGCTTTAATGTAACAACTCACCCGCTGTTCTCTCTATTGAGACTGCAGCAGGTGGAAGAATGCAAACTATTAAATGAAGATTGCCTTCTGAAGTTTAGTGTTCATTTGAGAGATTGGATGAAGGAAGGCATGACAGTCTTAATCAACTGAGACCAAGCTTTTCAGTGTGTTGTCTTTGAGAAAGGGGGCAGGAGGCCTTTCCTCTCCTGTTTTGTATGTCTTATGGGTATGAATCTGGTCTTAGTCAGCTGGCTATAACAAACCAGTGGCAAACTAATCTTGCTCTGCTTGTCAGAACCAAGGACTTCAGATCTGTTAGTTAAAAAACAAAGAGCTTGCAAAGCTCTCAAATACAGCGTATCCTAAATTCCTTAATACTGCCAGGCCAACATAAAAAAGATTCTCTTTAAAAATAAGGGGAAAAAATTCTTGAAGGAAGGGAGCAGGCACTGCCAGTTTTTTTCTATAGGAGCACATGTTGATGGGAGAGCTGTGCAATTGGAGAAAAGCTGACAATACAAATTGATACCCTCAGAAAATGGAAGTAAATGTGTTGATGTGACTAATCAACTTATATATTCAGTTCTCCAGTAATGTTCTCTGGGAATACACTCCACAGATATAGCCTTGAGGATTCATTACAGCATTGAACTGCTTATCAAGTGTTGTTCAAATAAAGAGGATGTTCAAATACAACACATTTGATATTCAATCACAAGATATTCAAACCCTACATGCCAGCCAGATCCCTCCGTTCTGCTACCTCAGGACGCCTAGCACCTCCCCCTCTTCGCACCTGCACTTCCAGAACACGTCTCCTGTCTGTTCTGGCCCCACGATGGTGGAATGACCTCCCTGTGGAGGTCAGAACAGCTGAGACTGTGACCCATTTCAAACGACGACTGAAGACCCACCTCTTCAGGCTGCACCTCTCCCCATCCCTCCCTTCCCCCCCTGTAAATGACTAAACTTAGGGTTGTAACTAGGCAGCTGTTTAATAGGTGACTTAGTTGATGCGCCAGTCTTAACGACTACTTGTATTTTTATTTGTTTTTATTTTTCCATAGATTGCGTTGTTGCCGTTCTCGTTGTTAGTGTTAATCAGTCTAACCACCAGGGTCCAGGTTGAACTATGCGGTTGTTCCCTGTACTTGGACCGGTACTTCTCTCTAGGGGTTTCGTCATACTTGTTCCTGGTTATGGTTATACACTTTGTTGTACGTCGCTCTGGATAAGAGCGTCTGCCAAATGCCTGTAATGTAATGTAATGTAACAACAATAGAGATAAAGATTGTCTAAAGAAAAGATTGTCTAAAGAAAATGTTCTTCATGAATCTAGGGTGCCTAGGATTTCACATCTACCGAGGAAGATTGCATTATCAGAATTCATAAGCAAATTACTCAGATTGCACAGACTGAGTCCAGATTGGTTTCAAATGAAAGGGATAGTCTGATTGCTTTTTAATATTCTTTGTACATCACTTGATCTCCCTGCTCTCAGTATGCCATGGAAAGGTGTAAGGTGCAGTGGTGGCATGTTGTTTTGTTGTGCAAATGAGTTTGGGGCCAGTGCTTCCTTCAAGAAGCTCCTTCTGGGGGGTCAGTGCTGGTCTACTTGTCAGCTCTGAGAGGAGGCTCTTGACATTGCACCTTAAATCTTAGCCTCACCAATGATTTTGATGCTATTGCCTGGGAATGTACTGGAATGTCAGCTCAGTCAAACTAATCCCTGTATCTCTCTGACCTCCTTGGGGCCTGCAGAAAATTGGCTTGGCGACTAAGCCATGGACTTTGCCTGCATGTTGTGCATCATAGCTGATATTTCTCCCTGTTCTTTTTATTTAAAAACAAACAACAAAAAAACATGAGTGTACAAAGCTAGTCAGTATACGTTCACAACCTTATATAAGCAAACGTTTCAAGGTTCTCATTCAAAAATCCTTCAATCAGTTTTGCACCTCCCCATGTATCTTGTGTAATGCGATTTGGAATGTGCAAATTCCCTTATGAAAAAATAATGTATTCAAAGACACCCAACATGTGAAGAGTACACATATAAACTATAAAAATAATCCCACTCATAAGGCCCGAATGAATGAATGAATGAATTTATTTGATGATTAAAAAACACATATAACACTGCACTGCAGTCATTACATACATTAAAAATCACCGAGGATGAAAACACAATAAAGCTCAAATGCTTATTTCCATTGTGGTCCTCTAGTATAACACTTAACACACCACAGAGCAGGGAAAGGTAACCTATGCTATTTCAAGACACATGTTTTGTTTTCACATGTGAAAATTGTAGTTCACATTTCAAAAATTCACTCAGGAATTTCTCGTGATTTCATATCACGTTTCGTTCTCGCATGTGTACATTTTCATTCACTTGTGAAAAAAATCACGTGAAAATGTTTAATTTTTTGTAATGGTTAATGGACATTAATACCATTAATACATGAAAATAATAACTGTAACAGCTTTTGGGACTATGTTCATGGCTGTGTGGGGGTATTTCATATGTTTTGATGTTTGGAAGGTTCAGTAAATTGCCCTTAACTAAGAAACTTCTGAAGTAATGTTGGCCAACATTTAATGGAAGACACTTACCTCTCACAGTGCAATAAATAATCATGTCAAAGGCTTGAATTTTACCTAAGGCAAACTTAGGCCCTTAAAAATTTAAAGAATAGGTTAGCTTCTTTCAAGAAACAATCATAGAAAGTACTTTTGTGATTAAAGAGGGCTGACTGGATCCAAGGGCCTTTAATCAATCTTGCCTTGTCTACTTTTCTTTTATTTTTTATGTGTATTTATTTTCTCTCAGGGTGGACAGTGAATAGGTTTGTCGCTACACTTTCTGGTAACAGGACAATGTTAGTTGTGGATGACTGCTACTGAAAAACAAAAGGAATTGCATATTTTAGAGTATTTACTGTTCTGTACTAAAGGACAGCACAAACTTATTTTCATTATATTCATAATTATAAGTCAACATTTTTAATCAACAAATTTATGAATAATTGTTTGTGACTTTTGTAATAGCCCTCACAGTGATTCCTTCAATCAATCAATCAATCAATCAAATTTTATTTGTATAGCATATTTTACAGCAGTTGTCACAATACGCTTTACAGACAACCCTGGCCTAAACCCCCACAGGAGCAAGCCTAAGGCAACAGTGGCAAGGAAAAACTCCCTGTGGCAGATGGGAAGAAACCTTGGAAGGAACCAGGCTCAAGGGCAAAACCCATCCTCCTCTGGTCGGCTCTGGGTGCCGACTGGTGACCAATATGTCAGTCAGTTTTATAAGGTTTATGATGTGGCTCAGATGATGGGTGGGGCCAGGTGGCGGTGATGGGGAACAGCAGGTGGCAACAGATGTGGGCAGGGTGGAGGCAATGACGAAAGAGGGGCTGGATCACAGAGGTGGGGGAGACCAGAGGTGGGGGAGATATTCCTTAAATATTGACTATGAAAATTAAATCCGGCCCAAAATTAAACTGCAGGTTATATATTTCTGGAAGTTTCCTATATAAAATACTGTTGAAACATATCTGTATTTTAGTCCAGTTACATATGTTTGTGACATAGTCTATGCTGTGCTATGTACCTGATGAAAGGTGTGCATCATATATCTTGCATTTTTCTTGTTCTAGTTTGATGAGATTCATTGATCAATACATTTCTTTTAAAGTAAGTGAATGATGCAAGCTAGGGCAGTTGACCTTCTCCTCCGTAAAGCCTCTCTGCTACAGCACAGCTGACTGGAGTAGGCAGATAGCGAACTCTGTAAGATGGCAGGATCCCTGGGCAAGTGCCTCTACGGTCTGTTAGTACAAGCTGCCTCCTCCTCTACAGCCTTAATCACAGAAGCCACAAATAATCCTTCTTAGAAAATTAGTCATATATTGTGTCTCTTAATGGATTTGTGATAGGAGCAATCTAGCCTGAGCTCTCCACTCTTGGCTTTAGAGCATAGAGCCATATTCCTCTCATATCTTCTCTAACAGAATGAGGAACAGTTCCTATGTGCTACTGATTTAATGTTTGTTGCCTGCAGGTGAGAGTGGTACAGGTAGAAGTATAGATTTGTGTAATCATCTCTCAAGTGAGATGTAGAAGGACAGAGGAGGAGGTTGAAAAGTGCGACCAGGAAATCTGAGCCATTAAATTGCCTCTGGACAGCAATGGGGCTGACAGAGCCAACAATTAAACTGCTTATTTCTGTGCCTGTGGTGACATGAAAACAGCCAGGTGTGCCATTTTGTACAATTTTCTTTTTGGTGCAGGTGAAATATGTAGGGTTGAAACCAATTAGTTCCATTTAGACATGCAGAATAAATTAACAACTTTCATTATGTCAAAATGACATTCAGTTCAGCTGAGAAATGTCTAACACAGACTAGAGGCATCCCGTTATGTTATGTCTACTATACACTTGGTTCCAGTTCCCAAATGTTCGAGCTGTCGGTGTGCATTTACCAGCTGTTATTCTTCACAGCATCTGGATAGAGGAAATGCTGAAAAACTACTCTGGATCCAATGACAGATTCCAGTTATATATACCTCCCTGAAGAACAATAGCTCTCTTTGGGGGGTGGGAGGTATAATTGTTGACGCTGTTTCTTTGGTTTAGTCTGACAAATTTAATAGGTGTAATTAATTAAATAAGTAATTAAACTGTACAGTACAATTCACCATGTCTTTATCAAGCCTCAAGACATTCATTCAATTTATTTGTCACCACTATCAGACTTGGTGTCTATGCTGCTGGAGCTGGAGGTGTGATTAGTATGTGCTTGCTACACCCACGGAAATGCTGGCTTGCTGAGGAGAGCTGGGGAGGTCAAGAGCTGGTCTGTTTTCCATGTGAATACATTACGTAGGGTACCATGGGACCTCATACAGCGCGGTCCATAAATATTTGGACAGTTATACAATTTTATGGGGTTTTTTTTCCCCTCTGTTCTACAGCACACTGGATTTGAAATGAAACTATGCATATGAGGTTGAAATGCAGTCTGTCTTTAATTGAAGGGTATTTACATCCACATCCTGTGATCCATATAATAATGTCAGCCCTTTATATACGTAGTCACCCCATTTGAGGGTGTCAACGCAAGTAAAGCAAGCCATCATGGGGTGGAAAAATTTCAATGAATCACTCAGAGACATAGCCAAAACATTCAGACAGTCATCGAATGCAAATTATTTGCAACCAAGTACTAAATATGATGACTTCATTTAAGACTATGTTAATCTCTCCAATTAGTTTTGGTCTCCTAAAATGGACTATGCATAAAAACAAGTGCAATTCCTACATATTTAAACCAATATGGATGTTATTACCAACATTTAATTCTGATAGATGACAGTCTTCACTTTAACCTCATGTTTATTACACTCACATACAATTTGGTGGAGTACAGAAACAAAAACTGTCAGTTGCACAGTGCATACCTGTCTACATGAGTGTTGACCCATAGATTCAGGCATTTATGTGAAAGTGAGCAGCTTAGGGAAACCCTCAGCCTATGACCCAGTGCCAAAAATCATGTAACACACATAAATTCCACAAACATACATACATGGTTGTTTTCTGATGCTGGGTGGCTTCCCTTCACTGTGAGCTTCATGTTGACCAAATGTGTGACTAACATGAGAAAGGTATGGAGCAATAAAATAGAAAGCTAGCCTGAAGATGCAGCCCAGCAGCATGTGGGATGAATGTAGCAGGCAGTGCTATGACTGATAAGAGGGCCTGCCTCACAGACCTGTGTAGGAGTCAGAATAGAATGCCAAGATTGGCGGGGGAGCACTGAGATGAGAGGTATGATGTCACTCACTGAAGGAGAAGGAAATGAAGCGCTGTCATCTGGAATGTCACTGGCGACATCATCTGTGGGCACGGGGAAGAGGCAAGGTGTGGTGACTCAGAGGAAGGACTCTGTAGTGGACCAGAGAACCACCCGAACATCTCCAGCAGGCAAAATCTCTTCAGTCACCCTTGTCAGCTGTCAATCTCCCATCAGAGATTTTAGGGAATCCAGAATTTTTTGGTGAACATTGACCATTAAAGCAGAGCATTCCTTGCAAGAGTTGTGATACAACATATTGCCAAGGGGCAGTCTGTAGAAGGGGAAGCCCTTTTTTCCCCAGAGCGAAGATATTCAGTCAGTGAGGTAAAAAAAAAACAAATGAGCTGTCTGAGAAAATGCTCAGTGATGTGTCAGGAAGTAGCAGCAGGTCCTGACACACAATTTCATCTGTTTGTGCCAAGGTGGAAAGAGTGAACCAGAACTTACATTCATCATTGACTGCACACAAAGGGCAAAATCAGCTCTCAATGCATCATTAGAATAGTCCGGAAAACATGCGCCATTCTGGTATATATTTAGTTGGAAATGGTACTGATACAACAAGACTTATTCCCAGGAGGAAAAAGTAAAATGAAAAATATCAAACCAAACGAAGCCAAATGTACCTGTTAAAAATGCAAAAAACTAAAGAATGGGGGTTTATGCACTGCAGCTGTACCATAATATCCCTCTCTATGTAGTTGTAAACAGACTGTTCTTATTGACATAGTCTGATCAATTTATGACCCTGTTTACTGATTTCTTTCCCATAGATATTAATGTTGATGTCCCTTTAGTCACTGTTCCTACTGAAACACTAGCCAGTTCCGTCTTTGTGACTGAAGTTCCTACCATCCGTGCCCCAATAATGAACCCTTTTTCAAAGTCTCTTGGATCTTTTCCTCTTGCCATCCAAAATCGAGGTCAACATGAATGCCACAGAGCATGGTAAGATGTTATTTGCTTAATTGTATCATGCAGAAGCATATGCATTTGTTATGTTTCTCCACTCATTTATTTGGTTTATCCTTTAATTTGAAACTCTGTAGTGTTAAGATGCAATACACATTGCTTTTGTTCAGTATGAGGACTGATCTCAGGCTTTTGATATACCTCCAGGCCCATCCCATAGCCCACAGACTTTATAGCAGCAATCTCCAAGAACCTTATGTATTTTGGTGTACCATTCCTTTCTGCCAGGGGTACTATTCAAGATCTTTTACTATTACATCATGTTACATTACATTCATTTAGCAGATGCATTCACTTTATTAATATGCGCAATAGTACCCGACCTGGAAAATAACAGTCTCTGACCAGTTACTATGGATACAGCATCACTAAAGCAACAAGTTAGTTAACTATTTTAACCAAGAACTGAAATAAAAATTAAAAGTACATAAAGATAATTATCTGTATATTATTCTCTATCTATATCAATAACAAGCTCTAAAAAGATAAATATAAAATGATAAAATATAGCCTAAAATCATACTATAACCTTAATTAGTACAAAAGGTAGAGATGCTTTGGGGTGGGGATTAGAGGGAACCATGATTCAGTCTGAAGAGGTTCAGATTGCACTTCATTTGCATTTCTCTCCTGTCTGGCTTTAGTATTTTATTGGACTCCAATGCCACATTTACACAATGAAAATATAAACCTATTAAAATGAGAGGTGTTTTTATATTTTTCTAGTTTTTTTTTTTTACTTCAAAAAGAATTGAGAACTGCTCACATTCAGAAGCCACAAATAGATCACTTGAAAAGTCTGGTTCCACAGGCAGTGTTTGAAATGATACCCAATGTACAGTAATTATGTTACTGGTTGAGGTGCACTGCTGTATAAATATTGTTAAATGCAAAAGTATTGGGACAGTTGTGTAAAATTGGTTTCCCCTGTACTAATCAAATTTGTATTTTCAAATCAAACAATGACATTCACATTGTCTGCATTTATTTCATGTGTTTTTTTTAAACAGGCATGAACTATATTACAACAATGCCATGCAATGAATCTGGTCATACTATTCCAAGTATTAGTATTTGGACAAAGTCATTTTTGACAAATTTAATGACCTGTAAGGCCAATATTTCATTCCATACCCCTTAAATCTGATGACTGCATTGAGTCTGCGACTCATGGACATCACTAGAATCATGATATGATCTTTTGATATACTCTGCCAAGCTTTTACCACTGCTCGTTTCAGCAGCTGTGCTCATGGTGGGGTTTCAAACTTCAGTTTCCTTTCGACCAAGTGAAAAGCATGTTCAGTGAGGTTTAAATCTGGTGACTAACTGGGCTAGACTGACTGGACGTCAACCACCTTCACCTTCTCTTGCTGTTTAGCACCTTGATTATGTCCACTGTATGCCTCGGGTGGTTTTCTTGCAGAGCATCAACAGGGCAGATACCCAGTGTCTTCTCTATGGGTCACAGACAGACAGTCATCAAATGCAAAGGATTTGCAGCCAAGTAATAAATATGATGAATTTATTTCAGATTATTTTAATTTGACTTTTTAATGCACTTTTATTCATTGTGAATATACAAGGCCTGGTTGTGATAAATCCCCTCATGCTTTATAGACCTCTCCGTTTGAAATTCCATTCCTGCATATTCATGTTCTTAATAAACTAGAACTTTTAGAGTAAGAATTTGAGCTCTGCTTTCTAAGGAGCTTTTCATTCATAGCTTTGTGTGAGTCACTGGATCCATTTAAATCACATCTTTTTAAAATAACCTGTTCTAATGCAAATGTTCTTTGTCAAAGGTGTCCAGAATTACCAGCTTGGAGGGTGAGGTATTCAGCATTTCTAAATTTTACACCGGAGGTCCAAAGGGTCCCAGTCTTCTCAATTCACCCATATGGAATACCAGAAATGCTAAGTGAAAATAATTAGCATACATGTTCATTCCAGGGAACGCAGTCTCACTGAAATAATTAATGAATTCATATTTCAGGGTGTTCCTGTTTGAAATCAAATGTTATATTATTTATAGGACCTATCACTTATGTGTGAAACCAGATTCATAAAATCAATTTAATTTAAGATTTTTTGATGCTGTTTTTATTTTTTCATGATAAGGGTGCCATTCTAAGGATTACAAATCAAAACGTGAAAATGTCAAAACAAATTTGACAAATAAAAAGTGAAAATTGACATGTTGATGTGAGCTGTGCCACTGGAAAATTGAGAAGGAAAGTATTACAAGTACTGTCTGGGACAATCAGAAACATACACTAACACTGAACTATTAAAAAAGTGAATTGTGACTTTAACATTGAAACTATCTGCTACTCTTACTATGAAGCACTTTTGATTTCTTCTCTTTGGTAGTCTCTTCCACATGCCCTAAAAGTAATTCAAGGCTCCTTCAAAATGATGAGCCCATGTACTGTATGATGATACTTTGTGCACAAGGGCACTTTTCAGACACTTGTCTGTGCTGCTGGAGGTTTCAAAGGATGATGGTCCTTGTGTTATTTTACGGATACATGTCTATAAAGTGCCCACAGATTATGCTTATCTTTGTTAAAAGGCACAGATGTAACAAAGCTGATGGGTTTGCAAATATGTAAATTGGTGGTATTACCGCACTTCACAAGTCTAATTGTGAGGAAAGCAGTGCAATTAAGCACTTGACTCATGTGCAGTGCCGTACAATGAAACTGAATTCTAAGGATTTTCACATATCAATAACAGTGTCTGACACAAAAGAAATTAGTATAAAGAGAAATCATGTGTTGACTCCGGTAACCAGAGTATGTGTTAAGCAGAAACTTTAAATTCAAATGCTTAATGTAAGCATCGTATGATTTTTAATTATTCAAAAGAATTATTCAAAAGAAAATTGAAATTGATTTTAATTAAACAACAAAAAAATTGTTGTGCTCTACCATAACTAAATTTATGGTATGAGGTCATTTCAGTTACTGCTTGCTCAGGTACTGCACTATACACAATTATTATACAGTACTAATGTACCTTATATGTTTAAAACATGTAAAACATAATTTCTGGTAGCAGCGAAGGATCTGATCCAAAATTTGTGTGTCATGTGAGTAAATCAATATACAAATTATGTATAATCATTTACTTATCGATAAATCTTACAGATTCATGTAGAATCTTCTTCAGGAAATCAATGCAAAATAATCAGGGAAGTACAAGAATGAAAAGGAATTATAAGCATTCAAAGCAAAATTAGAGGTTAAACTTGAGATGCCTTTTTCATATCTTTACAAATTTATGGCTGGAAGACTCTCTTAACCAAACCTAATCAGAATTATAGTAAGCACTGGGTTAGGGACTAAAATATAACACTTTTATATAATAGTTCTTGATTTGAGGGTGTATTTTAATGATGAGAAAGGGAAAAATTCCCAACAAATGGCCCTATTGACAATGAAAATACAAATGCACCTCAAAGTGGAATTACTTGTTTCATCTGATGCAGACTGAATATGCACCAGTTATGGTATTATGGTCTACAGTAAAACCATTTGTGTGAACACAGGCTGGGCAGTGCAAGGGAGGGTGCGTCTGTCGAGGCATTTGGCACCATAAAAGTTTGGTCTTGAATAATGTGTTTGCATTTAAGCGCAGACCAGGCTTTTACTCAAACTCTGACGCACTGTACTATTTGGTTGACAATATGAATGTGCCACACATACAAATGCATGAAGACATAACACAGACGTATTCAAGAAATATTTTATTATAATTTGAATCCTTGCCATGCAACCTATGTTCAGTTATGCAGTCCAAATTCAACTACACATCTTGGATGTGACATGGACCTCACAGAGAACATATGACAGGACTTTCATATTGACAGTGGCAGAGTTGCATGTAACAATTGTGATGGGGATTACAAGGGCAGATGTACAGAGTACACAAGAAAGCAGGGACTGCTAGGCTGCCAAGCTGTTTCCCTAGTAAGTGTACATTCAGCTTATAAAAATGTGTCTGAAATGAATGAAACTTAGTTAAAGTGGTGCAATAGTTTTGTTTATTTTAAATAGTGGTATTAAACAGAAATTGTCAGCAGAGAAACAAAAAAGGCTATGTCAAATTCAAACGAAATGTGCTGTTTTCTTTCCTGTCACAACCTGTTCACAAACGTGATGCCTGCCAATTTGAAACAGTCACGGCAACAGCACAATGGGGAGGCCGACTGGAGGTGATCTGATTGGCAATAATGAAGCCAATCCCCCACCAGAGCAACAGTTCATTTATTCTTATTGAACTAGCCTGTTTTACAGCTGGGCTGCAGTTGCACTAACGCCTGGAGTCATGAAATTACTGAAACTGAGTTGGACATGCCCTAATTTGACAGCGTTTTGAATTACCGCTAGCATTTGCAAATTGTGCCTTGAATGTGAAAATAGGGCCCAAAATCTTTAATGCTAGTTTTCTCAGAATTGTGTTTTGCAACAGCACTATATTCATATCTCCAGAGATATTTACTCAATCCTATAAAATGATACCTCATTTTGTAACTCAGAGGGGGGCCATAAAAAGATTTTAAAATATTATTTTGTAACATGTATCCAAAGTATGTTTGGTCACATATGGAATTACTAGTTTCTGAATGCAAATTTTCAAAAAAAATGTGAAAGTCCATGGGAATTTAAAATGTTGCCATAAATGAAATGTCAAAATATCAGCCCATAGCAGCATACATCACATCCCATTGGACATTACAATCACACGCACAAGATCATGATGTTAATTCTAACATTCTGCTATATGATCTGAATCACTTGCAAACACAAAACAAAATGAACCTTTTTGTATTTTTTAATATTTCAGAATTCATATGGTTTAATTTACAATTTGTAGCACTGCGTGCAAAAACAAAAATAATCAAAAAAGTACTTTCGAATTCTGTTTTGTTGATTGGTGTTCTTGATCGTAATTGAATCTCTGTCAGTGCTAATCTACATGTTCCATCTGCTTTAGAATGGTTTTGTCTTTTTAAATTGATTTGTTCTTAAATGCTATAGAACACCCTGCCATTCTGTTGAGAATGAATTCAATGAATGCTGCAGAACTAGGTTGGGACTAAATCAGCAAAACATGATTTTAAAACTGACTTGTTTGTTTAAATTCTGACCTGGACATTTTAACATTTGAACATGTTGGGATTTGCTTTACATTGAGAAAAATTATGCATATTATTTTCACTCTGAATGTTCTGTAAATAACAACAACATATCTTTGAGAGGTGCCTTTGGAAAGGGGTTATAAATCCTTCAGTGGAGAATTTCACACATCCATCTGAAAGAACTTGCGACTTTGTGTGTAAGGTTTTCAAGGGCATTCAAAGACCAGCTTCAGAGGCACCGCTTTGTGTAAAGTCAGCTTTTGCATCCTTCAAAGGAAATAATGACATGCATGTGCGAGAGGAAGAGAAACTGAGAGAAAAATGGGGCAGGGGGTGGTGTTATCAGAAGTTAAAGAAATGTGAGTTATTACATTAAGTATTTATTGTCTAAAGTCCACATTTCCTCCTAGGCTGCTTGACTGCTGGCTGTAGGTTTCTCTGTGGTGTCATCTAGGGGAGGTGACGATGCCATTATTCTCTCAACCAACATTAATTATTTACAGGTCACTGTACAACTAGCCTTGTACCAGTGAGAGAACATGGTGAAATTTCCCCACTTCATCAGAGCACTAAAGAGGAACATGGCCCTCTATATACAGTAGGACCAACTGCGCTTCCTCCTGCTCACTGCTGCTTCACACATGAACATCTCTATGTAAAGGAAGAAATCACAATTTCCAAAACTTTTCCCTGTACCATATAATGATTTAGATTTAGCTGGGAGCGAGGGGTACACTCCCCCCCCCCCCCCCACCCCCGTCGACCATAGACCATCTTTGTTGGAACCCTGCATGTGGAGTATCGTACTATATGTGAGTGCATGTGTGTGTGCTCATGTTGGGGTGGCAGGGGTATTGGTAGCTCAAGATAATGATCAGAAGTGTTGCTCCCAATGTTAAAATAAATACCTACCTGAGGATGATCACTGAAATATATTACATTCAGAGGCTGAAATAATTTTTGACCACCACTTTATGTAATAAACTCTTTTAAAGGCAGGAGCACTTGAAAGTCTTATAAATAGTTTAACTTTGCAGTCTAAGGTTTCTTCACTGTACCTGTACTCGTTATAGCATATCACCGTGCCCACACACTTTTGTTTAACATGTAGAGAGTCTATTAAGCAGTGGTTGGATTTTTTAAAATGCAGTATGCCATTTGTTCATCTTACTTACAAACTTGAATAAAAGCCGAACTGATAGTGATTGCAGATATTTTCACAGTCTGTATAATGCAGTAATGTTTTTGGTGGTAATAAACCTGTTATTGACATTTGTTGTATGTCCTCTGTTGATGACATTTGCTGCCATTTGCTGTCTATATATAGCAAATGCAGTAATTTAGCTAAGCCTTTAGTGCTGTCTTGCCATTTGCTGGAAGGCTGATTTGCTACTGCCGCTGTATGGCTTGTCAGTATTTCAGTAATGACGCATAAACATTTGCGTACAAGGACATTTGTAGAAGTAAAAACTAGGTTGAAAGTGGCTGAGAATTAATTTGGGTTGTGTATTTCTAGCTTTGGACAAGAATCACATGCTTCTGCAGTGTATAAGATGGTGGCCTCATAGCAGAAGGCGCAGCACTATTTATAATTTTGAGAGCAGGTCACCCTGGATATCCGTGTGTTGGGTTGGGTTGCTATTGTGTTCACCTACACTGTAGAAACTATTTCAGAGGGACTTATACCCCTCAGTGCAGAATGTTTGCATACAGCACAACTTTTTTTTAGTCCCATCGGAGGCTGACGGTATAACTGACATTAACCTCCATTGCATTTGATGCAGGTTAGTACCACTTGAGCTGCAGCATTTCACAAGTCGCCATTCACTGGTGCCTTTACCCAGCATGCTGAATATTCATCTGTCTGTTAGGCTTCTTCTCAGAAATTGTGGAAGTACGATATATTTGTGAAATCTTTCTCCCTTGAATATTAAAACACGTCACACACAGTGGGCACTAAAACAATGTTTTACAGCCTTCTGCAGGAATCTGTTTGATCATGTAATGACAAAAACTCAATCACACTGATGATTCTGCTGTGGATGAAAATAGGATTTGACCATTTTCCACAAGAAAATATGAACATATAAGCCATGGTGATATTTTACTCTTTAGTTACCACAGTGCATTCTCTTAGATCCTCAAGCACGGAAAACAGTAAATCGACAGTAGTTCAAGACCTGATATATACAGACTATATGATGCCTCTGACATTTTGTCTCAACCACAGATGTAAATATTTGATCTTTACTGTTAATTTGATATCTATCAGTATTAAATTACATTCCTCTCATTCTTATATCAGGGCATACACAGATTTAAAAAATAACTAGTTGAAAGGCTCCTTGCATTATATTGAATAACAGAGGGCCATACCAGGGCATGTCAAGGAAATGCTACCTGGAGTGTAGGGGGATGCATGATGGTTTGATACACAGCCTGGCTTTATCACCCTCTGGTCCTGATGTTCTCCGAACATCATGCCTGGTGAACAAGCAGGCTGATTGAGTGCTGTTGTGATTTGTGTTTCAGATGGGCAAATGGGAGAACAAGTCCTTGACCTTGAAGTACCCTGTCTGGCCCCGCTTCAACTCCTTTGGTGATGCGGAGACAGACGACAACCACCTGAGCATCGTGACTCTGGAGGAGAAACCCTTTGTCATTGTGGAGAATGTGGAGCGCCTAACAGGCACTTGCATGAGGAACTCTGTCCCCTGCCGCAAACACATCAAAGAGTGAGTCCACCCTCCCCTCACTGTGCTCTTTTAAACACCTATTTTAGGGTTGCTCCCTCTTGACTATTTTGGTGCTGCATTCAGCAGTTTTGTGCTTCACATTCCCAAGCTAGCCCTTTGGAAGTTTTCTGTGCTACAAATTTCCATAACATGAAACAACCAGAAAGAAGAACATTTCATGTAAAATTCATCCCATCTAATAACTCACAGGTCACTTACTTAAGGCAGTGGGTTTTACAATCTATTATTGGCACTGGGAAGTGTAAAGCGGAGAGAAGAACAACCAGCTCTTACATGATTTTATCGAGTGACCATTAGAGGAGAAAGCTGGAGGCCTTTTGATTAAGTGGGATGTTTCTCTGATTGGCAGCCCTGCGATGCGCTGGCACACTTGTTCTCTTACACATGGGCTGGTATTTCCCATTCCATTACTCCAACATCACAATTCCTGCTCAACAATTCATTTTGCATGCTCAGATAGGGACTGCTGAAGTGTGCTTAATGAAGTGTGCTGAGACATTGGCAAGAAGTGGAGCATGACTGGAACCTCCATGAAAAAAATAATAATTTCGTAGGACAAATGATTTCTCTGCCTTTGGGGAAAAAAAATATCTGGAGACTGTTTGTCCAACTTTCTAACTAAACTCAAAAGTAAAGTGTTAGAGAAGTAAGTTACATTTGAATTCAATATCTAGGTCAGTGGTCTCCAACTCTGGTCCTGGAGAGCTACAGGGTCTGCTGGTTTTTGTTTTCACCGTAGAATCAGCACCCAGTTGAGACCCAAGACACCAGGTGAGTTGCGTTAACTGTGTAATCAACTGCTCTAATTGATTCATAAAGTGCAGAGTCATCATGAAAACCAGCAGACCCTGTAGCTCTCCAGGACCAGGGTTGGAGACCACTGATCTAGGTACTGCTGATAAATTGTTGAAATCTGGACTCATAAGGCATGTGCATCCAAACGTTATCAAGGGCTTAACGTATGCAGCACAGATCGGAACGGAGCTGGAGTAGCCTGAATAATTTAGTGGTGGGTGTGTTTCAGGTGAATTCAATCATAGCCAATCAAATGACAGTTTTTTATTCTTTTTAAGAGCCCTGCGCTTTGTGTCCTGGCATGCTATAATACTAGAAGATGAAGATATGGATATATATTAATGAGATGTTTCTCACAAAACGTTCTTTTGTGGGAGGTGCAGAGTTTGGCTGTCACTGTTTTTCAAAAATTGAGGTCAAATGAATCTCATATACTTAAGTGAACACATATATGATTCTTTACTGCTGAAGAGGTTAACACATTTGTTAATAATATGCTCAAATTGTTTTATTTGAATGATTATAATAGGGACTTCTATCTATAATACAGTACATGTATGTATGTATGTATGTATGTACGTACCTATGTACGTACATATATATGTCCTTTGAGTGTTAGATTGGCATGGTTGGGAATTTGGAAACAAAATGATTTCACAATTACTGGGATTGGAGCTTTTGATGATGATGTATTCTAGAAATATCTGTGCACTATATAGGATTACACCATGCAGAATGCTGGAGTAGATGATTTGATTACGTAAGAATACATATAGCTAGTCCCTTGGCCTGAGGGTAATCCTGTCAGTGTAGTATGACATGAAATTGCAGGGAGAAGTTTTGCTTCATCCTACTGAGACTGGGTAGTGTTCAGAAAGACCATTAGAGAACTCCATGACTGGACATCTTGCCATTCGCCTGAGCAGTCACATGGAGCAATAGCTCTCTAATTAACTTGAACTTTCTAGGAACTGGACAACGTTATCTCATTGTTGTCAATAACATAAATGCAGCCATCCAGTTTGAAGGAATCTCTATGGTTTACTACACATCACTGTATCAATAAATAAAAAACATAGACTAATAGTGTATAGATAGATTCTTCTAGTGTTAAATTTTAACATCTGGCTAACAATAATATCTAATTAACATCAGCCGGCTCTCCATCAAGGTGTAACAGCACAGAAGTACATATGTCTACTGTATTTCAAACAACATGTAGCTGGCTTTTAACTAACTGCCATCAATCTTGATACCCAGCTCTCTTCAAATCACATACTTCACAAACATATTTAAGTAATGCTAATATCCATTTGAGTAATCAATGCTAATATCCATTTGAGTACTTTATTTGGTACACCTGCTCGTTAATGCAAATAGCCTGCTCCTCCAATCGGCAAATCTGCAGCTGCAGCTCAATATATAAAGCATGCAGACATGGTGAAGTTTTAGTTGTTTTTGCAGTGAAATGGGGAAGGCATGTGATCTAAGCAACTTTGACCATGTTATGTTTGTTGGCGCCAGATATGGTGGTTCCAGCATCTCAGAAACAGCTGCCCTCCTGGGAATTTCACACGGTGAAGCTACAGTGGGTACATCATCACTAAACCAGGATGTTTGAAAAATAGAAAAATGTTGCCTGGTCTGACGAATCTCAGTGCAGATGTGTCGGTCATAATTTTCCGCCAACAGCAAGAATCCTTGTATCAATGGTGCCGGCAACTGGTGGTAGTGTAAAGGTGTGAGGAATGATTTTTTGGCACACATTAGCCCCCTTAATATCAACTGAGCTACATTTGAATGCCACAGCACACCTAAACACTTTTTCTGACCATGTGCATCCCTTTATGGCCACAGTGTACCCTTTTTTAAATGGATACTTCCAGCAGGATAATGCACCATGTCACAATTCAGGCTGTCCTGAAGACTAAGTTAGGTCCTACCCAGTACTAGTGGCCACTGACTGTAGTTTCAGTTTTTATTTTTATTATTACAATTACTCTTTGGCAAGTATGGCTTTCGTGAAAAGAAAACCCTGATATTTAATCGTGAATGACAGTTAAAGACAAATTTTGAGGAACAGTGTCGCTTCACCGAGGATTTAAATATGTATGTTGTATATAGTGCAGACATATGGCTTAATAGTCCAGAATCTAGAGTTATGGACGAAGCATCAGTTGGTGTTGGAAAGAAAAAAGACAGCATCAGAACGATCCATCTACTGCCCCACAGAGAAACACTGCAAGGGAACAGATTTTAACCAGGATTTTGTTGTGGCAGGTAATTGAGCATCCCTCTCACTTTTTAGAACAAAAACAGAAGTTTATATTCTGGGTAGAAACAAACTCCACCCTGTTTCAGGCAGGTAAAATGTGGATTTTCATTATGAAATCAACAAACACAGTGGTTTCCCTTTGAGATGTAACCATTTGAATTTTTTTATTGTATCACTTTTGAGACAATTTATTTAAACTGCTTATTAAATGCAGAAAATGTATGTAATAAAAACAAGTCATACAAACTTATAATTATATTCCTTCAAGACTGGATGATTGGCTCATATCTCAACTGCAAATATTTTCAGTTTCTCAATAGCTGCGTTTTCATGCAGAAAATTTCATCATTCCGAATACATTCATTCTGAATGAAGATTCCAAATGAACTGTTTACATGCATGCTGAATAAAGTGATCTGAATAAGGTATGCATTTACATGCCCCAAGAATGCAATCAGAACAAAACTTTTGAAATGTGCAGAAACCCAAGCTCTTGCAATAACTTTTTTTGACATGTGCTGACTGATCTCTTGTTCGAATACACAGTACACCTTTCCAGTATAAATCGGCTTATCTCCAAATATGTGTAATATTTATGTTGATACAGTTCTTACATATTAGTGTCAGTAGAATATAGTTCCTCTGCAATCATTGAACAGGAGAAGGCAAGTGCAAGAGCAGTTTTGCTGCGATAGCTACTTAGCAAGATAGCGAAATAGAGCGAAAGTGGTCCTTATAGAGTCGCTACCATACTGTAGGCTTACAAGCAAGGCGGCCATGCATCCCCAAGTGTGAGTCATCTGAAAACAAGATCAGAATATTTATTCCATGCAAAGAAAGTAGTTGGTTTAGCATTTACATGACTAATATTTCCTATTGATCGGATTATCAAAAGGTTTACACCATCCCTTTCAAACTGAATTAAATTTCAATTAGAATGGTATCGTCTGTTCCAGCTGAGGTGGTTACATGACACATTTTTATTCTGATTGGGTTGTTAATCTGAGGAGTCAAGGAATATGAGGGTCCATGTAAACGCAGCCATTGAGAGCATTCATACTATTTTCACTTGCTGTCTGGGATTAAATTCCTTTGCTTCTACAGTTTTAATTTTAAAGGACTGTTATAAGTTGCAATATAGCCTTTTGCCAACTGCTGTGTTCCAACACAGATGGGAAAGCCTCTGTGTGCTCAGGAATAAATTGATGTTTGGTCTCCATGCAGTTTTAAACTGTTTTTCAAATAGATTTAGAAATCTTGGCTTCCCACAAGTTGATTCTTATATAAACTCTTCAACAACCTGCAATTCACAGATGGTTTGTCAACTGTACATTTTGCACTCTGTTTTCTTTCGAATACACAGACACTGAAAGGGGACACTTTCTTAATAAAGAATTTTGCACATTTCGATGTGTAAATGGTGTGAGAGAGATCTTAGCATTCTAAGAGAAATGTTTAAAATTAGGCTTTATCTTATGTCTGAAAGCTTATTAATACGTTTCAAAAAAAGGATATTTTCAGATTTCTGTGCCAATAATTGAGTTTATAAATCTGTAATTAGTTACGTATTGATAAAGGTTTTGAATTGGCCTCTTTCCCTAATTCTTCAATGGGGTTGAAAAGCAGATTTGGGCAAATGTTTTGTGGTTGCGTTCTTGAGATTGTTCCACGGATTGAGACCAGATGAAACTCTGGGACAAGTCTGATTAAGGAATAAATAAAGCTATGTGAGACATACTGGCATAGAAGTTAGGTGCTGCTGGCATGAGGCACATTGCATGTATGATGCATTGTATGCCGTACCAACTAAGGCCTGTGATGCAGACACATGCCAGGATTTTGGCAACCTTTAATAAAATAAGAAACTTTATTTCCCTGTAAATAGAGTGATGTTCTTTTTCACTTGGGGAGACATAAGAGCATGTGCAATTAAGGCTGTGCAGATTGGTTGCTGTCTTTATGAGGCGTTTGAAATCTCAAGCCAGCAGCCGTTTTTGACACTGGTTGGCTTCAGACAGAGAAACAGATAGACTGGAGGCAAGCCATTTATTCATTGTAATTAAGAAATTGTTCAAAGCAGATATTTCCTCCCTCCAACAGAACTTTTAGAAGAAGCTTTTAAATGGAACATGATCTTTTTTTAGTGAATGAAGTTAAATGTATCTTTGAAGAGCGTTTACTTTGATGATTTAATGAATTTTGGAACCAAATGTTATAGCATTTGGGATTACAACAGTTTTTGGGCTTATGTACTCTCATAGTGATTTATGCAGTCTTTTGTTCTTCAAGTAACTACAATAATTTGGATAGTGTTTAAATGAAACACTTGATGATTTCATAGGTAGCTATGATTGGATGAATTTATATAACAATAAGAATTATCTGCCCTGTGTAAGAGCACATTGAAATGCCATTGCCTGTGGAACTGAGTTATGAATAGGAAAATCATGCATTAATGCACAAAGTACACTAAAAACCTGTACAAATGTCCAATGCCTGAAGACATTCTCATAAGAACTTTGAGTGATTGCTTCTTGTCAGGCTGGTACAAAGTAGCAGGACATTTTTTATGTAGCTGTATTGGGGAAGCATGTAATACTTTTAAATCAATTATGTATGCACTGGGCAGAAGCACTTCATAAAAGTAGTATCAGGCCTCCATAGTGGCTCACTCACCAGTTTGAGCTTTTGCCATGTCATTAACTGCCGATGACCAAGAGTCTGTAGCAGCCAGACACAGCAGCTTTCTCCCATCAGGAGTAGGGGTGGGTTTAAGTCAGTTTGGGTTCAGTGGATTAAAGCAGAATTACAGTAAGCTAAATACCGGGACAAAGGAAGCAATTGAACACAATAATGAAGACTAAAGACTAATGAAGAAAACCCCCCAAACACCTGTCCAACATATGAGAAGCACTCTTCAGGATGCTAGTGTGGATGTGTCAATGAATACTGTCAGCAAAACACTTGTCAAACAGAACAACAGAGGCTACACTGCAAGATGCAAACTACTAGTTCGCTGCAGAACGGGATGGACAGGTTACAGTTTGCTAAGAAGTACCTAAAAGAGCCTGCAGGCTGAATTACTGTGATCTGGTTTTTGCAATCTTTGTAAGCACACTTTCCTTTTTTCGCTTCCTTGAAATCAATAAACATTCACTAATTGCAATTCCATCTCCACCATTGTTTATATGCGTGGTGTGCATGTATGGCTCAGTCATTTATGTCTACATGCTTGAATGAATATTCGATTCTGATTGGTTAATAAGCATGTGCATAGAACTAGTATTAATGGATTTCAGTCACGTAACCAAATGGCTGAGGCCACCACCTTGGTAAATGGTAAATGGACTGCATTTATATAGCGCTTGTATCCAAAGCGCTTTACAATTGATGCCTCTCATTCACCAGAGAAATTAGGGGTTAGGTGTCTTGCTCAGGGACACTTCGACACGCCCAGGGCAGGGGAGCAAACCGGCAACCCTCCGACTGCCAGTCAACCACTCTTACCTCCTGAGCTATGTCGCCCTAATGACCTAATTGATGACCTAATTGTGACTGCTTACTGGTGTTGACAGCAGACAATGGTGAGCAAACTTCTGAACAAAGATATAAACTAAAAATTGACATTTTCGGTGGATGTGACCCATATAACTTGCCTCTCAAACATTTTACCTCCCTCCTGATTGCTGACAAATTACCTGACTTTTTCTTTTCATAAAATTTAGGCTGTTTGCCTGATCCAGTGTTTCCCAAAGGTTTGGAGGTCATGTAACATGTTGCACATATGGGCAATTGGAATCATCACACTTTGCTGAAGGTGAAATTCGGTCATATACTGGTCATAATATGCCAACTCACAATAACACAATACATGTATGCCGTTTATAGTTTTATTATGACACACATAACAGAAGCTGGATGAAATAGGATTAGTGGGATAAGAATGAGATGAGCCAACATTACATGTTTCTGATCAAAACTAATTTTTGCCACATAGGCTAGTAATATATAAAAAAAATTCTGTTTTAATTTATTCATGTTGAGCCAGCTAGCCAGAGCATGACATCTTGTTTTTGACTTTTCATTCATATTAAGCACATTCTCTTTGAATCTCACAATGTTAGATATGGCTGTAGGTGTAATATTATTAGGCCCGTCACAAATGTCAGATGTCGAAAGATGACTGGTTTGGAGAAACCGGAGAAATTATTTTGTTGTGGTCTGGGTCATTGCCCAATGTGAACTTAAAAAAGAGACTTCTGAATTCCAACCTTTATTGAACGCAGTGTTTTCCTGCATTGACACAACTACTGAAAAGTTACATCCCATTACCTCGTCATGGATTTTTGCAATCGTTCATCTGTAATGATTGAACTGTACTGTCTCCAAATGTGCCTTTGATAAATAAATCCTGTTATTGACTGACTTTTTAATGTTGCAGCAGTTCCCCACAGATGAGTCAATGTAGGGGAAACGCTGACCTGATCCACAGTCCGTTTTCTTAATGGAGAGAACCTTAAGGTCTTTTATTAGGCTACTGATACCTTCCATGCGAGCAGGGGACATGAACCAGGGATATGGCATATAAAGGATAAGATCGCTGAACTAACTACATGTAGCTGGGTAACATTAGGCCTAGACTAAATTCATAACAGACGGCATTGGTGTCTGAAGTTGTCTGCGCATCACCCAATACAATGCATCGTTGTATTAACTTATTATACATGTTACATAGGCTATTTAATGTGTTTTAATTCATACATAAGCTAATTTACTACCAGACCTGGCTAGCAAACGCTGTATTTATTTATTTTCATGTGATGAATGACTGTAACGTTAATCAGAACTAATGTTAGCTAATCCATTGGTGTATTTTACCTTCATATGCCGCCTAAAATGCGGTGAATAATTGACATCCGACAGCACAACATATTGTTGACTTTTTTAAAATTTACAATTACACCCTATAACTAAAAGCAGTCGATTAGCTAAGCTAAATGATAGTCAGAAGTATGACTGCTGGTGCTGGCTGACAGAAACGAAACTAGCGTTTTAAGTCATCAGTTTGGCAGCTAGCTGTTTTATGATGTTAAAGCCATGAATACTGCATGGTAAAATTAATCTGAGTATCTTCGCTGATGATGCTCTGCCAGGCCTGTACTGCAGCCATCTTCAGTTTCTGTGTGTTTCCAGGGTGTTTTGCCTTCCGTCTCATATTCAGCAAGTGAAATCCTTGTTCAGTTGGATTCAAGACAGTTAATTCACTTGGCCAGTCAAGAACATTCCACTTTTTGAAAAACTCCTTGATTGCATTTACAGTATGGTTTGGATCATTGTTCTGCTGCAAGGTGAAGTGCTGTCCAATGAATTTTGAGGCATTTGGTTGGAAATGAGCAGATAAGATGTTTCTGTCCACTTCAGAATTCATCCTCAATTCTAGATATGTTGTCAACTTTCTTGTGCATGAACTACTTATGCAGTGACACGCATGTGGCTAAGAAACAGCTGGGCAGGCGAATGTCCAATTGGTTTTTCTCCCGTAAAATGGGAAGACTGAATAAAAAAGACTGTAATTTGTATGCAGAACACCCAATATGGATGTGCTTCAAATTAAAGCTGACAGTCTGCAATGTAACCTCATATCTATTGTTTTATTTAAAATCCAATGTCCTGGAGTCAGAGCAAAAAAACGGTATCAATCATGTCACTCTTCCAATAATTTTGCATTTAACTGTATATGCAAATATTCAGAGATTTGCTTAACAGTTTGTTACAGCGTGGTCAGTGAAACTCAGTGTGACTAGTTTTACATGACAGTTTTGTTCATCTAATTAAAATGCTGACATTAGACACCAGCCTGAAAATCATACTTTGTATTTGTCAGCAATTCCACTGCAGAGGGAACGTACATCAAAAAATGTTGCAAAGGCTTCTGCATTGATATCCTGAAGAAGATCGCCAGGAATGTGAAGTTTACCTATGACCTGTACCTGGTGACCAACGGCAAGCACGGAAAGAAGATCAACAATGTTTGGAATGGCTTGGTGGGAGAGGTGAGGACTGCTGGGTAACCTACAGTTCACTTCATCTCTTAGGCCTGTACCCTGTATACTTACGGTTTTCTGACCTCTTTCCACAGGTGGTATACAAGAAAGCAGTCATGGCTGTTGGGTCGCTGACAATCAATGAGGAACGTTCTGAGGCCATCGATTTCTCTGTTCCCTTTGTGGAAACAGGCATTAGTGTCATGGTTTCAAGAAGCAACGGCACCGTCTCTCCATCTGCATTTCTTGGTAAATAGCTAAGGGAAAATTTATTTGAGAGCAAAAGTGTTCAGCACAATTGGAAAAGCACAAAGCTTTAATTTTGCTTGATGGCATACATGATCGCTTGCTCCAAGGCAAACAAAAGCTTTGTACAGAGAACAGCACACTGTGACGTTAAACATGTTTGTGGCCCCATTAGCATTATATCAATAGTCTGTTCCAAGATATTTGATAGTATTGCATCCACAAATAATGTAATTAACATAAGGTTGATAATTACATGGCTTTATCAATGAAACCCCACTAATGGCCTGATGCCAGATCCTCATTTACTTCCCAGAGTAGAAGTACCCTAATCCCCCTCAGATTGTCTGTAATCACTTGTGCTGGCAGACGCAGTGTGCTGGGATTTTAGCTGCTGACTTTTCCCCCCCCTATTCTCTCCCCTCTCTGTAGAGCCCTTCAGCGCTTCCGTGTGGGTGATGATGTTTGTGATGCTTCTTATTGTGACTGCTATAGCCGTCTTCCTCTTTGAATACGTCAGCCCTCTGGGATTCAACAGAAACCTTGCACAAGGCAGAGGTGAGCCAGAATGTGTGACATTCTTAAGCGACGCACCCTTGCGGCTTTAAACTCAAAGACCTTTGGGGTGCGTCAGATGCAATAACCCTGCAGCTGGTGGCACACTGTGTGCATCTGTTTGCAAACTGCAAAGTCTCTTGGGGAAACATGGCTATGAAGCTCTACCCCATCAGTAGATTAATTTAAGGTGATAAAATATTCAGAGTGAGACATTTTAGTAGGTCTTTAGCAGAATGTCTGGGTTCACAAATTATGTGCATAGCTCAGATGTGAACACCTACACCGACTGTTACTCAGAAAACAAGGTTGATTTTTTTCCTAGTTTTTTTTACAAGTCCAATATTATTCATAAAGTTGCACTGCCATGACTCATCTTAACATTTTTCTGACTTTTGTGACATCATCATTCCATAACAGAGATACAGTACAGCTTGCAGCACACTGAACACTATCACTGGTAGCTATATTCAAATTTAGAACCAAATTTGAATATAGTGATCAGTTACCATTTGAATATAGTGACCATAATAACAATGCATGGTACCCAGTGTCATAATGGACTGATTTTCATTTGTAATACAGAACTACAGACCTGATTTTTTATTTCTGAATGATATGACTTCGGTGAAAATAGATTTTATACAAGGTGGTCAATTGTCTGACTAAACCTGTCTGGCCCACAGTGTATAACTGGAATTGGAAAATGAATGTACATTATCTACTTAACATATAGGTGTGTCAAAAAAGGAAAAAAAAAACAACACTTTCTTAAGACCTTTTGATTGTTAATTCTTCTGTTTAAATTCTCAACAGACCCCCATGGACCCTCCTTCACAATTGGAAAAGCAATATGGCTACTGTGGGGCCTGGTTTTCAATAACTCTGTGCCTGTTCAGAACCCCAGAGGGACCACCAGTAAATTCATTGTGTCTGTGTGGGCCTTCTTTGCTGTAATCTTCTTGGCCAGCTACACTGCCAACTTGGCTGCCTTCATGATCCAGGAGGAGTTTGTTGACCAGGTCACTGGACTTAGTGACAAAAAGGTCAGTTTTTTATGTTTGTATGGCTGTTTGCCTATATGTTTATGCATTTGTTCAATGAAAATGCATTACATCAGATCCATTGATTTTGTTGGGGAAAATATGAAGTATATTCAGTTCAATGTCTTAGTTGGTTTTGAGTGGAGCTCATTTGTGCTGTGAACAGAGTCAATGCAGAGTCAAGGATGCATTATTTGTCTGGGGCAGTTACAGGATTCAATCAAAATGAAAAAATGTTTAAAAAGATTAAAAGAAAACAAAAAAAAACTATGCTTAAAATTACATTGGAAATCTTCCTTTTATCCTGATGTGACAAAATGGAATTGTTTGGTTTATTCAGGGTTTATTCAGGTTTTTTTTCTGTAATTGTTTACTTGTTGTCTGAAGTCTCTAAAGCTTGGCAAAGCAATTAGATCACTGACCTGATGTCAACACCTGTTCAGGCAAGGCAAAACAAAATGAAAAACTAATGGTTAATTCTAAGTACTTGTTTAGCTTTTTTTTGACAGGCTGATGGTGCAAAGCAGTCTCTTGAAGGATAGCTCAAGTTCACCCCTAAGATTTCTTATTATGTTTAGATGACTCATTCTTATCATTAAACGGAGGCAAGCTAAATAATTAGGAATACTCTTGGGCCACGTACTGGATAGGATTAGTCACTGTGGAAAGAAATTAATTGAGTTACCTGGTTTAGCACACACATCTGCATTGTATACTTTATCTGGCAAGTATAAAGATGCAACCTGAATATACTGTCACATGTACATACACATGTTAATGTTAACAAACTGTGCAATGTACAAGATAATACATATGAAAAAATACACAGTGCATTTTTGCCCAGAAATTCAGTGGGCTACAATATGTGTGTGCCATAATGCCTTTCGAAGTTTTAAATATCTCAGAGGAGAGGCTTTTATGTTTGAACTGTGTACTCATGCAGTCAGTTATGTAACAGCAAAATACAGTTGTCCTAAAAGGCAGAATATCTGGAGTGATTAAAGTGTGAAACTGTGACAGACACATAGATCTCTAAAGCGAGAATCTGCATGTAGAAAAAATTGTGAGAAAAGGAAGTGTGTTTGAGAGATGTCATTGGGGAGATTCAGGGAGTTAATTTAGCATTTTATTTTTCTTTCCACTCTCATTTTCTCACTTCATACCCTTACCCCTAAATAATTAGAATTCAGCTCATGCATAGATGATGCCATGCACAATTTGAAGATGTGACATAATGAATCAAACTAAAATAATAAGCCTATCAAAAGCGTTAATGCAGAGAGTTAGAACAACCAACTAGAGCATGTCTATAATACTAGCTGTAGCTTATCCAATGAAGCTATTTGTAGGTTTTGATTTGGAAATTCTAAAAAGGGAAATTATGTTTTGATATAGAAATAATCATAATACAATTTGCTATGGCGTGTGTGGTATTCCAATGATACTACAACAGACCACATCTGAGTTTTAATGTGTTTTATTAGGTATATAATTGTGTCCTCTCTCCTTTCTAATGTACTGAGTTCCATGCAGTATGTTTATAGAGACCAAGAGAAATCATGTGTTCTATATGGATGTGTGCAGCCTATTACAGGATGCTATGCACATTGGAAATGTAAACTTATGTGGCTGTTTACTGAGCATATGTGTCCAATTTACAATGTAGAAAATCTGTTGTTTTTTCAAATCAAGTAACTATTGAACTGTATGCATTTTTTCATTATTCTAATCACCAACAAGTTATCATTACTGTGTACAACATTCTTAAGCAAGACTGTTTAAGAAACTTCCATTTTAATAGATTTGATAGGCTTATTTTTTGTCCATGTCCTCTTAATATACTGTAAGTTGAGGTTCATTTGGAAAATTATATGTTTACATTGCATTATACAGTGCTTTGCCAAGTTAGTATTAAAGTACTGTTTGTTATTTTTGTGTGTTTTTTTTGTTTGTTTTTTTTTGTTTCATTTTCATACGGTCACATTTAAAGTATTATTGGCTGGAACGCAACAGCGGGGCCAACCCTACAAACGCGAATGTCTGTCACTGAGTGAGTGACTGAGTGAGTGAGTGAGTGATGAAGTTACACCATTGGTCGGCCGGATCACATGTGTTAGGTCCAGCCATATACTAGGCTTTAACCTGGTCTTGTTATTGTATTCATTGTGTAACAAAGTGGTTCCAGTAACAAGCAAAATAATCCTAGTGTCCACCAGAGATAAACTAAATATAAGTGGTTTTGGCTGATAAATGGTGCTTTAAAAACAATGTATTCATAATTTATTTACCCCAATCAATTATTATTAATATTATTATTATTATTATTATGCTGATGGAATCTATACTAGTGTGTGTGGTTAACATTTTAAAAAAAAAACTAAAAGGATGCTATTTAAATTTAAAAAAAGATGCAGTTTTTTTATTTTATTTTATGGGGAAGATCAAAGACACTGCAAGAGCAACATTTTCAGATCATTGCTTTGAGCTATACCTTACATATCATGCCCTGTTATTGCTTCGCTTTAAATATTGTAGATGTTTATTTTACTGAAGCCTGCAAGACCTGACTGTGGCAAACGGAGCAGAAAATCTGTTTTCTAATTGTTTGTTATTCCTCTCCACAGTTCCAGAGCCCACATTCATATTCACCCCCATTTCGTTTTGGAACAGTTCCCAATGGAAGTACAGAAAGGAACATCAGGAAAAATTATCCTGACATGCATCAGTACATGGTCAAATATCATCAGACTGGGGTGCAAGATGCACTGGTCAGCCTCAAAACTGGGTAGGTTTTCTAATCTTCCAACACTTTTCCTATTGAAAGCAATACAAATTTAATGCCACAGCATAGCATCATAGCATATATTGTGGTGGAGATCAAAGTGGTATTTCTCCCCATTGTAATAGGCGGATTGACAAGTAGAACAGCATATGTCCATATCTGAACCTTTAAACAAGGAGATGTGTATGGTTCTACAAAATAAAAATATAATCAACTTATTACAGTTAGTTACATGGTAATACAATTAGATATACTTGTAGTGAGGTTTGTTTAGGTTTATTCAGAACAAATTAAGCTCAACAACAGAATTATGTAAATCTGTGGAGCCCAACTTAGTGAAATAATGTAGACAAAACAATGGACTCAGAAAAAAAAATATATTTTATTGGCTATGATATTTAAAGTAATAATTTTGAAGATTTTCATTTAACCTTTCTCCAGTGTTCGTTGCTCCCCCCCTTATTATAGTGTTCGCGGCCAAATAAGTCATAACCCCGGTTAACAGCATTCAAGAGCACCACCTCCCCACCGCCCCCCCCCCCCCCCGATCGACAACATCCAACAGCACCGCCCCGTCGACAACATCGGGTGACACCAACGGTCGACCGCACCGGGTGTCACCAACCCTAGTGACGCCACTGATAGATATGAAGTTTAGCATAGCTAGCAGCTTTGAACTACAGTGCAACTAGCGTATATAACGGGATAACAGTTCACATTTGTTTAAACTGATGATAAATACAAAGTACGATAGACATAAGGCAACGTATAGCTAGGACTATGGATGGCTACTGGCTATCATTAAATTTGTGACAACGTTCACTCTCTTCTTTTACATATATTGAATATTACCCGTAATTCCACCAGCAACGTATTAAGAACTATAGTTACATTCGGATGCAGACATACAACATATCTAGCAGGGAGTAAGATGATACAGCATACAAGTGAATATCCCCATTTTCATTGGTGAAAAAACTATTGCTAGACTCACCTAGACTCTCTGGTGCTCAGATAATTAGTAACATTAGACATGTTCATGTGCTGGGTGCATGGGCTATAAATAATTAATCCCAAAGATCATGCATCTACCTTGTATGTCTACCCAGTTCAGTACAGTCTAACTTGCCTGCATGAACTTTGAGACTACATCGATGCGATTGATGTGTAACAAATGCAAATAACCAAACTTGGCAGAATTGATATGGCTGCAAATTCAGAAAATAATTTATTTCATACACACCCCCTATTAAGTACTCTGGTATTGTCAGTACATGTTTGCATCTGGATATTTTTCTGGTGGCTGAATTTTCAGACTCTTTACTGCATATTATATTTACACCAACCCACACCTCCAAATGACAGGCCTTGTGCTAAAAAGGACTAAAAAACAGCGATGAAAGTACCAACCTCCATGATAATGTCCTTGCACAGGCCTTTGCCATTCAAAAATATTCACTTCACACCAGTGAGGTGTCCTCATAATATGGGGTCATCTTTCCCATTTCTGATCTTTTCATATTACAACACTAGGAAGCAACCTTTGGGTTTAAAGGTTAAGTGTCATCATTTCAAGCACAAAGCACAGAGAATTTCAGACATGCTTTACCATGGCCTTCTATAGAAACATATAGCATAATGTCAACAAGGTGAGGATTATGTGAAATATGTTTAATTTTACAAATTCAGCAGTTTTAACAGCCAACACCCTTGTTTAATGTCTGGCACTATGAATACCGAACACAAGTGCATCAGTAGATAAAACACCTCACTTATCCTACATGTAAAATATGTTTATTTGATTTAATTTGGCTATTATTATCAAATATATCAATTATCCGTTAAATCACTAAATTGTATTAACCTTCATGAAAATGTACAACTCACAAAAAGATTAAAATTAATACATTTATTAAGTTACAACAAATATTCACGTCTCATCTAAAGACAAGGTTCAACTACCTTAAAAGAATAATAAATGCTGCATACATGGACAAGTTCACTGCCATACAAGAAAGGAATGAAAGAAAATAACCAAACCACAGCATGTCTGTCCCAAAGTAATCCAAAGATGTGCCAAGACTGAAGATCAAAAACCAAAAAAACAGCAGGGTATTCCAAAAGACCAGTGGTCTGGAGGCTAGACCTAGATGCAGGACTCAGATGCCTGCTTCCAATGAATAGTTGCAAAGTTCTAATTGCCCAAACAGACTGCTGTCTAAAAGAAAGCTGCATCCAAGCACATTTTGTGTGCCCTCTCTCTTGTTGGGAAACATTTTAGTGTAAACCATTGTTCTGGTTTTTTCGACAGGAAACTGGATGCCTTCATTTATGATGCAGCTGTGCTAAACTACATGGCTGGGAGAGATGAGGGGTGTAAGCTGGTGACCATTGGGAGCGGTTACATCTTTGCCACCACGGGCTATGGGATTGCTCTGCAGAAAGGCTCATATTGGAAACGTCAGGTCGACTTAGCAATCCTGGCCATCATTGGAGACGGTACACACTCCTTCATTTTGGAGAAGGGTAGATGGGGAATTTGTAGGTCACAGTCTCAGTCAAAGTCCTTCTTTCCTATATCCCTAGCAAACAAGTGGACAAATGTAATGTCATTTTTCTTATGTCAATCAAGGGATAAGAAAGGTGACAAATGAAACAGACAGAGAAGCAGAATCCACATTGAGCATGCTAGCTTGCTAAGAAACAGTGAATGAAGTGATTAGCTTGTCATGATTCTTTTTCATTTAAAAAGGCAAAAAGACACTGTACATTGTGGTAACCTGTCAAGTTAAAATTATGAAACTGCTGCAGTATATGAATTGTTCATGTTTATTGGACTTTTTATAGAAATGCAGACTCCTGTCAACCTACAGGTATATAATTTATTCATCTGGCAAGTACTCTAGATTATTGGAAAGGTTATTTGGAAAGGGTGGTGAGGTTATTAGTCACAGCCTATGTTGCAGATGATTGTGGGAGATCAGCATGAACTGTACACATATGCAGACTCAAAGACAACAAAGAAAAGAGATCACAGTGGATTAGAGAATCTGCTAATGTAATGTAATGAAGCCCTCCTGTCATTTTGTGTGGATTGTACTGGCCCTTAAGATGGTGGCCACAACAGTACTGCATCTCATCCTCAGGGTTTGTTAGCTGGAGAACCATTTGGGATGCAGCCTTAATTATCTGCATAACGGGATGTGTAGTGTGGGAGCCAGAGGCAGAAACACATAAGAATCAGTGCAGGCAACAGAGAACTAGTAAAATAACATCATGCTACCACCCACATGCACTTGATTTGGCCTCCCTTGTGGGAATTGGAATGAAGTTAAAATGAATAAACATGGCTTTTTAGCATTGCATTAAATGTTGGAGGGGGGGGGAAAAACAAATTCTGTATGTATTTCTTATCCATTCCTTTCTCCCTCCAGTTCTTCTGTGAGCCTGCCTGTCAAATGGGTAGCATGTATCCAAGCAGCGTAGCTGTGTCTGTCACAGCTTGTGTGATTATTTCTCTGTTCTTTTCCATACATAATTAGGCCTGTTTTGAAGTGTGTGCCGAGACAAAAAAAATGTAGAGTAGGAAAAGTAAAGCAGAATTTGATGACACAATTGTCACCCTCCTACATTATAGTCACTGCATCTGAGCTGAATAGCGCAAATACTGAGGACTGAATGTACAAGTGAATGTATCGTACGTTCCATGAATATTTAAAGCATATCTATTTTCATTTGATGTGTTTTACTGAGATCTGAACTACAGTAATAGACTGTTATAAGTAAATATTTTGAATTTCCTTTAGAAATTTTGTGTTGAAAAATACCATGTATACCACAGGCAGCATTGCCATGTCTTGTAATACTCCCTTTGATTTGAGACTATAAGTTCAGGCCAAATAATTTAGAGGTTTACATTAAGTGCCCATTTAATGTTTGGGCAAACAGTGCTGTTCACATGGAAGATGCACCTCATACAGCAATGTGTTTTAAGGACATACAGTAAGTTACTGTTAATGCTGGAAGGAGGCTGATTCCATTCTGTACATTATGCACAGGATGCCGGCTTACATTGGATGATTTTTAAAACCAAATTACATTAGAATTTAAAAATAAAGTATTATTATTATTATTATTATTATTATTATTATTATTATTATTCATCTGCATTGTAGTGAATTTCTAATGTGTCCCCAGGTGAGATGGAAGAGCTGGAAGCACAGTGGCTGACGGGCATCTGCCACAACGAGAAGAATGAGGTTATGAGCAGTCAGCTGGATGTTGATAACATGGCTGGTGTCTTCTACATGCTGGCTACAGCCATGGCTCTCAGTCTCATTGTCTTCATCTGGGAGCACCTGTTCTACTGGAGGCTGCGCTACTGCTTCACCGGCATATGCACTGGCAAGCCTGGACTGCTGTTCTCCATCAGCAGGGTATGTTCCTGCCTCCTCTGTCCTTATCAAACTGAGACACAATGCTATCATACTGTCGTTATAAAACTGCACTGTGAGACACAAGTGCACTAAATGGTGCCCCTTTCCCCCATGACTGTTGGGGGATGTCAGTGAACATTTAACAGGTTTGTTACAGAGTTTCAGGTATGCTATCTGGAGTCAAAAAATTTAAATTATGAAACTACTAAAGTGCATTTGAAGCAAGCCTTCATTTGTTTGGCATTTATTTTAAAATATAAAGAATACAAAAGAAAGCCACAAACAAATTTGTGAACAGAACAGAATATTTGTTGTATTTGTATATTTATTATTTTAATAATATTTTTTTTGTAATATTTGTTAACAAGTCAGACAAGGCACAGATGTAAACGTGTTATATATGGCACGTTATGCTGTCCAAAGTGGAACTTAATTTTCCTATTATATTTTGAGGCAAACATAGTAACAGCAGTGACTACCTTGGCAGATTCAGATTTTAGAGGCGCCACTATCTACAAAGTGAAGCAGTTTTGTAAACAGCAAGAAGTAAATATGCCTTTAGAGCACAGTAGAATTTCCTGCAGAGACAAAACTTGAGCAAAAAGTTGTGCAAAGATGGTTTCAAATATTTGTTGTTTACTAAAACTTAAGAGATCATCTTCAATTTGTCCCTTGTAGGTTTACCTTAGATGGTCCAGGCTCTTTGCTATTAAAGTGCATTAAGGAGAGTGCATTCACAGTACATTCTCACCTAAATCAATTATGTTAGTGATCATTCTTGTCATATCCAAATATAATTGCTGTATGTAGCTAGAGGTAAATTAACGTTGACATTTTTATAAACATGTCATATCCTATGGTGGTGTAAATAACGAAGTAAATTAAATGTAAAGCAAATGAACAGCAACATGTTCACTAAACTGTCATCCAACCATTTATATAGTGGCATCTAGCTAGCTAGCCATATACTGTGTAGGCTTGTGAAGTAAATTATCATTAGCATTTTCTCTAACTGGTCATGTCTTATTGTGGCATACTAGCTAGCTCCAAGAACTGGCCTCATAGGCTTTGTTAGGTAAATAACATTAAAGACACCTATTCTGTTTATTCCAATCTGAAAGACTTGAGCCATGAGCTGTCTTTATATATTTTTGGAGATGTACTGAACAGTGTGTACTTTAACAGACCTTGTTTGAAAATACAAATAACTGAAAGCCCTTTTCTCACATTACACCTTCTCCTATTGGTTGACACACTATTAGGTCAGACTGTAGGGCATTGAAAGTTCGACTTCGGTCAGCAGACAAAATTGTATTTCAACTTTTCATAGCAACAGAGCATTGCTATGACGGATTTACTCACACTGGTCAATGTTATCTGCCAACACATTCCTCTCTCAGAAAACAATGGCAGTGCATTTTTTTGATGAATACCAAGTTGGCAGTGTTTACACAGCCTTTGGTGATCAGCTTTGTTTGAATCAAACTGCCAAATCCAACCGGCTTATCATTTGTATTATTTGCATTGGAATGTAGTGAAGTACAATTGCTCTTATTATCAAATGGTTTCTGACAGCTAGCTATGAAACCAATCTGTGATAAAATTCAAGGGACATTTATTTTCATACAAAACTCAAGCTAAGTTATTACAAAGTCTCTTAGTTCAACATTGAAGTGCTGGGATATATTACATATAGGGCCATCATGTAATAGGGCCACTTTAACGCACTTGTTTCTTTTTCAGGGTATATGGAGCTGCATTCATGGTATCCATATTGATATGAAAAAGAAGTCCCCTGACTTAGACTTCAGTCCTCAGGCTAACATGCTAAAGCTTATTAAGTCAGCCAAACAGATGACTAACATGAGCAATCTCAACACATCAAGGATCAACTCCCCTAAGCGTGCCACTGACTTCATGCATTCATCTGGACCCATGCTAATGGACATGATGGGAGACAAAGGGAATTTTGTCTACACTGACAATCGCAGCTACGCCCCAAAGGAGATGATTTACAGTGACTCCAGCGACTTCCAGGCCTTCCTGGCCAACCGCCACAAGGACCACCTGAACAACTATGTGTTCCAGGGCCAGCACCCCTTGACCCTGAATGAGGCCAATCCTAACAAGGTGGAGGTGGCCGTCAGCGCCGAGGCCACGCAGACCAGCTCCAAGCCACGGGCGCTGTGGAAGAAATCGGTGGAGACGCTGCGGCAGAACCAGGGCGGTGCTGCTCCAGACCCGCTGCCCCCTGATTCTCGGCTGACCATGAAGAGCCAGCGGTACCTTCCTGAGGAGGCAGCTCACTCCGACATCTCCGACTGCTCCAGCAGGGCCGCCTCTTACAAAGAAGCCGACAATAACCAGAAGCACCTGAAGCCCAAGGATAACTTAAAAAAAAGATCGATGACATCAAAATACCCTAGGGATTGCAGTGAAGTAGAGTTGTCCTACTTAAAAAGCAAGCAGGTAGGGCAAACCCGTGAAAAAATATACACCATAGACTCAGACCGGGAGCTGAGTTTGCACTCGGATTCGCTACATTACAGGGACAGCAGGGGGCTGCCCGAAGATTTGGATTACCCCGAAATGTATTCAGACCACAATGACAACTACAGAAAACCTGATCAGCCAATCATCCATCTCAACAGTAGTCCCCTCCATCACACTGACACTGAACTTGTCCCCTCTAAAGAAAACAAATACAACCAGTACACCAAATACTACAGCTTGAAGGAGAAGAACGTCACTCCACACGAGACAAATGATCGCTACAAACAAACTCATTGTCGGAGCTGTCTGTCTAAGATGCCAAATTATCCCCCCCACTACACAGTCAGATCCCCTTATAACCGCTGCGAAGCCTGCCTACACATGGGCAACTTGTATGACATAAGTGAGGATCAAATGTTGCAGGAATCGGCCAACCCCTCGGTACAACCGAACGAAATGTTCACTCAGTACTGGAGCCAGACTGATGGGCCACATGCAGATAAAAGGAATAGACTGCGACTTAGCAGGCAGCATTCCTATGACAATATCCTAGACAAGCCCAAGGACGCGGACCCGGGCCGGCCTGCGCGCAGCATCAGCCTGAAGGAGAAGGACCGCTGTGTGGACGATAGCGCTTATGCAAACATTTTCAGTGTCAAACAAGACAAACTGTTCGGCAGCAAATCCATGCTCTTCAATCACAACCTGGAGGAGATAAAGAGAAGCAAGTCACTTTACCCTGACCACCCCACAGAAAACCCCTTCTTCCATTCCTTACGGGACGATCAGCGCCTCGTCCATGGCAGGAGCTCCTCTGACATTTACAAACAGTTGGCCCCGATCAAATCAAGGTCAAGTGACAACAATCAGAGGTCCTCAGTCAAGTCCACCACCTCCTACTGCTCTAGAGATGATCGAACACCTAATGACCAGTACTTTTCAGAGCAAGTAATGCCTTATGTAGCCAATAAGACGAGTGCATACACAACTCCCCGGGTTCTGAATTCTTGCAGCAATAGACGAGTATACAAGAAAATGCCTAGTATTGAGTCAGACGTTTAATGCTCTGTTTGTACAGCTTAAATATTAATCCACCTACATGTAAGTCATGTAACCAAGTACTTTCTTGACAAAAGAAAAGAAGAAAAGACTTCACTTCCAGGTTATTTTTTGTGTATCAATAAGTTTATCATATGGGGCTTGCTGATGATTTTCAGTGTTTATTTTGTCTTGGTAATATTTTTTAGACTTAAAGTATAATTCAAAAACAGGTCTATGCCAGTGTCATTGGGAATGGTTGGTTTCTGTCTGAACAGTCTTACTTTCTGGTGCTGGTTGTCTCTCCAGCTGGATGAAATGAAATGATGATACCTTGTCAAAGCTGGTGGACCATTCTGCTTGAGACTGGCATTGGGTAAAATGTAAAATGCAAAAACAAAAATTAATTTAAAAAAGAAAAAAAAAAGAAAAAGAAAAAACAGAGGCACTAGTTATAATGATATCATCATCATGATTGTGCATATAGGCATGGTAGATGGATGGAAGCCAGAGACATTTGTCTTCATTCAGAAAATCTGGCCAAAAAGTGCTCATGTAGTGTGGTATTCACTCCTGGTACTCAGATATGAACCTCATGAAAGCGAGGGTATATGATATGCAGTATTGCACTTATAACATTTTGCAACATTGCTTTTGTTGTATTACTATAGATGTGGGATTTTGGCATTCTAATCCCTACTTAAAATGGTTGAGCATTTAGCTTATTTAGTAGCACCCTGAATCCATTAGTTAACATCTCATCTTTGCTTTAAAAAAAAAAAAAAAATCTAATTATAGTCTGGAATAGACTATTTTGCATGTATTATTTTGGTATTCAAAACAAAAATAATAATTTACATTTGATGGAAGTGGTCTTGCTGATTCTAGGTGGATGCGTGTGCAATCAAAGCCTGAGCAGTAATTAGAAACTGAGACTAATGATCATGGTGTGTATAAACAGAATAAAAAAGTCTGGTGAATATTTGATAGGGAATCATGGAATATTGTATGGATTCTCAATCTGAAACAGGGTAATAAAGATTTCAAAGTTGTTCACAAAATCACAACATTTGTATTACTTATCCTGTACAAACATTCAGTACTTCACTTTGGGGTAGTACACTGATTTTGGCAGGATCATTTTAATTTGCATTCTGGTATGAATTTATTAAGAACATAATTGCTCTTCTAAATATGGTTGTGTTATAATATTTTACTTTGTTTTGTGAAAAGAATAATGAATTGAAAGGCTGTAATTAAGAGTTTGTCTCCGTGTTGCCATCAAGTCATATTACAGTACTTAAAAGGCAAGTGTGAAACTTTGGGTAAGTTAGAAGTGTTAAACGGAATATTAATGTTCATTGATGGCCATAACAGAGTGAATAAACACTGCATCAGCAGCAAATCGCAATTATCATTTTCAGCACTATAGAACATTAACATTTTTATTCAATAAGATAATATAATGAACCAATAGAGATTAAATAAATGGTCATAATCAGTTTAATTTACAGTATTAGGGGAAATACACTATACACGTTAAACTGACATTATCCACTCTTTACTTTGTGTGACTATGGAAAATACCTCAGGAGACTGAATGCATAGTGGAAAAAGTGTGACTGATTCATTGATTCAGTTCATCAAAAGGACATACATGCATATATCATGTGTAACATTATGCACAAGCGTAGAATGCAACAGTGATGCAATAGCAATGAGAGTCAGACTGTACATTGCATTGTTGAAATTAAGTGGTTTCAGGGAAGACTGGTTTATGAAAATTCATTTATTCTTTCATTATGATTGTAATCACTATGGATATGCATTCAACTGATATCAGGCTTTTCAGAACTATATTTTCCAGTCCTGCCTGCTCATATTTTTATTTTATTTTTTATTTTTATAGAGTGGCCATCAATGTAACTCTCTTAGAAGTACGTTAAACTCTCACCAGCACAGAGTTTAAGATCATGCTTGTGATTCTCAGTCTCTGATCACACTGTTAAACATGCTGCAGAGATGTGAATATATAAGACTTCCACACAGCCTGGGGACACAGCCTTTTTTTTTTACACATGACATTAATGTTTGGGTGTGATATTTTAAGATGTTTTTCAAGATTTTCATATTTGTGTGCAAATATTTTCAGTATATTTTCCAGAATGGAAAATACTTATTTAAGCTTGCCCATTGTTTTGAAAAAAATATTTTTTGTGCACCATTGCTTACATGGTATTATGTACTTTGCAGGCCATTATTTATTTATTTATTTATGGTTATCAGAGCATTTTTTCTTCAACCAGTGATATTAAATGTAAGATGCTGCCAAAGGAAGCTAACGTTTGAGCAATATCCACATGTATAATATCAAGTTGCAATATAAGATTGATATTGAGGAATTAATTATTTTTTCTTGGTCACGCATTGATTTGTTTATTTTGATTAATTTGGTGTAAGTACCCTTGTCTTATTTTAAACAAAATAAAAGTTGTGAATGCATTTAAAAAGATGGCATGCTAAAAATCTTTATGTAATACACTAAATAGCTTTCTTTTCTTTGATTTTGTGAACACTAATGATTTTTGTCTGGTTGAAAATAAATGTACAAGTATGCGCATTTGAGGAGAAACATTCCGAACTGGACTTGAATTAAGTACTGTTGTTTTGGAATACAGCAAGAGAAGGCCTTCTGCCCAGTCTATTGCTTGATACTCAGTATGTGCCTCTGTACTATAACCTTTTCCCCTGTATAGTAAAGCAGTGTGTTTTACCATGTATACAATGCATACTTTCTCTTCCTTGGTTGGTTAGTTAAGTGACCAGCAGTCACCCCATGTTTTTCTTTCAAAGTACATTCAGATATAAAATGTAAAAAAAAAAAAAAAAAAAAAAAAAAAAAAAAAAAAAAAGAACAATATGACCTATTGTAATTTTTTTTTCATTGAAGAACCATTTCGTCTTTTATTTAAAGGAAATATTTACATTTTAGGCCCAGAAAATGTTTACTAATTGGAGATGCATATGCTATGCATTCATCACTTATTTCTTTATGGGGTATCATTGCGGTTTCATGAAAGTGTGGCTAGCTGAGCATTTCAGTAGAATGGGGAAGGAGAAAATTTGGGTTTTGAGATGAAATTCAAAGAAAATGCAAAATGAAATTACTGGTATACAGTCAAATCATGGGTGTTTAATTTTGTATTTTTATCCTATATTTTAATCACATTTCACCTATTTCATATCATACTTTCCAAGCAAAAAGGACATATTATTGAAGGGGAAATTAACTTGGATTCCTCTTTGTATGCAGTACGTAAGCATGCTTCCAATAGCAGCTGCAATGCCCTGATTTATTGTTTTCTTTTAAATTCATAATTGAAGGTTAAAACTATTGAGAAATAGGGACAGGCAATGGGACAGCAGACAAACTTGTATTTGAAAGCATCTTCATTTATTTAACATATTGTATGATTCTCAGTTTTGTCCATGATGTAATGTGTTAGGCACAGACAGAATTACTTTGGTTGACATTATAAACTGGTAAGGTTGACTTGAACAGGTATTCAGTGCTAGGATAAACAGTGAATATTAAAACTTCTCTGCTGTCAGCTATAACCTTTGCAGACTGCATTATGTCCTCCTCAAGAGTCAGCTGTTCCATTGATCTGGAATTGGCTCAATAATAGTATATTCAATAGTACATTCTCAGGCATAGCCTAATGTGAATTAGCCAGCCCGTTTTATGCAGACATGAACTTTGCCTTGAGGCAGTGAGGACTTGGTAAGAGCACAGTACAAACTGGATCTTAAGCACCTTTTGAGAGGGATGAAAATATTTAACCATACAACATATACAATGTTTTAATGACACCAGATTTTTATTTCAGGTGTAATGTACAAACCCATGTACAATGAACAATGCAATCCATGTTATGTCACAAAGTTATTGTGCCATGATTTTGATATATTAGTCATTTCATTGGAAAGCACACACACAAAAAAATGATAATAAAACATGCATATGCATTCACATTAATTCCTATGTTCTTACATGCCCACAGCAGTGAAGTATTTATTTAACTAGTGCATGTTTCTATAGCATTCATAATTTTGTTTGATACAATAAATTCTTTGTCATTTAAGCACTTGGATGTATGGTGCAGAGGGCCCAAGAGATGGCAAAAAAGTGGTCCATTGTGACCACTATAGATCGCATTATAATGGATGCTCTGCTGAACATTCTAAACTGTTGTATGTACAGTATGTGCACAATGCTGCTGGATTACTTGCACTTGTTAAAGGTGAAGGAGCTGTACATTTGGTATTGTGTAAAAAATGTATAGATCATAAAGGACTTGCATTAAAGGATTAAATTGTTTGGAGAAAAGTCACTTGTGGTTCCTGTTAAATAAGAACATTATTTTGAGTGCACTCTATTCATGATTTATGTGTTGAAGTAGGAATTATTTTAGAACAGTATTTACTGTCAGGGGAGGGGGTCGTATGATTGCGATTAGATCATATCACTGAAGCTATGTAACCATCTGCCAAAAAGAGAAAACAGCATTATTACTTGTGTGTGTAAAATATCTTATATATAAGATCCTATCTTTATACTGTATATACGATCAGATTTTCACTTGTAAAAAGCTGATACAAACTGGCATCAATGAATAATTATTGCCATTGGCAAATTGCATGAGAACACTCTCAAGTAATTAAGATTTAAATATATATTATTCTATCTGAAGTACATTTTTTCAACATCTTTTTAACATAAGTTGAGATTGGGTGCCACAGTTGTCTTTTAATGAGTAATGTGTTTCCATTTTTGTATCTAGAACAATAGGGGGGTGCGTTTTGGTTGTCAAAATGTAAATACTGCCACCGAAGAAGTTGTGGAAAGATGTAAGAAGGTAAATACGTAAAAATGTCATGTTTTATAATAAAGGCACCTTCTGCCACTTTATATGAATATTGTACAATAAATGTTTATCCAGACAGTATACTGTATGAATATGACAGCTTTGATAATAATTATGATATGTTATTATTTCCTAATGTGATGTTTTACCCGGTAGTACACCTCCTCACACTTAAAGACATTGAAATAACACTAGTATATGACATGTCATTAGCTATTAATTAATTGGATAGTTGACAAAGTGAAATAATGAACTACATTGTGCTTCCTTAAAAATATGTCATTGATTTTAGCCCGGTGTGAAAAAATATTGATGATATGCACAACATAGAAGCAGGGCACAATCATGTTTGGGACAAATGGTGTCATGGGTGTTTCTGATTAGTCAGGTGTATTCAATTGTTTCCTTAGTGCAGGTGTAAGAGAGCTTCCAGTATCTAGTCTTGATTCTAGGCTTTTGATTGTCTTTTATGGGCGTTTGTCAGCATAAGGACTTGGGTTGTGCCAATGAAAGTCAAGGAAGCCATTATAAGGCTAAGAAAACAGTCACAGACATAGGTCAAACCTTAGGCTTTGGAACATCAAGACAGTTGAAAGAGAGCACTGGTGAACTCAGTAAACCCAAAGGACCTGGGAGGCCAGGGAAGAGCTCTATAGTTGATGACTGAAGAATTCAAACCATAACAAAGAACAACACCTGTCCGACAGATCAGAAACACTCTTCAGGAGGCAGCTAAGATGTGTCAGTGACTACCGTCCACAGAAAACTTCATGAACAGAGTGACAAAGACTACACTGCAAGATGCAAACCACTAGTAAGTCACAGAAACAGGATGGCCAGGTTACAGTTTGCTAAGTACATAAAAGACCCTGCAGAGTTCTGGGGAAATGTCTTGTGGACAGATGAGACCAAGATTCAGTTATATCAGAGTGATGGCAAGAGCAAAGTACGGAAGGCAAAAGGAACTGCCGAAGATCCAAAAAACCCCACTCCTCATCTGTGAAACATGGTGGTGGGGGTGTTATGGTTTGGGTCATTGTACTTTCATGTATGGTTGCCAAAGGTACTGGCTCAATTGTCTTCATTGACGATGTAAGTGCTGATAGCAGCAGCAGAGTGAATTGTGAAGTATACAGAAGCATTGTCTCTGCTCATATTCAAGCACATGCCTCCAAACCCATTGAAAGGTGCTTCGTCCTACAGCAAGACAACAATTCCAAACATACTGCTAAAAAAACAAAGAAGTTTTTCAATGCCAAAAACTGGAAAATTCTTCACTTGCCAAATCATTCACCCAATCTGAATCCAACTGAACATACATTTCATATGCTGAAGAGACAACTTATGGCCACTAGGTTCCAAAACAACTAGAAGCTGAAGGTGGCTGCAGTATAGGCCAGGCAAAGCACCACAGAAAAGATACTCAGCACCTGGTGATGTCTGGGTCATAGACTACAAGCAGTACTAAACATGACCTCTTTATTTTATTCAACAGTAATATGTCCGAAATGTTTTGGTGCTCTGATATAGGAGGTTAAGTATAAAAAAATTGCTGTAAATTCTACATGGTGAAATCAAAATATATAAATAATACCATTAATTAAAAACTGAGAATATGGACTTTAACCTCATGTGAATTGTTTTATTACAAATCTAAAATAGTGGAGTAGAGTCAAATCAAGAAAAAAATATGTCTTTGTCCCCAACATTATGGTGCTTGCAGTATATAAATAACTGAACTGGCAGCTACATATTGAATGTCTTATATATGCTGTAGTATCAAACATTTCATCAATGAAAAGCACTGGTCTTCTAGATAACCATATAAATGTAAATCAAAATGTGTAAGTGATTTTCTATGCTTTCCTTTCATGCATTCCCAATAACAACTTTCTTTCCTTCATAATGTCAGACTGTGTTGATGAAATGTGTTGTACAGTACCAACAATTGGGTATCAGCACTGACCCATACACTGACCCCTAGTAATTTGCATTAATAGGTAAAAAGGAGCGTGTGTGGTGGCCATGTAAACTGTTGTACCCATCACATTAACATATCTATCATTACGTGATTCACCATTATAGTTACCATCATGTCATTTGTGTTGTTAGCTTTTGTGTAAGAAAAGTTTTTTTTTAAGTATTTGTAGCCAGTAAATCTTGCTTTGGAGTTAATATTTTCATATTTTTCTACAGTTTGATAGTGTTGATACATTACTTTCATGTTCCCATAAATACTTGTGAAATTAGTTTGAATGCCCCAAATATTTTTTCTGTTTCTTGTGAAGAATAAAAAACATCACTTTTTCAGCTATTGGAACAATAAAGCTTAATCTGATGTAAGGGGAAGCTATTGATGTGCATTGCTCTATGGCTGAAATAATAATTATTCAAGGTTATTTCCAGCTCACAAAGCCACCCAATTCCCAAAGAAACCAGAGCTAAAATTACAGAGGATCAGGCTGAAATATTTTTAGGCACTGTTCTACTTTAGAAATCCTTATTCTTCATGCATCTTATGCATCTTCTGTAATTGAGCAATGCATTCCAATGCAGTCTCTTAAACCTTTTCATTAAAGATTTTAATTATTTGATAAAATTACACTTACTTCAGAGATAATTCAGACATAGATATAGCTTTGATTCGTGTTTGGCAAATATTGATTCTCTGTCACATGTTTTCACATGCTGATTTTATTACACCGTAAATGTTATATGTACATGTATTTGTTAATGTAGATGTTAGCGGATATGAGGTGCAATATTTTTTGAAGATCTGGTGGAACTTCTAACAGAATTTTATTTTATTTATTTATTTTTTTGGAGCAATTTTATGACAAGAATGTACACCAAGCATTATTATGACATTATTCCAATCAAGTCTTGAACACACATATTTAAGGGTATATCTCATTGACATAGGAATGTTCATATCCACTTGTCCATTGCTGTCATGATAATAGTAATATTCAGAGACATCCAGAAGTATTCCCAGTCTTGATGAAAATGCACACAGAAAACAGTATAAAATAAATAATAGTAGTACTAAGCTATATTCTCAAATTAAAATATTGTACGTTAATGATTCAATAGAATCAGCTAAAATAACAGTTTTCTAAAATTATACAGATAAATAAATAAATCTTGCTTACACACAGAATCTTTTAAGATTTCAAGATCAAGATCCTTGTCTTTGCTTTTTGACTGCCCTCAATTCAAAGCACACATTTCTGATTTGTTTCAAGCCTGGAGAGACTGAGATGATCATTGTAAAAGAGTAATTTTGTGGTCAATTGACCATTTGTTTGTTGATTACGTGCTGTGCTTGGAATCCTCGTCTTGCTGAAAAATCTGTTTACAGCCCATTTCGTACCTCCTGGCACAGGGAATCAACTTTTTTGGCCCAAATATCTTGTTACTTCCTGGAGTTCATGATTCCATTTCCATGAACAATAGCTTCAGGAGCAGGAGATGCAAATAGTCCCATAACATCAAAGAACCACAATAATATTTCACCATTAAGTATGATGGGTTTTTTCCCCCCCAGCATAAGCATCATTCTTCTGATGCCTAATGTTGATGGGCAAAACTGCTATTTTGAACTCTTGACCATAAAATCTGGTTCTAATTGAAGTTCCAGTGTTGTTTATTTTCGCTCATTGGATATCCAGATTCTTATTTTTGTTGATTGTTTTATTGCCCTCAAATAGATAGCTTTTCTGACTACCATCCCAAAAAACCGATTGGCATCTGATGGTACATTTTGGAGACATTTTGTACCAAGATGCAACTAAATTTTGTAGATCTTGAAATGTGGCTTTTTACATGCCCCTTCCCCCCAATTATCTGCCTCACTGTGCATTGGTGAAGGGTGCACTTGTGTTCTCTACCAGGCAGGTTTACCACTATTCCAGTGGGTTTAAACTTACTCATTGACTTAAGAGGAAAGTGGTCTCTTTCTCTTCTGAAGATCAATAACACCACACTTTGGGTCATATTTTCTTAGTCAAGGCACAGCTTTCAAACCACTGAAGTATAATCAAAGCAGACAAGTCACAATTTGCAGCTGTATTTTGGGCTCATGAGGAATTCTATATTAAAACAAAACCTTTAAAAATAGTCATTACTCCAGTCAGGCACAAAACATAAACAGCATAGGTGTTGGACAAAACAGGTCTGGCCAAAGCAGGACCTACTAACTACTAACGCTGATCTACTACGAATAGTTATCTGTCTCCCGATGAAAAGTGGTGAGTCTTCTGCAGGTTTCCTAGTCTGACCGAGGCCCTAACCAAAAACACGTGCATGAAAGAAAAATAACCTTCCCTGTCCAACATCACACAAATAGATGAAGAGATGACCAAACAAAAGCCACAAGTCTGCATCATGGTATAGGGTCCAGTCATAAAACTGCTCAGCAAAAGCATCTCTTCTACTTTAGCTGAAGTGGGCTTATGTACAGCCACAGGCAGGTGTAGCCAATCAGACAATCAGCAGCTCATTAAGGAGGAGTCACCGGTAGAGAGAGAGAAGCACAGATCACCTGCAGTGGGTTAGTTTAATCACCAGCACGTAACACAAAGTAATTTTGAGATTTTGCCATTATTTATGTTGAAACCAGGTTTATTTCATTAGGTTTGGTGATTATGTCAACACCAGGCAGTATTATTTGTTACACTAATTTAGCTGGCGAGTTTATATTCTGTCAATCTGCGTAACATAGTTTTGAAGTTCAAGCAGTTGAATTCATGTGTGGGAAAAACTAGAGCCATCGGCTGGTGATGCTTTATGATGCTAACTAAAAGTCTGAAGTAGGCTATTGGTGAAAGCTGAATGAATGAAGCAGATTAATGTTATGATCAGGCACTGACAATGTCTTGATGCTTCCAATTCATCATACAGTACATATATTCATTGTGACATAACATATAGTATATGGTGGTCCAAGGTGATTTAACCCTTTAAATGATGCCCTGAATACATACCTGTATTTGGTGCCATATGTATGTAACAAGTTTAGTCTCCATTTTATACAGATCTCGTTGGGCCAGGCTAAGTTCAAATTCACAGTACATGCGTACATCATGAAAATATCATGTGGATATTCAGGTAAATGAGCATTGCATACCTTAAGTGACACAGCATTGATTATTGATGAATTCCTTATTTTTCTTTTGTTGAGCCCATCACTATATACAATGTGGCAAATATAGCAAGCAAGCTCCATTCAGACGATGTCAGTAGATGAAAAATGCCAATAATGCCAGGCCAGCAGAAGTCCTACATATGCCAAACACTTGCATGCCAAAAGGCTAGCAAGTAACAGTTGGTCTACCATCCACGTGCCAGTAATGACCCACAAAAGGAGAGTAGTCAGTAGGATAACAGATGCAAGCTGATGGAAATAATTTACCTATATTTTTCTCAAACAGGGAGCCAACCTGCGTGAGTCAATTGTATGCATGCATGAGTTATCCAGCACATAGTTTACTGTCTACAGTGCCTGGATCAGATGGGTTTAGGTAGCCTATATTGAGTTCAAACTTAAACTTTAAAATTGTTAAACTTAAAAAACTTGAAATAATAAATCTGTGTTCTGAAGTTTTTATTAATGTGATAACATTTAAAGGTGACAGTGCCTATCCATTACATCCTTGGACACTGACAGCTGTCCAAAACCCAACTTCACCAGAGATGGAGCAGTACAGCTATGTTGCTTTCTTGCCATATGTAAGACACATCTTAAACACCAACTGAGCATTCAAGTGAACTAGTTGTGGCTGTGCTTGTTTACATAACCAGACTTAGCTGAACTGATGCTGCGACGCAGAATTTTGCAGCCCTGAGGGTAATTTGCAGCATGCTTAGTAAATATGGCCCTAACTATCATAAAAGGGGATTGCAACCAGCTCCTGGAAGTCTCACAAACATCCAGCTCCTGGATGTCTAGCAAGTCATTGTTGCAGTGAGACAATTTTAGCTTAATAATAAGAGCCTTGCTCCCTAGGTTCTCAACCAGCTATCAACAAACAGATGAAGTCATCTAGAAATCCATCTGTATTCGGAAATGCATTCATTCATTCTGCTACAAATAATACACTGCATTGGTCACATCTTGTAACTCCCAAGATGGACTTTCCCTGAGGCTGTGCGTGGTGTAGCTAATACTGGGATATGCTCTGCAGTTGCTCTGGACAACCAGAAGCTGAAAGGAAAAAAAAATTGCTTTAGTTTGCTACTTGCTGATATGAATATATACATCTACTTGAAACAACAGGGGTAGGGGAAGTAACCTCCTATAAAGAGTTATTTGACTGTATTATTGTTTGGTTTGAACCACTTGATATGTTGCCCTATAAAAGGATTTTTAAATATAATTTATTATTTTCTTTGAGATAAATTCTCTTTTATAAACATTAAAACAGACATTGATAGTCATATGAGCATAAGAGAACACTCACACATACACACGCACACACGCACGCACACACATACTGTACAAGAAAAGAGGAAATTACTGAAGTTTCCCCAAGATGCAAGCATTCAGAACATGATATAAATGATATGATACTGTAGTGTGCTGCCAGATGATCGAGGTAACTGAAGCCAAATCACAAGTGTAATATTTTTTTCTCTCCAACAAAAAGGAGTGTAATGCTCTAATTGTGCTCTAGATTTGGTGTCAAAGATTCACTCATACTCTCATTGTATAAGCTTGTATTCCCCCCATGATTGTCTATTGTGCCCAGGATGATAAAATGCTCTGGAACCTCCATCTGGGATCTGTTTCTGATCTGGTTGATACATGCATTATTGGATGTTACCTCTTTTTTCCACAGCGCACAGGAACTGGCGCCATGGGCTATGCCTGGCAAATTGTGGTCAGTGACTCACTCACTCACTCACTCACGGGCAACCTTTTAGGGAGGTTTGGTGGGACGCACGCGCGGGTGGTGCTTTGTTTAGTAGGACGCATGCACAGGTGGTACGGCACGACATTTTTAAGCACAGCTTTATCGCCTAGCGTTACTTTAGCTAACCCTAACATGTTTGCGTTTCACCTACTTTAGCTAACCTAGTTAGCGTGTACGGATTGCCTACTTTAGTTAACCTAGTTAGCGCGTACGGATGCTATCCTGCACGCATGAGTAGGAGCTAAGGACACACAGCTACAACCACCGATACAAATGTATGGACACACTGAGGACAACAAATAACGTTACAGTGGTGAGGACATGCCATAGCTAGCTAGCTAGCTATATAGTACGGAGGGCAAAACGGAGCTTTACAATGTCGCCAGCAGTGTATGCGCGTGAGCTCGACTATGACATTTCTCATAGAAAAGGTTTTTAGCCTTTTCTTTTAGTTCATTACAGTGGTGGTGGTACAAGTGACAAGAAGTAAGTGGTACTGTGCTATTAGCCTTTATTGATCGCCGTACAAGGTTCATGTAAAGTAGCTAGCACAATCTGACAGCACTAACCCATAAAAATGTACTGCGAATGGTACTTGCTCAATCAAACGGTAAATGTGAAAAACATTCGATTACAGTCAGCGGCACTGCAATTTTCTGTCACACCCTCAATAAACGGCAAAAAAAGTAGAAAATTGAATTAAATCTTTTAACGTCATATATTTTCTGAAACGTTATCGATTCCACTTGGCCACAGTGAGTGAAACTAGGCAATCTAAGCAAAAGTTTCTATGTAAATTATGTCACAAGGATTCCACCTTGCTACCTAAACTTCACAGCATGTGACGTCATGATTGTAGCATGAAATTTCTATTTTCAACCAACTGCCATAAATGAGCGCGTAAAATCAACCAAAACATATAGTTCGCCAAGTTGCGACGTGGGTCTGGACGGTTTCGTGCTTGTTCTTGTTTGCACTTCATTTTGGTCAAAAAGAGGATTCCAACAATTTATTTCTGAATAAAGTTTCCTTACTATGGTTTACAAAAACCAAATCTTAAGCAAATCTATTGAAAAGGCCTGATGGCCTTGTTTTTCTTTCTCACAAATTATTAACATTCACATGACAAACTTTGGTCTGGATTAATAACATACAAAAAAGAGTATATCTGAATTGTCCATGCAACTTCATATTCCATTGTGCAGGGGAAGTGCATGGGCATACAGATAACTCTAGATTTACAGTAGCTTTGCAGCTGACTTAAAGAAAATGAATTGCATTACATCACGTCAGCAGGTTAAATGTGGAGTATCTGCTGCTTGAATCACTTAAAAGGTTGCAATTAATCATTACATGCTCTATCTTGGGTTAAGTAGCATTGAAGCTGTAATTACACTACAAACTGTCTGAGGAAAGTTTACTTCAAATGTATATGTCTTTATAAAGGATATACACAGATAAAAATGTATCTAACCCTTTGATAAATGGTTTAAACAGTACAGTGTACTTATACTGTTAACATGACATTTCGGCTGATGTACCCTTCCTTTTCTGAAAAGTCACACTTAATAATGAAGTCAGTTTTTTTAATTTTTTTTTTTTAAAGCAAGATTTATTTTTTCCAGGTTGTTTATTGTCTTATTATATTGTCCTGTCTTGTTTATTACTTTAACCCCTAGTTTAGCTGCCATGTTTAAATAAATATGAGCTCAGTTGTGCTGTCAAACTGATATTCTGTCTTCTCTCATTACTCACGATGTCATCACCATCTGCACTACATGATTATGTTTGGTATGGATGAAACTGATCTTTTATTAAGGGGATAATCATCACAGTTGTATGTGATCCAGAAATCTCATTGCACGGACTCAGTTTAGTAGGCCTATAGGTTACTAGAAGTGTTGCTACAAGTGCATTGTGTATTAAGCAGTTCTGTAACAATGTAGCAATAGCCGATTGAGCAGTTAGCTAGTCAGTATACTGATTGGTAGATCACGTTGTGCTGGTCATTGGAAAAGTAGACTACAAGCCAAAACAGTATGGGCACCCCTGTTCTATCCCATTCAATAAAAGCTTTTTATCTATAATTTCACCTGGAGTGCCTTGGTCTTTTTCCTTGGTGCTGCATGGTCCATGTAGAAATGGTTTTGTCGAGAATGGTGTGAAAGAACTTGACTGGTGCACAAAGCCCTGACCTCAACCCCACCTAACATCTTTGGGATCAATTGGAAAGCCAACTGCGAGCCAGGCCTAATTGCTAAAACAGTGCCCGACCTCACTAATGCCCTTCTGGCTGAATAGTACAATATTAATGATATGGATTGACTGACAGGTTAACTGACTAGCAGACAGATTTGCTGACTTTATTCCTGTTTTAAGCTGTGGAATCCTTGGGAGTGCACAAAAGACAGGAAATGGAATGTGGTAAGTAGGCGTAAGTAGATTGTACAGTATAAGTAACTGAAACCAACAGTTGGTACAAAGTATTTCTTCATAAAATAGAATGTTTTCTAAGCATAAATGCGTTATACCAACTTCTGGTTTGCCTTGATTATTTTGGGTGGTCTGTGAAAGAAGGAAGTGCTTTGAGGTTTACAGACTCCCAGTCAACAATGCTGAATCAATGCTAGACTTGGAAACCTAATGTAACACAATAATGACAGTAGAATATTCTTTGGGTCATGTCCCTGGGATCTCCCCTGGTGACTGTATTGAAAATTAAACTATTGAAGCGCATGTATTTGGGTGTCTGGTTCATGTATTCAAATACATGCCTCCCAGGGACGGTTGTGAACTCTTAATGAAACCCATTGTTGGTTATCATCAATATTATTGATGTCTTTTGGTTCATATCCCCCATACTCCTATTTGGGTATAACATGCCATTGATCACACGCAGACACATGTGCATGAGAGGCGAGTACTCTTATTATTTTGTAACTAAATTAAATTCCACATTCCTGCAGCAGACAATGGCCCTGGCCATGTTATTCACTTGGTTTCGTCTTTCACGCTCCTGTTGTGGTAAACCAGCTCTTTCTCTTCTTCCTTGCTGCTTGGGGGAAAGGCACTGCACTCAGAATAACAATTCTCTCAGCAGGAAGGATTAGAATAACATGCATTACCATTCACTCAAGTACAAATTATTTCCCTGTCCCCATTTAAGTTCCCAGCGTGTGCTTCTTTGCTTAGCCCCACCAGAAAGAAACGAGTTCAGTGTTCAGTGAAAAGAGTTATTTTACCAAAGTACTTTATTTTGGCTAAAGATAATGGGGAGCACTGCTGCTGCTGACATGTCATATAGAGCTAATTACCATACCCAGAGCATTCAAATCTACGGAAGCTCACGGTGATTGACTGGATGAATGGGTGCCATAATTTTAAAGTACCTTCAGTTTAAAGTTAAATATGAATGGATGATGATTACATTCTTTTCCCCACCCTCATCTCCATAAGACTGATGAGAGTGACTAATCTTTGTTATCCAAAAAAATGTTGAATGAAACATATTTGGAATGGGAGAAGATTATTACTGAATAAGAATATTTTATTTAATATTTTATTTAAATAATATTTTTTTTGCAACAGACATTATGTTCTGCCAGTTATTAGTATATTATACAAAAACAATGTGAACATGAGCTTAAGAACCTGATTTTATCTGGACATTTAAGTGCCTTCTTTGATTCTACACCCCATTAAACTAGTATGATTTACCATCATTTGTTATTTGTACTGTAACTATTGTTGGAGGTCCCTTGTGACAAGGGATCAAATGAATACCCACATGCAGTACTCCAGGTGTCAGTTACTTAGGCTTATTAATAAGCTATGCATTATCATCTCTTATACATCCATATTTTCTCTTTATTAGCTACCATGTTCATGAAGATTTGAAGGGATTTGTTTCTTCATAGAAGTATTCTGAAAACAAGAAGGGAGAGGTAATGTATTACAACAGGACTGTCAGTTTTTGCTAAACTGATAATTCTGTTTATATCCATTTTACACAAGCCATTTTGATTTAAGCACATTTACTGTAAAATAGTTTATGGTCCTGATTCAATCAACTTTTATCCTTAAATTTGCCTCACAAATAGTGCAAATATGCATGTTTTTTCTTCACAAAACAGTTCAACTCAGAATGTTTTTCTACGTTTTTTTTTCATTAAAACCATAACAGTTGCCATACACGTACGAGTCAAAGATGTTGAATAAATTCAGGCCAGTGCTGGGTTTGAGACAGATTTGTGTGATGTAAAGGCATTGGTATACTTTTTTGTTGCTGCAATGCAGTGCTATGAGAAAGTACTGTGTACCTGAATAAACACAAAACACATTTTTAAAATTATTTCATTTATTTAATTTTGCTGCTAAAGGTGGTGCAACCCGTTATTAAGTTTAAGGGGGCAATTACTTTTTCACATCCGTGATATGGGTGTTTGACAATTTTTCATTAAATAAATGAAATAATAATTGAAAAATGTGTTTTGTGTTTACTCAAGTTTCCTTTTGTGTAATATCACATTTTGTATAAAGATCTGAAACCATTCAGTGTGACAAATATGCAATAACAGAGTAAATAAAGAAGGAGGCAAATGCTTTTTCATGGCACTGTATATTGTGCTAATCTTTCAATGATGGTAATGTTTTTTTTTTGTTTTTTTTAGAAATACCATGGGTATGTGCATTGGGCTGTGCAGTTTTAAATGACTGACTTCCTTAATAATTATAGTATGCCATTTGGCTATATCGGTTGTGTTTCCTTGTTGACAAGTGTGCTCTTGAGGGGCAACTGGATGGCTTGTCCTGTTAAGGCACTGCACAAGTACATGGATGAGTCCCATGGTCTGGCTTTGAATCTTGGACCACGGGTGGGTGGAATATACCTTGCAATTTACTTTTAAACTAAGAATGAATTATAATTGTTATGTTCTTTGATTGACACTTATTGACATGTGATATAAACCTTGTTTTGTAATGCTGGTCTTTGTTGATCTGGTGCCCAGTCTTTAGTCACACTTATAATCAAACCTGATATACTGTACCTAGATTTTACATTTGGACGTTTTTACATTCTGCGTAATGCTGTCAAGTACTTCATCTTATTGTGGCTCACCCACTCTACAGTACACTTTAACACAGCAAAGGCATCCCCAGAATAACTCCCCAGAATAAGTAAAACATTTCATCTGAAAATGAAATTCTGTGACAGCGAGGCTGTACTGACACTTTGATGAGTAAGTCTGAAATCCTTATGCAAAGACTTGGCAATACAAAAAAAAGTCATTTTATTTGAAGTGTATCTATATACTGTATTGCACATTAATCTTGTTCTAAAATTAAACATATTTATCCTACCAACTCCTACCTCTTAAAAATGAAATTAAATAAGTTTGTGGATCATATAGATCTATTGACTTAAGTAACATGTTGCCAACTTCTCAATTTTAATTGAGTTAACTCAGTAAATGTTGAGGCAACAATTATAGTTGCTGCACTCAGTAGAATTTCCATTATCCCCCTTTGCTTCATTCTGTCTCTCTACAGTACCACATTCTGAAAGCAACAAGAATACTTGGCACCCTAGCCTCAAGATAGCAGGAGGCCAAGAAGATAATTAATTCAGCATTATTGGACCACCCTGCTTCAGTGAATCAGATGCCCAGGCAGGCACTTGCCCCATAATCCCTTGGATTACAACGGCAGCCCCAGCCATAGTCTGCTTTAGGCCACCAAAGGCCATGCCTCGAGCAAATTGAGAATTTAGTTGGCTGCATTAATGAACTAGCTGCCATTTTTTTCCATCTTACTGTTTTCTTTCTATTTCACTACTTTCCTGGAAAGGACATTGTCATAAAAGTCTGTAACCATGTATTGAACATTAGGGGGACCAGATATGACTGGGTGTGGGTGAGTGTTAAGGGGAGCATTAAAAAAACGAAATATATTTTTGAGGTTTTAGGTGAATGTTTAGGACAACATGTCCTCAGTAATACTGTGAGGATATTTTTTCAGAACTTCTATTGATTTAACCCTCTATTACTTGTCATTTGGCAACATACCATTTTTCTCCACTTCCTTGCTACTCAGGGACAAAATCACAATCATCAATTATCTGATATCAGAATAAATTATGATATGAGATAGAAAAAAGCAGATAATTTCTAAGAAAATAAAAATTATTGGTGATTTCCATTGTTGCTATATGTAACGTACCCTAAAGTAGCTTCCCCCCCCCCCAAAAAAAAAAAAACCTATTTTTTCAGTTGTCAATTTGATGTCATTTTATATGGAAAAAACTAATCAAACTTTTTTTTTTCTAGCACAGTGAAGACAGTAGTGGTTTAAATATATGAATTGTACAAATTCGCTGATAACTAAGGGGGAGCGGGGAAATAACTAATGGTTTTTGTATTTGGCTCAATTATGAAAATATCACTAGAGCTAGATTAATCATTTTTAATACAAACAACCTACATCCCTTGGAGTGCCACATTTGAAATATCACGTTTTGGCAAACCTTCATTCAGAGAATACAAGTCTGACCAAGAATTAATATGAGTTAATGAGTTAATATTTCCAGAATACAATTGTGAGTACAGTCATCTCTCTATTACTAACAATTACAATGGCATTCATAATTTTGTTTAATTATGGATGGTGAAAGGAGGGAAACCGTGTTGCTTGGGATCGTTAACAGAAAATAGACTTTGCAAGCTGATGCCTGTGTCTGGTTGGATGAGCTTTAATCTTCGCTGGAGGCTTTCACTGTTTCATAACAATCCTCCATGTGCTCCTCGGTTCACTCACATAACCTTTCCTAGGACTTTAGTTTGTATGAAGGGCTCAACCCTCATTTACTTTCACATCTCAAGAGAGGAAAACAGTTTGAATAATTATTTCTGCCCTCTTCAGGGCCCCATAGGTAATGGAAATATATTTTATCTTTTAATAAAATCTTTTCTTTACAGCATTTGTAAATTTCAGGTTATCCACACTTCTAAAGCATTCATATCAAGCAAGCATCCAGCTGTTCAAAGAGTCAAGCTGCCATATGTCCTTGTAAATCACTGTCAGGCAAATATGTTGAAACACATCAATTCAAATGGACAAAACATATGGTTTCCTCCTACTTCAAAATAATAAAATAATCCACACATGGCAAAACGCTCCCTTATGTCAAATTTATTTATTACCAAATGTGACATTTCAAGCTACCATGCTTTCTTAAAAAATCAGAAATTATCTTTTATTATTCTGTTTTATAAACTTTTTAAACTTTCTATTCTTCACACAATACTGAACCAATGGCAATCTGAGAAAATACCTAATATCTTGAATGTATCTGTGGATTGTTATTTTATATATGAACTATTGAACTATTGAACTATGAAAGATGATTATCATGCTTTATGAAATCACACTTTACACACATTAGTCAAGCACACATTAGTTTAACACTAAATGAAGTTTGAATAAATAAAACAGAATCCCATGGTGCATGGATAGCCCTCCATTAATATGTAGAAAAGGATAGTGGTAGTATTTTTTAGGAAAAATATCACACAAACACTGGTATTCCTGGAGCTCTTGAGCTGACTTGACTTGTCAGACCTTCTTCTGCTCTCAAAGATTTGTCCCATGTTCCCTCTTCTGGCACTGTCACTGACCCACTTTGATCAAGCACATCTGGAACATTGTTTAACACATGGATGGAGAGCTACATGGCACAAAACAGAAGGCAGAATGTATTAATTATATTTCCAAGAAAATGCAAACATATGGTAACTCGCACATATGAACAGCACTATGAAAAGACATACAACATTTTAGCTGTCTGACTAATTTTCTACTACACTGGCAAAGAGCTCTACTACATCAGAAATGAGCTCTACTATTAAAATAAAAGTAATTAGGTGTAATTAATAATGTCATTATTCTGTGAACAACAAATACCTTCTAAAACCGTTCATACGTGGCCCTCAAAGCACTTTCCAAATCAAAAGACCTGTTAGTAGCCAATGAAGAGGGGTGTGACATGAGCATGCTTGGTTAGACTGCATCCAGGTTGTGTGGCTGTTTTCTGAATTAGCTGCAGGAGTTTAATGACTCAGGTAAGAGTAGCAAGAAGGGAATTGCAATAATCTAGGCATGAGAGTACCAGAGTCTTGACTAGAAGCTATGTAGATTAGGTCATGAGGAATAGGTGGGTTCTTAGGATGTTGTATAGTTGTATAGAGGATGTTGTATGTGTACACTCAACTCACAGCCACTACTTGGAGGCAGAAAGAGAGTTAGTGATCTATGGCTACTTCTAGGCTCCTTGCAGTAGAGTTCTGCTGTAGCACCCAGGCTTAGAGAGACCTGGAGTGTGGTGGTCATCCAGCATAAAAAATGACCTTCAGACAAGCTGAGATGTGTAGTGAGACATGAGGGTCAGATGGATAAAAGGAAAGGAAAGGAAAAGATGAGCATCATTAGCAAAGAAGCGGTATGAAAAACAATTGGATGTGATACAGTAACAGGCCCTGGAAACCTGTAATTGAAAAGAAAAGTGGATAAGGCCAAGTACTGTGCCATGGGCGACACCCATGGAAGGTCATGGGGCTGAAACAAGAATTTAAGAGCTATGCCTGAGATACCTGAGATGGTCAGAGTGGAGAGAAGGAGACTGAGTGATCAAAAAGCTGCAGACAGCTCAAGTATGATGAAAACAGAACAGAGGTTAGGTGCTGTTCTTTCCAGGGCATGGACTGTAATGTTTAGTAAATCATTAAGACAATAACTAAAGTAATTATTGTGTCTTATTGCTGACAGGGTGCATTACCATGAAGGGCAAAATATTGCTGCATTGCAATGGGTTGATGTTGACATTGTAAGAATTTCAGTCATTTCATATATGTTTAAGGGATTTTCAATAAAATATATATGATGGATTAAAGGTCATTGCATTCACTAGTATAATAGATTTTCACATGGATCATGTCAACAATGGAAACAATGAATTAACTGTAAGTGAACTGAACATCTAACAAAGACATTTTGAACATTTAGAAGGTATGTGTAGTAAGTGCAGATATTATACATTATTAGTAGTAATAAAATAATATATTTATTATTTTTTAAATGCACAAACACACACACACACACACACATTGCAACATTTTCAGTGTCAAATCAACTCTGATAGTCAATTTCACACACATAATGTCCATCTGATCTATCTTTGACTCATACACTCTGTTAGTTTAATTAATGGCAAACATATTACTGTGTAGTATAAAAAAACTTTTCACTTGGCAGTGTTCGTGGGTCGGGAGCCGATGAGGATATGAGTCCTGATCGTTGCATTAGTGACTCCTACTAGTTGGTCGGGGCGCCTGTTCAGCGGGGAGGGGATCTGGGGGAGATAGTGTGAACCTCTGCACGCGTTATGCTCTCCCAGTGAAACTCCTCGCTGTCAGGTGAAAAGAAGCGGCTGGTGACTCCACATGTATCGGAGAAGGCATGTGGTGGTCTACACCCTCCCCAGATCAACAGAGGATAGCGCATCGACCAGGACTGTGATTCACACGAGGAATTGGTATGACGACTAAATTGAGGAGAAAATGGGAGAAAAATGGCAAAAAAAACCAAAACTTTTCACTTTTATTTATGCCATACACACTCACACAAAACACAAACACACACACACACACACACACACACAAACAGAGGCTCAATAAGGTCAATTTGTTCACAAGCAACATGAAAATTTGTGTATGTAGAAAAACCAGGTCTGGAAAAAAAAAACAACAAATGCAATTTCAAATTGAAATGCTGAAATGTATTAACTGCATTTAAATCCAGCTGGAGCAGCAAACTGCAATTCTGGTGCAGTTCATTGCAATTTTCCAGTCCATCTGGTCTGTGATTTGTGCCATCTCCACCCGCTTGCTCAGACCAGGGGCTCGTTTCACGAAAGCAATTCGCGAGGATTTTCACTTGCAGATCACAATATCTTGTCAAAACAAGTTTCACAAAAATGTGTCACTTACGAATCACAAATAAATCTCAAACAACTTCAGACCTATTGCACAACCAATTTTCCCCTTACAAATAAAGCATTTCCTCTGATAGTGCTGATATGGAGGCAGGCTCCAGAAAGAATCTTCTTGATTGGGCCCACTCTTTAGATAACTATGGAGATGATGAGATGATTGAATGATTTATATTTCCACAAAATATTACATTTATGCAACCTTCATGGGTCAGTCACTAAAAGGTCCTTATACTAGTCTCTCTTCAAGTGTCCCCTTACAAAATGTAGTACATAAACATTTATTTGTTGAAAAGTGTAGATTACTTGAGTAAATCAAGGTTATTTTTAAAGTATATATATTTAATGGGTTGTTGGACAATGTAATGGAGTACAAAAGAGAAATCATGCACATTTTCCCACCATAATACAATGAGACAAGAAGCCTGGCAGAGGACATACGTAGCACATAAAAGATGGAAAGCACTGATCTAGACTGAGACACAGATGCAGAAAACACACTAGAGTATACATGTACTACTGCAGATATGTACAGTGACCAGCAACGGGTGGTAGCTGGATGGATAAGATTTTAGTTGAACCCCCAAAAAATGTGTTAACACACTGTAAACATCCTTGACATCCTAACTGATGCAAAATCTTCCCAGTGCAATTACGGTCCCATTGAAATGAAGTCTATAAACACTTAAAATTATAAAGCCAGTGGCCTAGTTTATCACCAGTGTTTATGTGGAGTATGCACAGAAGGGCAGTCCCCCCCCCCCCTTTAGAATAGCAAAGCATCTGTGGTGAGAGATGTCACTGTTTGAAATTAAGGCATTAAATCCTTTTCATATATTGATTATTGTGTCAGGATCTGGTGGTATTCACCATAATATACTAAACTATTCTGCCAGTCTATCATAAGTGGTGAACAACTTTTTTTCTGTTTCATTATTCTGTGTACACTTGTGTACTTTCAGCTTCTATGCCTGCAATCACAGCCTAGCCCAGCATTTGTTTTTTTCATTTTATAACTATGAATGCAATTATTTTAGGATAGGAATTGGGCAAAAAAATAAGGTCCTTATATTATCCATAAACAGAAAGCTATACAGTACTGTATAAATAATTGCCTTTTTCCCTTATTTTATTTTGTCATCTTGCCTCTTTTTCCTGAATATACAGTGAGCCCCATAATGGGGAAAAATACATATTTTCTTGAAAGAATTTGTCTTTGTCCCTAACATTATGGAGCTCACTGTATTTTGGTGTGCTTCAGTTGTACATGTATGTCTTGTGGACATTGTTTTTCATGTCTTGCGGTTGACTTGGTTTTTTTTAAGATTACTGTAGCAGCTGGCATGTTAACAACTGTATGGTCAGGTTTTAGGTAACCCCCTTCCCCCTTAACAAAATGTACTGCTGATGATAAAGACAGTGAAAATGTAAAGTAATTGCACTGACCTTTTTAATTCTGTACATTTAACAGAAAGATCAGCTACACTGAAGACATTCCTATGGTGTAAAGTTAAATGCCTTAAATGCCCATGGGCATAAGCCAGAATTATGCCATGGAGCTACAGAGGTGGAACAGAAGACAGAAATATTGAGGCCAGAAAAGGCCAAGCCTGAAAAGAACATAATGCTGCAGGGAAGGTGCTGAATATAAAATTGGTTGTTGTTGTATGGTCATGTGCTACTGAGACGTTTAACCTCAACACTTGTGGCAACAACAGAACAGAACAGTACTTCATAAAATATATTTTTCTTATATTCCTTTAACTAGGAATTTTACACTGGGCAAACTTAAAAAACAAAGGTATTTGCAGGGAAAAATAAACAAAGCATGGCAATAATCCATCCATCCATCCATCCATCCATCCATATCCATCCATCAGTTTTCTAAACCGCATATTCCTGGTCAGAGTCACAGGGAGCTGGAGCCTATCCCAGCAGAGATTAGGTGGCCAGCTGGGATTCAAACTCTCATGCCTGTTTAATGGCCAATTAATCTCAATTCACCCTTAGTCATATGATTAAATTTCAATTCACTTTCCAATTCTGATAAAAGTTGCTTATGTTGGTTTAAAGTGGCATATTTATGCACCTGTGATATACAAATCAAATTAAACAAATCAACATAATTAGCCTGTCTTGTGAATGTGGCCAATAGCAACTTATATCTAGTATAAACTTCACATAGAGATACAATGAGAGTTGTATCTTAAAGTTGGATTTTAGAAATAACACCTAAATCATGGTATTCTGGTAAACTGCTATTTTGGATACAATTTCATCATAACACAAACACCTTTATTTTTTAGGCTGGTCCAGTGGAAAATTCTTAGTTATATGAACTTGGTCATTTTTGGATTTGCATTACAATGGAGGAATACATGTAGTTCACATAACTGAAAATATTTTACTAGACATATTAATCTTGTTTGCTCAATAGCATAATGTGAGTTAACAGAACTTATTTATGGTTGCTGTGCCAACATAAAAGGCTTGTCACCAGAGCATAGAATTTGTCCACAGAACCGAAGTTGAGAACTTAAAAAGTGCTTTGCAGTCAGTTGCTTGCAATTTTTTAGTTGAGAGGGAAAAACAAACAATTTCATTTTTCCACTAAATTGAAGTTAAGGACAAATAAAAATTGGTTCAGAAAGTAAAAGTCCTCCCCAGTATTTGGGGTTAATGATTTTTAATTCCAGTTCCATGTATGAATGCCTTTCAGAGTTATACTTTCCAGTTTACAAGTAATTTGCGAGAAAGAAAGGTAATTTCCCTTTCTTAATCTGACAATAGGGCCTCAACTAAATAACCAGAGAGAATCTCTCACAAATCCTGCATAAAGGTCTTCTAATTCAATTGAGAATGTACTCTCACACAGGTTGGAGGTCTTCCAGCAATAGTTAGGCGAAACCAATGGGGAAAGTCCCTCTGAAAAAGAGCCTCACTGTGCATTTTATATCGTTTTACCATAGAGAAATACAGATGAGACTTCTGGAGCTGGGAGATGCAGCCAGGAAGAAGCATGCGCTTTTTGCTTCTGGCCTTATCAGGTACTGACAGCTGCAAACACTGTCATTCCTGTAATTTGGCGGGGAAATCCTGATTTTCACCTGAACTGTGAAAGGAACAGAAAATGTTTGCAGTTCAACATAAATTTAATAATGTGAGCAAATATTTATTCAGTTTTTTGCGGACTGTGTTATTATTATTATTGTTATTTATAATAATAATAATAATAATAATAATAATAATAATTCTGTCTAATTGCATAGTGTGAATACTGAATTGGCACACATTGACCTTCCTTCAACATTACAAAAACAAGTTCTAAAACAAAAATACTCGATTAGTCTTTATCTAACATATGCTTTGAGAGACCCAGGAAGCATGACGCCTGGTGTAAATAGCAAGGGCGAGGATAAAGGAAAGGCCAAACTCTTGGACTCATAGAAATGTATAAGAGAGAGAGAAAGAAAACACACATACAGAGACACACACGTAAATACAATATTTCTAAAACTTCTTGTTGTCCTTGGGAAGTTCTGTGCCTTGAGTCAGAAGCCCTGGTGGAAGGACTGAGAATTTAGCATAGTTCATGCTTCTAGTTGCATTTTTGGTGTTAAATTATGTCTATCCAGCTAAAAAAATAATAATAAATATTTTAATCATTCACTCTGTTAGAGTGCAATTAATGCAGAACATTCTACTTTGTAGTTTTAAACATGTATTTAAATTTATTTATGCCATACATGCAATCTGAACCGAAGGACATATCCTCTGTCAGTTCAGACAGGATGTACACACTTTCATGCACATCTTTAGGAAAGTGTTGGGTTGAGAAGGAAACATCCACCCTCCTCTTGGAATAGAGAGGTAATCCGGTCAGGAAAACAATTCACACTTGATCCAATTGTAAGGGTCTTTCTACAGAAAACGCACACCTGCTGACAACGTCAACACCGCCCTGAAATAGCATTATTTACAGCGATCCTTTATACCCACTCCGAGAGGCTGTGCAACCGTGTGCATGTCAGTACCAAGGACAATCACCTCATTAGGTCGAAAAGAAAAACTCAGTTTCCCACCATCCAGCTGCATCCTGCTTTTTTACTCAAGGCTTATAAGGGTTAGACATATATAGGCGTCTGACTCACATAGTTATTCAGTCAGCTCTTATTGTACCGAAGATAACAAGTTTAACAGGATAGAATACATCATTATATATAACCGGTAAAATAAAATGTAATAATAAGATGGATAGAAATGTTTTAGCCCTTGAATGCATAACTTCAACTTCTTTTTAATTCTGCAATTTGCAAGCAGACCTGCCACAATTACTGAAACCAGTGCAGCTGCCACAACAGATTGCGATTGCTTGCCACTAGTGGAGTCACTACTGAGTAATGAGGCAGGGTATACAGCGAGATCTAAACTTCTCTTCCCACAGGTAACACTCCAGCCCATTATCTGCCATCTTGTGGAACCGTGGAACAAACTGCTGTTGGCACTGGTACAAAGTCAATACCATAGTGGTTAAATTCACTTTTCCATGACAACTGTAAATTTCCTAATAGACTACTATACAATTTACTATACAATTAAAAATCTTACACATAATTTGTTGTGCATTGTAGCTGCTTACCTACTTAAATAGCTATTGTACATTTTTTAATGCTGTTTTCAGCACAGTGCTTTCAGGGAGAAGCAGGCTTCTTCAAGACATATTGCTGAATTTAATATATTTTTAACACCTTGCAGTAGTACAGGGAGAGAGGGAAGGAAGATACTGTAGCTGATTGAAAATAGACAAGCAGACATAAGAAAGGGCTTGCAAATGATGAAAGTCATGTGTTCTTTACTCTATTCAATGTAGAGTAATGGCAAATAAATCTAGATGTAATTACTGTACAGTGACACAACATATTTTTACGTTACTTCCAAAGTACAAATATTTAATTGTTCTGGACAACCTCCATTCCAGTGCACATTTCAGTTTGTCTGATAGAAATGAAAATAGAAACATCGTCATCACATCCTGTTTATGTTCATGTTGCTTTTAAAATGCAACAGCCAAACCTGTTAACAGGTCAGGGAGTAATTTAAAATATCAATTAGGACCCAGAAGAACAAAAATAGAGGATCTGACATGAGTAATAATGCAGATGAATTTAAGAGGCAAATATTAAGGTATTAAATATTAATGTGCAATACTCTAGATTGTCTCATTAAATCTACAAATAGAAATGTACTTCAAAATGTATTACTAACTCTTTTTAATTAATCTGCATATATTTATGCATACAGATTTAATTAAGCAAAATAAACACTAACCTGAATGATTGTTATAGAATAGTGGTTTAGTGATAAGTAGTGTCATTCTAATTTACAGTGTCATTCATTTATTTCCTTTGCCATATCAACTTGGATCTCAGGAAAGAAAATTGACTGCAATGAAAAAAAAGTTTGAGAATTCAGTGAAGCAGGGTCATCACCTTCCTGCACTTTTTCCTGTCTTGTTATCCTTTTTTAAATTAACAATGGTGTGCATTTGATCTGAGACATTAGTTGTGGTTGGATATCTATATTAGCACTTCAAAGGACATAGCTCCAACTCCAATCTCTGATGAGGCAGACAGATTAAAATAAGGGTTTGCAGAAACTGTGTGTCTTCCAGATCCCAGGCAGGAAGCACACTTGACAGCATCCTGTTTCTTTGAAGAAAGTATTGAGGAGATTTAAGGCTTTGAAAAAACAAGGCCCTTCCACATCCAAGGTTTTCCTTCAGTTCAGCAAACTGGCATTATATTGAAATGCATCAATATACTGAAATTTTAAGAAAAATGCAATAGTCTTAATCAACTCAGTACATACTCAATAATATTATTAATGAGGAATGTGAGAAATATTAAATCAATTTCAATTCATGCCTGTAGACTGTAAAATTGCATGTTTATATTTAGAAGTAGTATAGTATATTTACACCAATATTCCAGAAAACATTAGTTAACTGTTCATGAATGTCAACTTCTATAGTATTACAAAGTGAATCTACAAGATGTGTTAGATCAACAGAAACATTTTCAACATAAATATTATTCACATAAATCATACATACAGATCCACAGATCCAGCAGCAAAGCAAGTTCTTAACACATAGGGATGGAGCAATGCAATTACTTAACACATAGGGATGGAGCAATACAAATTCTTAACACATAGGAAATGAGAAATTCTTGACGCATGGGGATGGAGCTGGGGTGGTGGAGAGGATTTACGAAGCAACGTGCAGCGCTTGCATGCAGGAGGAGCAGCCAAATGAGTAGAGGGAGGCTGTTTAAGTAGACCGCCCTGTTAGTGAATGTACTGTGATAGGCGAACATCACTCAGCTGAGCCATCAGCTGATTCAGCCGGAGCGCTTGACTCTCGTGGCCTGCCAGAACTACGCGATGCTCCATTTTCTGAAATTTTTTTTGACTAAGACCTGCTGGTTTAGTTTTATAAATCAAAACCAGCTGTTTGACATCAGATGTTATTGCAAGTATTGAATAGAAGGAAAAAACTTAATTTCTGTGGGAAGTCCCAGCCTATTAGATAGACCTCTCCTATGATGCAAAATTCATCACAAAAGACAGGCCTGTAATTTTCCAGGGCATAGGCGTCTATTCTTATCAGGAACAGATGTGAAGAAAAAAGAGAACAGAACTATGTGTACTGTGATCCTATATCCATATGATAAATTATTGCTGATTGGCTCACTGAGAACAAGAGGTTGACACCACTGAGAATTGTTGATCAACTCATGACATCACACAGCTGACGAATCACCTCAGTTAGGTGGTGGCTAGTTCCCTGAGGAGGTGGTCTGTGCAAATATTTAAATATAGTTAATCAATGACTGTAACAAGGAAATTATGAATGTCAAATTTCTAAGGCTATGCAAGCATGGACAATTTGATTAGCTTTTCAGGCACTTCACAGTTGTGATAACCTGTATGTGAATCTCTTTTTAGACTCACCACAGATATCCTTCTTAGGGAATAAGAAGTTTTACCAAAAAGTGGCATTGCTTCATTATCCTCAGTGAGGAGGATAATGAAGAGGTGAGAGGTTTGGTTTGCTTTGGTTTTTGCCTTTCTGAGCTGATGACCTAAGAAATAGTGTGACAGATCTTCAGAAATTTAGCCTGGCCAAAATTAATCATGATCTGCTTCAAAAAATTGCATACTATATCAAATCAAAGGAACTTGAGGAAAATTACACCCACCCTGAGAGTTAAACATTTATTATGCAATTGGTGTCAAACATTGCACATATGTTTGGTTAATGTGAGAAATTATTAGCATTTCTTAGCTCTTGTCCTTTTCAAAGTAATGCTTTTGCACTTTTTGTACATTTTTGAGTCTATTACCCATTATAAGGTTGAATCCCACAAGAGTTAGCTAGCTTCAAATTTCTTCTATTTTTGAAAAGACAAGCAATTATACCTGCAAGACAACCACAGAGGAAATATAAAGCATTCAGAGTGTGAAATTAGACTTTGTTTACAAGGTTGATTCACTTCTTCACCTTCCATTTGACTTCTGATGGTCTTTTTTGTTTGTCATTATAAGAACTGAGAAATTTAAGAATTGTAATATTAAAAAAGAAGCAGGAATCCGCCACTTCTGATTTCAAAACATAATTTTGCACGGTTCCAATATTCCACGTTCCATTATAGCATCAAGCCCAATCATCTATTGTCAGTCTTGATAATCGCTCCCAGAAAAATAACATAAAGGGCTACAGGGCTCATCACACAAACTGATCCTTTACAGCATGCAGGAAATGAGACCAAATTAAATGCCAATGAGCCTGCTCAAAATAAATGTTGTCATTCCACTGCAGCTTAGTAACACAGGCACCAAGCTTAATTTCCTGCTGTATTTCATTGCACTCATTCCCTTTAGAGATACATTCAGTTCAATAGGGCCAATTGCAATATTTTTACATACCATTGGCCAAGAGGGAGAAAACAGTTACCAAGGTGAATATTTTTGCATAAGAAGGCAAAAATAAAAATAGCACTAAAAATAAATTAAAAGTTACATCATTTCTACTTCAGGTTTTATTTATTAATTATGTGGTAGATGCATTAACCCTTAGGTTTTATGCGTCAGGGCCAAATACATTGAGGGCATTATTTTGGCTGCAATTTGATCAAATTAATTATAAAGCAGTTTTTATTACAATTATAATTTGAAATATTCAAATTGTAATGATTGTTGCTTTATTATAAAGCCTCAAACTTGGGTGATTTTGCATCTTTTTATTCATCTTCTGCTTTTTCTCCTTCTTGCCAATTACATCATCACAAATGCTCCAGTTCCAGTGTCAATAATTCTCCCCACCAGGCAAAAGGACGTTGTAAAAACTTTGTGGTCACCGCCTTGGTTTTGTCTGAAAGATAGCTTTCTTGCTAACAAATTATTGCCAATTCATTTTTTAAATTTTGTTTTTAAGGCTGTATAATGTTTGTGGGAAGCTCATTTATATTTCATTATTTGAATTTTCAACCATTTCACATCCAAACCCCACATAATATTATTTCATGAGTCAGACAGCTACATGACTTCGAGGTAGGCCATAAAACCTTGGGTTGAATTTGCAACCGTTTGACTTATGTTATTACTCTTTAACCAAAACGTTGTGTAGCCAGCAACATAGCCATGTTTGTTTCATTCATACAGCTGGCTGGCTACTTTGCTACACAGCTTCCTTAAACCATGAAGACATAAAAATCAGATGAAACCCATTAGCTTGTAGCCGTGAAAGCAGCTGTCTGGCACTGTCTTCTTACGTTTAAAAGCTTCAAAACTATATTTTTACTCTGAATTAGGTATTAAGACATGCAAATTATGAAAGCCAAGATATTGTTCTGCTAAAATAAATGAAATCCTTAAATAGCCAAAAATTTGCATTTCTGACATGAACATTGATTTATATGAAATTTGCCACAGCGACTTGACTGATGAATGGGTAACATATGTCCTCTCCAGTACTCAGATGTCAGGCAGTGTACATGCATGTTTTTGGAGGGAGGGGGTTTGGAGGGAGACCTGAGGGGAGGGGGTGGATTCTTATTTTCAAAATCTAGCTCTTTCTTGCTCATTTCTCGAAAATAACATACTGGATGCTGTTACAGATTTTGTTTAATTTAAAGGGATAATGTTTTGACTGCACTGGCTAATCAAGATGTATTCAAAATTACATGTCATTTTTAATTATTCTTCTTTGTTTTCACCTTGATCACAATAGGGCTGCATAGATGTATCACATGACCACCCATTAGAACATGCCGTGCTTCCCAAATGTATGTTTAATTACTAACAAATTAAAAGCTCATCTCCTTGCTATCACAGGTACAGTAGGTTACAGTGTATGGAACCATTTGGATATTTATAATGGGTAACTATTGTCCTCTACTGAAGCATTGACCCTTTCAGATGCTCTTCCCCTCAGAAAGGCTGTAGAGATTACAGTTTGCCAGAATGAAAGAGACATTTGCAGATCCAGGATCCTTTTCTAACTGATGTGCTAAATATCATTTTGCCAGGAAAATCACCTAGACAATTTGATATACAGTAAGACATAGTAAAATCTCCAAATTGAGCACACAGATTCATAAGAGACACCATAGCTCACAGGAATTTGTTTCTGTTTATTTATTTCATGTCTCATGAATATCTCAGCTAGTTAAGAGATGAAAAGTAATCATAGATTATTGCCCAAGTGATTGCAGTAATAAACCCAAAAAGTTTTGCGCAATGAAAGAGATTCCAGGGAACACTGATGTGCACATTGTTTTATTAGACCAGTGAATAGTCTTTTGTTAGTTTGATGTTTTATACTTGCCAAACTGTACAAAGTTAAAAGCTATTCAATATACAACAGTATGTCTAGGTCTGACATGCAGAATAGAATGACGAACAAAGGAGTGCGACACAAAGAAGCTTCTGCTTCACTAAATACAGAGCTGCAGATAAGGCATGCCTCAATTGGCTCAGAATTATGGAAAAAATGTGTTGGTTCCTAATTCCAGCTGTAGGTTTCAGACAATGTGCAGCTGTATGAATATTTGCAGCACTGCATGCCTGATCATTTTCAACAAAAAAGCTGTTTTTGTCTTATAGAGAGAACTCCATTGGAAACATTATTTTGAAAGGGCATCCTTTTCTGAATCTGTATAAATAACAGTAACAGTAACTTCCATGCTTCATTTGCACTTACAACAACTCCTATGATTTTATCCATTGGAGAAACAGGCTATACCCCAAACATTTAACATGTTGAAATTGTTGAAAATCATGTACAATGCAACTGTCTAAAATGACATATTTGCATACATTTGATATGAAATGAACTTTGGAGTTGATGAGTGGTATAGGGAGAGGACATTTTCATTTAAGGTTATTATGGTAAATATGTGGTAGTGTGTATCAAGTGATGAGTATTGGAAATAAATACAGAATAAGGAATGTGTTAAATTCCACACTGGCAAAAGCTGTTCCATTCATGAGAACATTTTAATTAAGCAAGTTTATGAATTAGAAAAAAATATATTCTTCCCTTCCTTTGGTTGTCTCGGCACACTTACTTGGGTATGTACCCTGTCTTTAACTGCATCTATTTGAATCAGTATGTGTCAGCAATGCATGGCCAACTTCTGTCTGATGGATTGAAAAGCCTTCTAATCTCCATATTGATCCAGAGGGGCCATGATCGAAGTACACTGTATAGAAACTAAATAATTACCCCATGAGTCGTCTGTTTCAAAATCTAATTTGTTTCAGGGACAAGCAAGTCATAAAAGCAGAAAATAATTTTGAGGCCCTCATGGAGGACTTGACAGATGATGGTTCTTCAGTAAAAGAAATGAAGAAGTTGCATCTACATGCCTTCACGTAGTTCATTTTGATTGATTCCTATCCGGAAAGATCATGACAGACAGATGAAAGAATGTTCTTTTTTCTAATCTTTTCTCTTTTACGACCCTCTAGATGCTCAATCACATTTTACATGCTTGAGCTTTTATTTCAAACTCTCCAATTTATATTTATGTATACATGTAATAGATATGACACCGTTGGTCCATCTGCAGATACAGCATACAGTAATCCTCAGATAATACTAAGCAAAGATAGTACAGTACTAGTAACAGTATTGTGCAGCTAAAAATACACTGAATGACATTATAAGTAGCATTGCAGCACAATATTGATTTTGTTTGTATTAAGAGGATAGGGCTGACCACTTATGTTATTGTAGGTAGCCTGAAAACGGCTCAGTTTACTAATCAAAGGAAATTCAGCTTTAGCACACTCGGCCTCTTTAAAGACATATGCAACTGAGTTTAAGATTATTTAAATGACGCAGGTCTTTCACTCATGACTCACGTGTCACATCAAAATATTCAGAAACTGATCACTTCTTCTGGAATTCTTATGATACTCATATATTATTTTGCATGTGCGATGGTGATCGGTAGCATAGCCCACTCATATACTCTCATAGAATGACATCATGGCGTAGTTGCTCTATAAGCTGAGTTACACCAATGGTCTAACCTGTATACTTCTGACTTTGTGGCCAGCCCTGTTTCCATAAGTTTGCCTCCAGTTTTAGTCCAAAGTATGTTAAGAAGCCAGTCTTCTGCACATACTTCAAAGTACTGTCAAAATGTCTTGCATTTAGGTACCTATAGGTCTGCTCTGTGAAGTGGCTCTGTGAGTAATTCGCAGTTCTGAGCTCAGTCTACAGGTGCATGCCATGTTTAAAATGTTTAAATAAATTTCATGTCCATTACTGCTAAATGCAACTGTGCTATGGTTTGTTAACAGGTGTCCACAGGCCAGTGCATATAATTCCCAAGCTGCTTTGTGCTGGCTGAGGTATAGTCTTGCTCCAAATGCCAAATATAAACCAGATTAATCGTATGGTAGGATTGTCTTACGATGTTCAAGTTAACAAGTTTTGAGTGCTGCTTACTTTTTAAAATGGGTTTTATGATACTAGTTTCTGTTTTGCCAGTAGAATGTTATATGCCGCGTGTGCCTCATTGGCCCGTTTAGCGTGCAAACGTTGGGTTCTTCCAATGGGTGGTTTTGAATGCACCAACTCATTGTCTCTATGAACTGCTGTTTTGTAATCTGTAAAAAGGAAAATCTTGTTCTCTCTAGAATATATCAGTTCAAAATTGTGATAAACCAATGGGTGCTTTAACCATTTTTTTAAAATCTCTATTCATGTTGTATATTACTATGGTTCTTGCACCCTAGGTTCCTGTAACAGTGGATTAGACTATAATTCTGGGGAGGGTAGTCTAGTGGATGGCCCCTTCAGATTTTCATGCATTCTCAAATTAATTGCACTAGATGTTTGCCACTGATCTGTGTTTCACTTGTGGTGGTAAGTCATTGGCATGTGTGTAGATATCCATAGCTGTACAGTGCCCTCATAATGACTGGGACAAATACATATTTTTTTTCCTAATCAGACAATTCCCATGTGATTAAACTGCAGATCCTTTGCTGGCATTAAGGGTATTTTTTATACATTTCGGGTTTCAACCATGTAGAAATTGCAGCACTTTTTATACATAAGCCCCCCTAACAACATTCAACAGCACCGCCCCCCCAATCTGCAAAACAAAAATACAAGCAACATGGAGAGCTGTAAAGGTGATTACTCACATGCACTTTAATGCAGCAATACATCTTAAATCTTTTACCTTCTTACCATGCTGTGACAAGCTCTTTCTCAATATTTTGTGCCATTGCATAGCTTGTCTGGTGGAAGAGTTTTTGGCATGAAGAGCAGATACCATCAAAAATCAAACGAATGCAAACGGTGAACAGATTTCATAGATACAATTGTAACTAGCTTTGTCACAATATGTCAGAGCAAATAATGCTAAAGGTACATTACTGCATTCAAAACCTTGTAGAGCTATCTCTTTCCATTTTGACGGGTCATTTTTCAGTCCTGTATTCTCAATTTTCCGGTCATTATTTTCAGGCTCAGGGCAAGCTACTTTGGCCCTCAGGTCACTCTCTGGTTCAGGAGCTGTGGTAAGCAGCTGATCCAGGACAAGAAGGCACATTTGTGTTGAAATCTGTGATACTGCCAACTACAAAACATATGTTACATTCAAACTGCCATTACTTTAACTGGTAGGTGCTAAGGATTCAGTGCATTACTTCCACTAGAGCCTATTACCACATACCTGACTGCTCAATGTCGCTTTCAATGTCATCATCATCATCCCGGGGGACTGATTTTTTTATTCCTTGTCACTGTAAGCTCCATACTTTTTCTTGCTGACGGCAGTTCATTTGTCTGCGCCAACAAAGTAACATAATTTGAGAATGAATCTCCATACAACATATTCTTGCTGAATTCATGACAACCTACAAGGGAAATACTTATAATACTACTAAAAAATACACCTTGGAACACAGGCTTCCCATTTCAGGGCCTTTCCTACACTGCCATTCGATACAAGGATGTGTGGCCTGATCCCAAACTTTTGGTGCAGGATTTCCATCTGATGAGAATTTGGAGAATCATGGTGTTGTGTGTTTTGATCTCATTCAGGTTTCCTGCATCGATCCCTCCTACCCATCTCACTACTGCAAACTTGCACACAGGCTGCATCTCTACAAATCTGCCACAATTCAGTTTTGACTGAATTAAATCAGTCAAAACTTTATAGTCAGCAACAACACCACTGACAACTGGTTAACTATTGATGACAATTCAGCCCACCATTTAATATATTATGCTGAATTATACCTAAATCTGTTCAAATTCATGTCAGTTCATATTTAATTTAATTGAAATGTGTACATTTATGTTGTAAGCTGTTGAATATATTCAAAACTCATTCATAATTTAACTGCAGTACAGTACTCGAATGTTAAGCTATCCTTAACGTTCAAAAGTTAAGCTTTTCTTGTCAGTTACTCTCAATTGTGATTGTAACTAGATTGTATCCATGATGAGAAGTCATTCCCCTTAAGCATTTTAAAGCTTTTTGTTGTTTCTTCGAAGTTGAACACAATGAAATGATATCAGAAACTGTGCCTGTAGAGACATCCCGTTCTCTAAAAATAATGTAGATATATGTGTGAGAAATTGAGGAAACACTGAAACAGTAGCTATATATTACTTACAGTGGCCGAGACGTGTCAAACAAACTTGTCGAACGAACTGCATATCCAAAACACAAATGCAAAAGCATTTAGAATAACAACAGACACTGCTACAATGATAGACAACATATTCACAAATACAATTGAAAGCAAAATAGTAGGTGGACTACTCATAAATGACATAAGTGACCACCTTCCTGTTTTTCCAATTTTTCTGAATTTTTTAAAGATAAAAAATGAAAATAGGTCTAACACTTGTAAACTGATTTGACACAGAACACCAGAAGCCATCGCTGCTCTCAAGGTGGACCTAAGGAAACAAAACTGGAACGAGGTTTATGCTAATGATGATCCTAACAAAGCCTATGAGGCTTTTTTGTCCACATTAATTGTGCTCTATGAAAAAAAACTGTCCGTTAAGAAAACTCACAAGGAAGCACAAACATGTGGACAAGCCATGGATTACCAAGGGGATAGAGAATGCACGTAAAAAGAAAAATGTATTATATAGGAGATTTTTAAAACATAGAACAATAGAAGCAGAAAACAAATATAAGATATATAAAATTAAATTAATAAGTATTATGAGATCTAATAAGAAAGAGCATTATCACAAACTATTGGAGCAGTATAGGAGTAACACTCAAGGAACATGGAGAGTGCTTAACAGCCTAATTAAAAAGGGTACTGGAAAAACAGACAAACCAAATTAATTTGTAAAAGATAACAATACAATTATAAATAAAACAAGAGAAATTGCCAATGAATTTAACAATTATTTTGTAAATGATACAATTTAGCAAACAAGATTGCGGAGCCGAGAAATAGGGATGGTTTAGATGAAGACATTGTTCATAAAAACTCCTACTCCATCTTTATTAGAGGTGCTGATGAAAAGGACATACTTGACATTATTAAAAAATTTAAGAATAAAAAGTCCACTGATTGGACTGAAATTGATATGTCGTTAGTAAAAGATATTATAGAATGTATAGTGAAACCATTGACACATATCTGCAATCAATCCTTCCAAACAGGTATATTTCCCAGCAAAATGAAAAGAGCAAAAGTCATTCCCATTTATAAAAATGGAGATAGACATCTATTCTCCAATTATAGACCAAATTCTCTGCTTTCCCAGTTCTTAAAAATTTTTGAAAAACTATTTGGGCAAAGATTGGATAATTTCATAGAAAAACACAATTTATTGAGTGACCATCATTATGGCTTCAGCGCTAATAGGTCCACCTCAATGGCAGTGATGGAACTGGTAGAAGATATATCTACTGCAATGGACAACAAGGAATATACTGTGGGGGTGTTTATAGACCTAAAAAAGCATTCGATACCATTGATCATGACTTATTCATGAAGAAACTGGAGAGAAATGGTATTAGAGGAATAGCACGCTCATGGCTAAGAAGTTACCTCTATGATAGACATCAATATGTACAAATAAATAACGTCGAATCTGATTTGTTGAAGGTTACTTGTGGGGTTCCACAAGGTTCAGTGCTAGGCCCTAAACTGATTATATTGTATATAAATTATATTTTTAAAGTGTCTAAATTGTTAAAATTTGTTTTATTTGCTGATGACACTAATTTATATTGCTCTGGGTAAAGTTTGGAAGGGCTTCTGAATACAGTGGAAAGGGAATTGAAAGCCTTAAAGAAATGGTTTGATATTAACAAGTTATCACTGAATTTAAGTAAAACAAAGTTTATAATATTTGGTAGTCGGCAAATCAATAATCAAGTAAAAATTATGATAAATGATGTTGAAATAGAAAGAGTGTATGAAAATTAATTTCTGGGCATGATAATTGATCATAAATTATGTTAGAAACCACACATAAATAATGTGAAAACAAAAATGTCTAAAACCATTGCAATATTATATAAAACTAAAGATATCTTGAATCAGAAATCACTATATATACTGTATTGTTCGCTCATAGTTCCATACATCACCTACTGTGTGGAGGTATGGAGAAACACATACAAAACCAGAACTAATCCAATTTTCATCCTACAGAAGAGAGCTATAAGAATTGTAAATCGAACTGATTATTACGAACCAACAAGCGCACTATTTAGTAACTTACAGGTTTTAAAATTTTGAGATCTAGTTGATCTTAAAACTGCACAGATAATGTACAAAGCACAAAATAATTTGTGTCCTAACTGTATTCAGAGGTTGTTTGAAATTAGAGAGAGCCAGTATGAAATTAGGGGAATAGGCATGTTTAAAAAATCAAGGGTAAGGACAAATATAAAGATTAGATGTATATCTGTCAAAGGGGTTAATATGTGGAATATTTGTGACAAGGAATTAAGAATGTGTAGTTCACTTTGCAAATTTAAAAAAATGTTTAAAAATAATGTAGTAAACAAATATAAAACAAAGTTATGATCATTATTGTGTATGAAATGTTTGGAAATTTTGTTTTTGTTTCTGTTCTGTTTTGTTTTTGTATAGCCTAAACCTAGTAGTGAAAGGGTTGCCTATTAGAATATGTTATGTAAAAAGGGTAGGTATAATAAGCTAAAGTTTCAGCCTACGCCTTTTCGGTCAATATTTTTTTATTTTCCTTTTAATTTAATGCCTTATTGTTATTTATTTATTTCTATGTGCATTCTTTTTGGAAAATTGTTAATAAGGACCAAAATAAATTACTACTACTACTACTACTACTACTACTAAAAGCCACAACATAACGGAAGTGAGCAGCAACGGATGTCGACAATGAAATGGGCCGACTATTATTACCGGCGGGCTATTAAAGGCTAGCAGACCTATCAATCCATCATTGAACCATGTGCAAAGGATTAGCAGATAGGGAGCTCGGATTTGTAACATTACACTTAGTGTACCAAGTATGGAACACCAGTTTTCAAATTAAATGGCTGAGTAATTTCCTTGATAAAATATTAGAATAGAAGTCTCAATTTTTCAATCTGATGTCAAATTACAGTTGTAGTCAACAGGGCAGCATGAGCCTAATGCCATGATGAACAAACAAGATTTAAGCAGTGTCCACTGCAAAAGAGGTTATGATTGATCGCCACAATTGGTTTCAATAGGTAGGGTAGATTTAAGCTGACTTTGTATGTTAAGCACACAGCTGCATTTACTGTGATTTTATTGTAATTTCCTATACATAAGTCACCAAAATGCTGTCTATAAATGTCTCTGAAACGCAGAAATGTTCACCCACTTCAATGATGGATTGACAGTAGGCTAGTCTAGCCTACATGCCAGGTCTGCTAGCCCTTGCTTGAACGTGTTTAAAAATACACAACATTTGCATAGAACGATCTCTACCGTTAATCTACTTTCGCTTTAACGTTAGCCTAATATCGCTATGTCTCCGTACACGGGTACAGCTTAGGTTACATTAATAGTCCGCCAGCAATAATAGTCGGCCCGTTTCATTGTCAACATCCATTGTTGCTCACTTCCGTTATGTTGTGGCTTTTGCATTTGTGTTTTCCATTAATGCGCTTATGTTTTTCAAATTTGCAAAGCGTTTTGGATATGCAGTTCGTTCGACACCTCTCGGCCACCGCTTTTTCTGGTACTGTGCACTGATTCCAGGGACAACATGGGATGGCAGAGTACCAGTCATGCGCAGCATTTGGAAGCTCAGGTGGGGATAACTCATGTTTGTAATTCAAAGCCTTGATAACATCCTAATAGAAATTGTAGCAGAAGGAGGTCAAAGTAAAACACTCATATAGATTCAATTTAATCATAAATGTAAGATGTCTGTATTGCATTTTTTAGCAGTGGCAATTTAATAATTTCTATTTTTTTATCCTTGATTTAATGATTTAATACATTATTGACACACACATTTCAATAACATGTAATTATTAGGCTAATTAGCCACATGCATTACTAACTTTTTAGCAGGATTGTTTATGAGGATTTTCTAAAGTATTCCATATTGTACAGTGGTACACAGTAAAAATGTCCACTTTTAATGCAACTCTAGCAGAGGACATTATGAGTCCAATAGGGACCATATGTACGCCATAAGAATTGGTTTAAAACTGAACATTTTACTCTGTTTATACAGTGCCTTAACTTCCTGTTTCTTTGTGGTATAAGAATGAGGTGACACAGATGCCAAATTCTCTTAGTCAGCCATTAATATGGAGAAGGTAAGGGAACACACAAATGCAATGAGAAAACAGGTTGTTGACCTTCCAAAATCAGGCAATGGCAATAAGAAAACAGCTAAATGTTTGGAAATAACCATGTCCACTATTAGGGCAATAATTAAGAAGTTTAAAGCAACTGTGATGAATTTACCTGGAAGAGGACAGAAGTACATTACCCCCAAGCAGGGATGGTTTGAGAAACAAAACAATTGTCCACAGATCACAGTTAGAGAATTGCATGTGGTTACTAAACTAAAACTGGACAATACCTCTATGCCCACACCACCCAAGTAACATTGTCCCTACCATCAGGGATGGACAGTATTTCAATTACATTTATGTGTAATTAGCTTGTTGCTATCAAGGGCAAGATGGATGTCAAATACAGGTAATCCTTGAGGAGAACCTGTTTCAGTCTATTAGAGATGTGGTTTAAGGTGAAGAATCTTCCAGTGAAGAATATTCCAGAATTAACATGTCCAGGATCCGTGGGTTCACCTGTTATTTGTATGAACTGCAGAGCCCATAAATGCACCGTATTAGTCTGCTTTTTGCCCTTGACAGTCAAGGATGTATTTTAGGATCCCTCTCTGGAGATTGTAGGATCTAAATATGTAGCTCACTGGAACATCAATCAGTCACACAGCCGAGCACACTGCACATCTGAGGAGGGAGATGAAAGTATTTGTGCCTTTCTAACAGTTCCCATCCCAGTGAAGACCCCTCTCTGGCAGAGGTTGATCTGCACACTGACCTCTGCACAATAAAAGCAATTCCATAATAACAGCATGTACAGTGAGCTCCATAAGGTTTGGGTCAAAGACTTTTTTTCTCGATTTGGCTCTGTACTCCACAATTTTATATTTGTTATCACTTCACATGTAGTTAATGTGCATATTCTCATCTTTTATTTTATACACTTCAGTTTTACAATGTAGACATTCTAGCCCTTTTTATACATAGCCCAGCCCCCCCCCCCCCCCCTTCCATCAATTATTCATGATTTAATAAATCACATTTTAATCATGATTTAATAAATACAAGTATGTACAAGGATATAGAATTACAGTCCCATGATGCATGTCACACTGAAAAGTAGGTTTACATCACAGCTGGAAGAGACTGTCTACAGGAAAATGAATATTGTCATTCAAATTTTGCAATACAGTGTTATGACCCGAAAAGAGGACTATTGCTTCATTCATTTTCAGTAAGGTGGTAGAATTGTTTTTCAACCATCACTTGAACACTCTGCGGTGATTAGCCTAGTAGTTCGCCACTAGAAAGATCAAATGAAGCACTGAGGGGGTTGCCTCCCCCACAGTAAGGGGATATATTATTGAGTAATCTAGGCAACAGAATTACTCTTGTGAAGCACTGTATGAGCACTGTCATTGGAAAAAAGAAACATTTCAAGAGCAGAAAATGCATTTATTCTTTATGTCAAGACGTTTACTTGCTCTCATAAAGTGTGTGCTGCATCACTTTGCTTTGACAAAATATGCTGTCCCTCTGACAAAGTCTGGCTGTTGACTGTAAAAATGTCATATTTCTAAGGGCTGGAGCATTGGCCTTCTAGAGGTCCATTGCCAAGTGACCAATATTAATCTAAATACAAATCTGTATTTTACCATAGTGAAGCAATATATTTATATAAATAATATTTCCATTGTCCCTACTTTCCACAGCAGATTTGTTCACTGTTTATCACATTTGCAGTTGTCAAGGGTATAATTTACAGGGGGGATTGGGGGTTACACCCCCCCCCCCCCCCCTCATATTATAAAACAGGCCATATACTTACTGAAGTCTGTCATGATCCGCCAGCTTCACAATGGCTGGTAGAGAAGCATCCATGGGTTTGTGGTTTAAAGCTAGAAAATACACATCAAGAAACTCTTAAGCAGCTTGTACAGTGACACTATGCATACAGAGGGTGTATGAGTGTATATTACCTGGTTATTATTATTTTTAAATTACATTTTAATGTAATGTCTAGATAGAACTATTTCCTATAACACAGCAATGAGACTACTGCACTCAAGAGAAGGAGTGGCACACGTTTCTTATATTACCCTATAGCTTCTTATATCCCCTCTATATATATATTGCACTTCCGTCAAACGGAAAGGTATGATTTCGCCTGTCACAGACTTCACCAAAGTTTGGGCTATATATGCCATTCACTATGTATTCTGTAGCTGTAGGTAATTCATTTTGAGCTTTGTCCCTTTTTCCAAAACAAAATCTATTCATATAGCTAGCTATATCAATTTTACGTCAACTGCTCATTTGACGTAAATTGTATATTGACGTAAAGATCTCATATTGAAGCTTACCATCAAAGTAAAGTAGTCACTAAAGCAATAAGCCACAAGAGGCTGTGGTTTACAGTGATTTTAGAACAGCTAAGGAGCGTTGTAAGGCACAATGCGGAGTGGAGTGCCTAAAACCCCCTTAGCTGTTCTAAAATCACTGTAAACCACGGCCTTGTGTGACTTTTGCTTTTATAAAATGGTTACTACATGTTCCTGGCAAGGTTTCATAAAATAAACACACAGCAACAAAAAATGCAATCATTTATTGATAACAAATAATCATTCTTCCGCCAAGCAATGTAGTTCTTCAGCGACATTTAGCAGAATGGTTGCCAAGCAACACACAGACATTTAAAAATCAATAGCCAGATCTTTCTCGGCACACCGGGTCTGAAAACAGCGAACGGACCACATAGTCTGTTTAACGGTCCCGGCTTCGTTTCTTGACTTTTCCAGCTCTTCAGTTTCTCTCTCATTAATTTCAGTGTGTTTCCTTTCTTCTTTATCTTCCTTCTCTATCCTGTCCATCTCTTTCCACCACTCATCCACGCTTAGCCCACCCAGTAAATCAAAATTCACAACAAAATCTGACATTTTGAATTTGTATACAGTGCTGCCAGATCAGATTGACAGTTTCCAGCCCAATCACAACTTAAAACCCTCCCAAATTGTAACCTTGCCAGAAACCCGTGTAAAACCGTAAAACCATTACATAGGCAATAGAAAACACATCATAAGCATACAAAGCTTCATATCTGCATCAAATAACCAAAGATAAAATGTTAGTTAAATAGGCTATCGCAACCCACAACGAGTGCAGTCAGACAACCAATACACAAATTGCAAAATGCACCTCTGGCATTGTAGCGCAACCACAATAAAGTGATCAAATACTGCCATGAAATGTGAGCCACAAAAAAACACCAAAATCCAACCTATTTAAAAACTATAGGATGGCAGGCTCTCTCTTTAGCATGCAAACGCACGCACACACACACACACACACACACACAAAGCCACAAGAAACTAGTTTTTAAATTGATCAGTAAATGGCTTAGAATTAATCGGGTACAATTAACTAAATCAATCACAGTGCAAATAGGCTACATAAAAATTCCCTTACCTTTACGCAGAATCAACGTCTTCTCTTAAAGTTGAAGAATGTTCATAACTTGAAGAACTATGTACAGTCACTGCAAGCCAGGTCAGCTGGCTAATACATGGATGAATCAAATCTCCCCAACAATTGGGAGGTTTGAAAGTAGCGGATGTCCATTCACTCCTGCTCAGGCCAGATCGCACATCTATGAGGCTGGAACATTTCATTCACTTGCTGTACATTTCATTCAAAATCCTGGCTGCAGTGTTCCTCATCTGATACCAAAATTGAAGTGTATCTTCAGTGCATCTTCTTGATCTAAAATTCTTTCGATGCAGTCTGCGATCACTAACCAACGGGTTGAGCTGGGTGATATCAATTTCAGCGGACAGCCTCCGTCATTTATAGTCTCGTAGATATTCTTTTAGTCACTCTGGCGTTTTGCTGAATATGCTAACCAGTTATAAGTTTCTCTAATCATATATTCAAGATTGCTTGGGAGAAGTTGCATAGATTTATTAGCAACGATATCCAGGGAGTGGCAAACACAGCGAATAAGCTGTAGACGAGGCTGCTTTTGTTTGAGTAGCGTGAAAACGGAGTGATTTTTTCCGACCATAACACTTGCCCCATCTGTAGCAATCCCCACCATGTTTTTGATGTCGAGGCCACACTCTCTTAGAAAAGCAAAGATTGCATCCGATATGCCAATAGCATTAGCGTCGAGAAGCTCAACAAGCCAGACAGGTACAGACAAACTTACTGTGTTTCTGTGATCGGTACTTCACACATATACACAGGAGCTTGCTCACTGTCAGTGGTTTCGTTGAGGTAGAGAGAATAAGGAGACTCACTAATATCTTCCTTTAACTCCTCTCTGAAGTGTGGTGCTAGGACAGACTTTATAACGGCTGTACACTTGGTCCTGTGCATTTTGAATGCTCCCATCTCGTCTTGTAGTATATCCGACAGGTCATCCATGACATTGATGCAAGTGTGGCAGGCAACGTAGGTTGCAATCCTAAGTTCACAACATTTTCGGTCATCTTTGATCGTGCCTTGACCCACACCAGATCCCATCGGTACAGCAAAAGATTTGACGCTGGGCACACAGCTGAACTTGTGCTTTTTTGTGGTACCATGTTCTTTCAAATCGTTAAGTTGTGCTCTGATGTCTATGTTACAATACTTCAAACAAGCTTTGGAGCTATCTTCTGGGACAGGGGCGATCCAAGTTTTTAGCTCAGGATCGGGCTCCCATTCCTTCCTGTACAATTTCTTGTATTTCATGATGCTAGCTAACTAGCTAACTCCAAAGTACGAATTATACAATGACAATCGGGGGGGTCAACTTTTCCTCCAGGGCGTAAAGGGAACTCATGTGCTTCAGTGAACTGAAGTCTTACATTCCTTAGAGTATCTTGCTTGTTTAACGTAATATCTGCAGTCTGTAGATGATGATAAATCAAATCCATTACACCAGCTCATGGGGCACGTACCACACAACACATTTTGTAGTCAGGGGTCACCCACAAAGTATTCTAGATCAAAACTGCCGGCAAATCAGACCCACACACACACACACAACAGCAGACCATCATTTCCACTCAAACACAGACCCACACAATGCTGTACCAGAACCAAAGACACTATCAACATGCCAAAGAGGTAGGCAGATGTGTTACTACCATACAGCATCTAAACCTGTGCCTGACTAACATTAAAGGCATAGACCACAGTCTTTGAAAACAGTCTAATAGAAAAAATAAATCAAAATTCCACATCATCTCATTCAACATTCCACATTGTAGATCCTGTACTGGTCCCAATACCAAAATGAATGGATAAGATAGGACTCAGTCTATAGGCTCAAAAGCCTAAGCTAGAGTGACTCCTAGCTTATCCATTAATACAGCAGTGAGAAACATATGGCTCCTATGGAAAAGATCCTGTAGAATATGGATTTATTTTTTCTCTTAGACTATTTTCAAGATAAGAAAACAGCTAATGGCTAATGTTTCAGTCTTCAAAGTAGCCTAATGCAAAAAATTCTATCAAATCAGTCTTACCTTAAAAAATTGACCACAGAGGTTTGGGTTGACTCTCCTGGGCTTTCCTCCCTGTCACCCACGATGTTGAAAGACGATGGCCAGCTTTCACCCAGGACGTCACAAATGGAGTAGGGTCAAAGATCTCCAAAGGTGGTTCATTGATGTCCACAAAAAGAAGGGAGGACGTGATGCAATATCTCTGTGTTTGTAAAGTTTCTTTGCCATTGTCTTTTTTTTTTAAACGTGTCTCAAAGTAGGCTAGCCAAGGCTACTATTTTATCGACTACATTTTATGAGAAAACGATCTATCTACTTAGCCAACGTATATCAGCACTTTCTCTTTCAAGCAGCCGTTAGAACAAGTCACGGTAAAGAAATCAGCATATAGGGCTAAAACAACCCATTTTGGGAAATTTAGTAAAATAAAATGGCCATATCAAACACATTCTTTCAAACTAAATTATTTAGAATAAAATCGAAACAAAAACATTTTATTTAAAATCGGGAAAGAAAGTGTTTGGTTCTTTGGATATTAAATATTCTGTGGGAAAATGCTCTGTCTATAAATACTCTGCCCCCCCCACCCCGGTCGACAACATCCCACAGCTAGTCAAAGTCCTGACTTGAACCCAATAGAGATGCTGTGGCGGAAATGAGCATGCTTGAAAGCCTACTGTACAAATTTGTCAGAATTAAAGCTGTTCTGCAAACACTGGGCTAAAATTCCTCCACAGTGAGGTAATTGTGTGATATCAAATTATAGGAAGCATTTGGTTGCAGTTATTTTTGCTAAAACTGGTGCAAGCGGTTATTAACTTTAAGGGGGCAATTACTTTTTCACATGGGAGATATGGGGGTATGGGGGTTTGATAACTTCTTTCATTAAATAAATGAAATAATAATGAAAAATATGTATTCTGTTTACTCATGTTCCCTTTTGTCCAATATTAAATTTTTTTCTAAAGATCTGAGCTATTCATTGTGAAAAATATGCAAAAATAGAGTAAATTAGGAAGTACTTTTATACTTTTTCACGGCACTGTATATACCATGGCATAAAATACTGAGTGTTATTTCAATGGTGTCTGCAACTGGAACTGGTCTATGTGCTCTCAAGCTGTTCCGAGTTTGCAGAGTCAGTGAGTGGATTGTGTCGAAACCCTTAAGGTTTTTAATTAGTGTGTCAGTCCTTGGGGTTGTAGTATCGTAAAGCTCTTGAGTGCCCTTTTCCTCAAACTGCGGTACTCAAAATGAATAATTGTGCTGATACACTAAAAGAGGGTGGTTGAGACCACTTCTAATTTTAGAAGGCACTGGCAATTAATTATCCAAGACTGTGTGGGGAAAACACAATTTGTACCTAGAACGTGTACTACTGTGTAAGGAGTACTAATATTGCTGTTATTAGACTGTTAACCACAAACCTAGTAGAGTCAGCATGGCTTACAACATCATTTCTACAGAAAATATAATTGCTTACTAACAGAAGAGGGTATGCTGTTTTCCCCCCAAATTATTTGGGACTGCCATTCAATCATTTGGATTATCTGCATTATCCTTGCACCATTAGCACAATCACATAATTTCATGTATAACAGATGAATCCGGTATCCGTCCTTCAACTGGAATGAACCTTTAGCTTGATTTTTAGATACAAAGCACCACATGGACCTGGCTAGAGTAACTCACTCTCTCGCTTCCTCACACACTCACTCATGTTTAGCAGGCTGACGATTCTTCACAAGTGGGACGTATTATCACCCAAGTAGCTGAAATTGATGAGAGTGGTGCTTCACATCAATGGCATTGTGTGACCTTATTCATGACCTCGAAGCAGTTTACAGCAATTTAAGAAGGTTCTTGGTTAGGTAGATAGCTCCCTTATAACCAGTGGTGTAGTGCTTATTTTTTAGTGCCATAGCGCAGTTTTGTATGATGTCACCTTCAAAGTTAGCCAATTAGTCGGAATTCGTTTCGTGCAGTTTACTAAGGCCCTAAACTCGCTCACGCAGTCAAGAAAATCTCGATAAGCATTAATTGTGGACGTGTACGGAAGTCTTTTTTGCGGGGGTTAACATGAATATAGTACATATGAATATAGTAAAATCATTCATAAGACCATTTATTAGTCGAGGGATATAGGCCTAATATCATTTGTTGGTTTTATTCGGTGCATTGACAACATGTTGACCATTTTTAAAAAAACCTTTTTTTTTACTATTAAAAATAAGTGCCGGAGTGGCGCTCCGGTGCACTCTTATAGCACTACACCCCTGGTTGTAACATGAAAAAGCAACATCCGCTGTTTCAAAAAGTGAACCGAATGATTTGTTCATGGTTCGTTTACTAACTAGCTATCAGACCAGTATTATAGCTAAAGTAGGTCTATACTAATATCTTGAGCTTTTTGTTTAAATAGAAATATGTGAACACCAGTGGATTTTCTGTCACTACTTCATGATACAAATAGAAATGTTAACTACATTGTGTTAAACATGGCTTTATTGTCCTATTGATTTTTGTTGTGCACTGATCATTATAAGGGGAGTAAAGGATTTGGTATACACTATACTATATATATATACTAAGATACCACATAGTATACTACTATTCTAGATAAAATGCACTGTGATATTCTATACAATGCAGAAGATCACACTTTGCTTATTGATTTAGCAAGAGGTAGATCAGCCAGCAAGGAATAAAAAATCTCTGCCTGGGGTATCTTCCTCTCCTTTTCTGTCAGAAGTGTGCAGAAAGTTGAATCCTGATGTGATTTTTCACCTGCTTGAGGAGCTATGCTGAGGCAGGCAACAAGACTTCTTTAGATAGCCAAACCATCCTTTGAGTTAATTGCACTGTCTCAAACCACAAAATGAAATAGCAGTCCAAATGAAAGAAACCATGTAAACCATGTTTGATGGTATTATAAGTTTGCCCATGCCACACCAAAAAATAGCACTCCTTTGATGCAACTGTTTTCTGATCAGTAGTATAAACGTTTTGTGTAAATGTTTTTTCAAATTTTCCTCACTTGATATGTTTGTATTTGAGAGTAATAGCCCCCCAGTTAGTGTCATGACACAATCTTCTGTGATCTCATATGCTTTTTTGTTTAATTTTTTATTTATTTTTACACAAGCTACAATTTGAATCTAATATAAAGAGAGGATATTGCTCGAGCTCAATCACATTCTTGAGCAAATACAAGCTCAAGCCTAAAAATAGTGTATGTGACAAGAGTTATTCATCTCCCCATTCTGGTACAGTCTGTGCTCAGTGTTGCAGACATTGTCTGGATGCACGGGTCAGTTCAGCAACAGCGAAGAGCAGTTTGTACTTAACAAGCCCTTTGGGGGGATAGAGTCTACATTGATAAAGTGAATGTTGCTGTTGCTATGGGTCATTATAGGAGGTTCAATCAATATATGGGGAAATGGATTTGACAGGGACCTGGATCCTCACCAAACCCCATGCTGAGGAGGCAGCACGCAAACTAGTTACAGTAGGTCTATGCCTGCGACAACAAAGAGTTCCTCACTCTACTGGGAAAAGGCTACCTCTTGCTGAATCAACAAACAGGCAAAGTGTGATCTTCTGTGTTGTCAGTTTCATGTAATGCAAGGAAAAGCTTTACTTTGTTTTCCAGCTATATGTAATGTACTGCATACTCCTTCCTGGAAGTGATAAACAGTTAGCTGTCTCAGAATAACTACTCAAGGATCAGGGAACTTAAAACAAGGCTAGTTCTCCATGTCTGGCAATCTTTAGAAGTCTTCAAAATGATATATAAAAGATTTTAACACTGTTCATCTGTGTTATGAGTTTTAACACTACTCCACACCTTAGGTATTCTTCATCCAGGAAGTAAAACAGCTGAGGAAAGAGTGAAGACTACTACATTAAAACGGCACTTAATTATTCAGAATATATTTGCACATAACTAAATATTGCCTGGAGAATTGTAAAATAATATAACAGCCAAGCCATTATTGGGGAAAAAACAATTTCATTTCTACTGATGTGCTCATTATTCAAATGAACCTTTAGTGTAGAATATTTTCACATGTACCTCAATTTATTTGCATCTTCAAACCCATGGAATAAATGGCGATTCAGAAATGTGTTTCAAGCAAGGCAATATATAATTCTAATGTACAATTTATTTGACACATTGTGGTATCTAGTTATATGCCCTCACAAATTCATTTAAGAGTAAATGATTTATAGTTTTATAATTAATATTTCAATAACATTTTTTGTAATATGGGTTTACCTTTGGACACTTAAGATGCTAAAAATTTATATGTTTTAAATGGTACTTGACTTTATCATGAGCCACAATAAAAACTTTGGTGGTTTACCAAAGGAGAGAGTACAGAACCACTCGGTTTCATAAATTTCAGAGGAAAAATAGCACAAACCACTTTTGTCCCCTGCACCTTTTGCAACATTTTCACTGGCCTACATTGATGTGCAATTTATCAAGTATACATCTGTAAAGCTATCAATGTATTTAATGTACCCGTCTGTAAATCCAAATGACAAAAATCCAAATATTCTGGTATGGTTCAAGTGCACAGGTAGGATGCACAGGATTATATTGTTTCTGTGTACAGCTCATTTCCTCCTCATACTTCCTCATGTCAGAAATCCCCGGAGTATGTGCTGCATGAGGTTGATGGCTGGGTGCAGCAGAGCAACGGTCCCCTTTTCAGTGCTGCCGTGCAGTCGCAGGTCTGCCAGGTTAGAGCGTGTTCCAGGACACTGGGCGTGCCGGGCCCTGATCTAATGGAGTGGTGAGGGTTGATTGCTGCCATCAGGGTGATTAGCTCAGTCCTTGGAGGGTCATCTGATTGTGACCTGTGCTAATGAATGCAGGCAGAATGAGGAATGGGAGAAGGAAAAACAATCTGGCCTGCAAGCATATCTCACTGCAGTGTCTGAGCTGTCAGCTATATGTGGGGTAACTGCACAGAGAAACCACTTTTTTTCTCCTGTCGTCAAGAGACGTATCTGCTTCGGTGCAAGTGAGCATAGATTAGACCCCAAATATTGCATGCATCTAATTATAGAAACGCACTCTTTTAAAGGTATAGTCAGTATAGTTCTTTGATAAATACCGAGGTGCCAGTCATGTCAAAGTTTTTATCTAGGATTCAGCCACTCATGCATTATGCTGTAGGCCATAAGCATTGCCCAGAGGTAAAAGCTGCATAAAGAGGTCCTGCGTTGGCTTACTAGTATATTTTCATACAAGACAACACATTGCTGCCTAAATTATTGCAATTGTACTTGAAGGTGCAGGCAGTAACCAATAAGGTGGAGACCCCTGGGTAAATGAGGGACCCAAAGTATTACTGAAAGCAAGTGTTTCCACATAGAGCTAATCGAGCAATTGGCATCCCAGAGTCAGGATCATGTACAAAAATGGCCTCAGTGATTTTGAAAGAGGGATAAATGTTCAGGCATGTTCTGCAGGAGCTTCCATGATGAGCATGACATTACAGTTCAATTTGCTGATTCATAAGGAACAGCGGCTAAGGTGGGGTCGCAAGTCTACTGTCCATATGCCGCGACTCTCTGTCACCATATCAAGTCAAGCAATTATTGGGGATTCTGGAACTAGTTCTCAGTGTTTTACACATCCCAAGCAAGGCATGAGCTGATTGACTTTCTCATGAAGGAACAGTAGGACATCCTTCATGCAAAATTCCAGATGGAAATAGATTCTACACTACATCTGATACAAGCTGTGCTGTTTTGAAAGCACATGGTGGCTGAACACCATATTTGAAGTGACAGTACATTTTTACTGAGTCCAGTACCAGTATATTCATCTTTCAACTGCATATTCATATGGTCTGAAAGAGTTAAGCACATGTGTGTGTCTGACAATGAGTGGATGAATTTACAAGCAGAGCCCTTGTTAAAAAGTATTTTTGATAAACATTTGAATAATAAATTCAGCTAAAGCAATTTTCTAGACAGTCCCAACTTGACTCACCGTGTTTTTACCCACCTATTAATAGCAGATTATTTGGATGGCCGTGATGATTCAATACCCAAGTGAAAAATGACTTACAAAAACAATATTACAGAAAGTAAAGATATATATGTATATTTTTGGCGCCGTCATCCACAATTTCAGACAGAAATTTTATATCAGAATAAAACAATACTTGCTTCAAAACGGATACGAAAATTTGCTACCCTGATGTCTACTTACCTTGTAGCTCACTGGGTAGCGCATTTGCATTTGGAACTTTTTGGACAAGTGAGAGACCCGGGTTAAAATCTCCCCTCGGACTCAAACAAACCTCCAACTCATTATACTGACTTGCTGGCTAACTAAAAATGAAACATTTAAACTATTGCTTTTGCATCTGTAAAATCTTTCTGGGAAACTAATTTCTTAAATCCAAATAAAATACACCCACACTGTAGACAGTTTCGCTTTTGATATTTTCACCAGTCATGGCAGAATATAATGATTTCTTCATGACAGGTATAGCGATTTTTTAAAATTAAAAACAGTTCACATTCACCGCTGCACCTGTACTGATTACTGATTTTTAACTAGGCTACTAGGGTAGTGTTGAAGGGTAGCTTCCCTTCAACACTATATTTATAAATAAAAGTTAGCTAGTCCTACTGATCCTCAACCAACATACAAACAGATAGTAGGTCTGTCATGCACAATAGCCCATTAAAAACACTTTCAAAATTTAAAAATATGACATATACTTTCATTTATTTGTCATTCATGGTAACAGAAAAATAATTGAATCCATGCCTGTGTGTTTCTTTCAGAATGTAGGCTATGTGGGTTTCCATGCATTTATGTTTATGCATGTCTGTCATTGCCTACATTTGCATATGAATTACTATTATCATTTACTCATAACAAACACAGGACAGAAAGAAATGATATCTGATGAAAAACATGTTTTCAACATACAAAGATACCAAGTGACTCACACATACAAAGCACTGTCTATACTTCATTAATTCAGACTGGAAAAATCTAGGTCTGCCATTAAAAGTATTGATATCAAAATTACATCAACTTCAAAGAAACAATATTGGCTCTTACCTCACACAAATTAAGCAAGCTTTATTCCAAAGTAATCCTACCCAATGCTTCCTAAATTGTTTCAAGTAACTTGGCCTGACAACTACTTCTGGATTCATACCCGTTTGGTTAACCAGTCAGTCAGTACCACAGGGGTTAATTAAAAACATTCAATTTGGGCATTTAGAAAACACTCTCATCCCAAGGGATTTAAAGGGATTACATTTTACATCCATTTATACAGCTGGATATTTTACTGAAGAAATTCAAGTTAAGTACCTTGTTCAAGCATACAACAACTGCATCCCAGCCAGGAATTTATCCCACAACCTTCAAGCCCAGTTCTCTTGGGTTCTTGGGATTTCCATTGTATGCACAGAACATGTGTTAGTGTAAGAATTAAATATCTCATTGAATATACTGTATGTAAGATGAGAGTATTGTATTATTGCAGTATACAGATTCTGTGCATGCAATGGAAAGTCTACATTAATATCTAACACGATCAGCCATGAAAAGCACTGCCATAATTCACTTTTTCATCCTACAGTATGCATATAATTAATCTAATTAATTCAAATTTATCAGAGATAAAAAGGCTGCCATCTGCCGTTTCCCTGCAGGCAAAGTGATGATTCTGTCTTTTAAAAAAGAAGCCACATATTAACTAAAAAGAAAACATTCTCCTCAAGGCAGACTAGCAGTTTCCTCCACTTCAATGCACCAACCATGTTTCTTTTTCTGTTTCCTTTAAAGACTTTGCTGTAGCAGTGGTGCTTTTTACTATTCCTGACATGGGGACATGAGAACATTAAAAATGTATTCATTTTGTTGGGAGAGTGATGAGCCACAGAAGGCCCACTGAACTTTTTTGATCTTTCATTACTGCACAAATCCATGAGAGGTGCAAACCTTTTATAAAGGAAATTTTATCAGTGTAGTGTATGGTGTTCTCGTCAACTATTCTTCTGCACTCTAAATACTTGTCTCATGACTTGTCAGAAGGCATTGTTTTTCATTTTTATGTATTTTTTTTGTTCTTGGCTATGCTCAGAAATGTCAGAAGAAATACATCTTTCTTGAGCTCCTTGTAAATGTTAGAATGAATAATTTGTTTTTTATTATTTGTTTATTTAATGTTTATTATTTTATAAGCGCTATGTTTATAATGTGTGTTTTTTAATGATTATAAATAAGACTGAAAAGTACTGAGAAAAAAATAGTACTGAGAATATAGCTGGGGAAATTCCACTGCTTCAATGAACATATTGTGCTAAACAACTCAGCACGTGCCAATGTGTACTATTTTTAATTAATTTATTCAGTTCATTAGACTTCTTTTTACATCATTTGCCCAACGTGCAATCTAATTCTAATGCATTATTCTATCAATCCATCCATCTATCCATCCATCCATCCATACATGCTCACATACCACTTGGTTCCAAGTCAGGGTTGCAGTGACAACATTGCAAACAGTGCTGCCCAGTCATCCCTTTCCCCAGCAACTTCCTCTGTCTCCTCCTGAGGGATCCTGAGGCAATCCCAGGCCAGTTGGGAAATGCAATCCCTCCAGCATATCCTGGGTTGGCCCTGGGGTCTCTTCCCAGTTGGATGTTCCTGAAACACCTCCAAAGGGAGGTGCCCAGATCCCCAAACCACCTCAACTGGCTTCTCTCAATGCAAAGGAGCAGTTACTCTATTCTGAGATCCTCACAAATTGCTGAGCGCCGTACCCTCTCATGGAGAGTAAGCCCTGACACCCTGCAGAGCACCCCCATTTTGGCTGCTTGTATTTGTGATCTCACTCTTTCAGTCACTCCCCAAAGCTCATCTCTATTCGTGCGAGTAGGAACAAATATTGGAAATAATAAGATCCTCAAAGTAAATTTAGAGAAATATTTTTCCGTTTTCATACATCTGTTGCCAATAAAAAGTTACGGCAGTCAGGTATGGTGTCCTCTAGTTAATAACCTCCCCTATTTAATGACAGTTTGCTATCTGTGCCCAGTTTCAATTCAAATAAAATAACTAATGCCTTTTCAGATCGAAAAGAAGATTCAGAACTCAGGGCCATTTTGTCATATTTCAAAGCAAATAATTCACACCAGCTTCGAGGGAAAACCAACGTTTCTTTATCTCCAAAATAACTGATCATACTTTAACATATTTAATGACTGTTTTCCCACACCTTCCAGGCAATAAATGTTGATAAACTGTAAGATGTAAGTAAACATTTCAGGAATCCTTAGTATTATTGTATGGTATAATATTAAATATGTTGTAATAATTTGAATAAATATTGTTTCAATATTACTCTTTATATACTGCTTGTTCAACCTAATTTTCAGAACTGAAGTAAAGATAAACTAAGCCCTTTTATATTGACTGTTTCTAATGATAATGTCATGTATCAGTTTTATATGTACTTTATTATTTGAAAAGTGTGTTTACTTTTTGAACATTGCGTCTATATCTTGTTTAAAAAAGATGCAAGAGGCAGGTCAGCCTACACATTGAGAAACTCATAAAAATTCATGAGGAGGCAAGCTATGCCCACTCAGAATTGCTAAAAATAATGAAGAAAGTTGTATGAAAGGATGGCTGCAAATATATCTGCTGTAGATGAAAAACAGAATGTACATGACTATGACTGTGAATACCAAGGATTTGCTGTAACTATTCAGTTTTCAGTTTAATCTTTTGAAGCGGAATAATAATTGGCCATGCTATTTCAAAGACATCATGCCAATCTGAGCTCCAGGAACACTGAGAATGTTCTGCCAAAAAGTGAAAAGGAAGATTTGTGTATCCACATTTACAATATATGATGTTCAAACTCAAAAAGAATGCAGATATATGAAAGGAATCACCTTGCTTCGTTGCTCACTATGCTGATACATCCGTTTAGAACATAATACAATTGTTCAACATTTATGAGTCACAGTATGACGCATATGTAATATGTCACAGAATGTTAATTTTAATGATCCAATTCATGCAGACAAAATACATGAGGGAACAATCTGTGGATACTGCAGCATTTTGTATGTATAATGCTTAATATTTTAATAAAATCATCACATTATTGAAGTTAAAGTTTGGGACATTAACATTGAGATCTTACATTTTTCTGTTACGCTCTTTGTTGATGACATGAAAGTACACGTAAGCATACTAGATGGGTATTTTGAGGTCAGCCTACATGAACATTGGGCACTATTTTAAAACAAGCACAGTAAATTGTTAAACTGCAGTGGTAACTGAAGACACTGGCTAATTAGGGTGTGTCCAACTCAATTTCAGTTAATTTCTTGACACCAGGCTTTGACACAACTATGGCAGAGTTGCAAAAAGGCTGGCTCGATAGGAATAAATTAGCTGTGGGTGTGATGGGGGTTTGGTTTCATTATTGTAAATCAAATTGCCCCATTTCTTTCCCCTTTAAAAATAGGCACATGGTGCCACTTGCCCACAGATAAATTTGATTGTGCCACCATATACACTCTGTGCACCCGTATTTAACAGCAAGAACGCAAATATAAACAAACCTACACGCAAACATTTACGGATAAAGCATGTGAAAGGTTGCAATGGTCTTACTCAACACCTTATTTCTGGCACAATTTCTTAGATACTCCGCTGAATCTGCCCTTTCAACAATTATAGCACAAATCATTACTAATAGAAGATTAGCTGCATTGTTATTTTATGTGGGAAATTTGAACATGTATTGTAGAAATGGAATAAACAATGTCACTCCCCCTGCTTGACACTCATTAATAGGCTGCATATTTACCCATTTCTATGCAGAAACACTCCATTGATATTTAGAAACATTAGCTAAAACTTTGACCTTCAAAATTATTTAGCCTGTGCTCCCGTATTTTTCCAGAGAATTCCCATCACCAATTTCCATAGAATTAATGCTCATCTGCCCCCTCAGTTTACAGCAATATGGATTTTTTATGGATACATAAGCGTGTTATCCAATATTTAGTTTTACTTGGACCTTTTCTGTCAGGTCTATGCTACATTATGTGCCATACAGTACAAAGGTTCAACATGATCAGGAGAGAGAGATTAACTTTGTTGGTGATAGTGTGCTGGCTGCTACTATATCCAACATAGCTGTAGAATGTGATCAGATTCAGACCGTTGCTGGACAGCTCCCCTACATGCTGCTGACAGGCTGTGGTGGTGGAATTTTCCAAGGTGCTAAATAAAATTGGTGATTTGTGATTATGCCACTGTAATATCATCTTTTCTTTACATCTGTCCCATCTTGTCAAGCAACAAACAAATATAAACAATAGAGTTCAATAACTGTGACCTGTCTACTGTAGTTATTGATTTTTTTTTGTCAGGGCATGTAAAATAGGAAGAGTGTAGTCTTGGGCTGCTTGTCACTCCTGGCGGGAGCTAATATGGCTATAACCCAAGGTATCCTGGCCATTTTAATCCTACACTGCCACATGCAGAATGAAGCCAGTTGTTGCTGTTGTTGCTCATGAGATGTCCATTCAGTATATCATACTACAATATCCTGTTACTTTGGATGAATTTACAATAGTTACACAACAGTTAATAGACATTTAGGAGATGATTTTTTCCAAAGTATCATCAAAGAAAGAACAGATACTAGTGTCTACCCCATAAATAGATAAAATAATAAATGATTAATACAAATATTTTACTGGTTATAATTATCACCAGTGAATGGGCCTCTAATAACTTAGCATTTTTATAGCAGGTTGCATTTCTCTGCCAAATGGATTTCACTTTGGGTTGGCTCATCAAATGTTTTGTTCACATACAGTACTGTCACACTGCAATAAATATAAAAGTAACGTATGCAGCACATAAATATTTCCCTGTGATCCCTTTCTGTTTTTTTGTGAGTTATATGCTATTGTATAAGCTGGCTTTTCATTCATTGTGAGCTCTGATTTGGCTGATGTACACGGACAGATTTTGTGGTGCTAAAACCATTGGCAAAATCTTCTCAAGCTGAGCCTGAAGCCTGTGAAACCATAAAAAGATGTAATTCATGTGCTACCGTCTGTAGCCTGAAGAACCTGTCCTTCACCTCCCACAGTCCCTATGCAGCCCTCTTCTGTCCCCCGGCCTTCTGCCCAGCACAGCTTCAAATTGGGGAGTGTGCTGTTGCCACTGTATGGAATGATACACAAGTGAGTGTGAATTGTTATTTTAAGAAACTGGCTGGTCTTGTGGCCTATGATTTATTCTAGCTGTGGCCTCCAAATATAAATGAATTCTACTGTGGTTCAATGCAAAACCAACCCAATTTGCTTCACACATGTTGTAATTACATAATCACTCAGAACGTCACACAGTCTGATTCACACAGCAGGAGGATGAAAAAAGGTGAGATAATAAAAAAAAATGTTTTCAGGCCCTTGAGGTTTTGGCAATGTAAGTGTTTAAATTCATTTGGTTTGTTTCAATTTCTTTCTCGCATTAATTTGTCGTTGCAAATTCATCCTTTCCCTTAATGAACTGACTAGCATTAACAACACTTTTTTTGTAATTCAGTTTTTTTACTTGTTTACTCATTATGAAAACTTTTCCCTAAAATGCTAGTAGTAAACAATCTGTTCTTAAGGAACACATGCTAATTATTGCCACAAGCTATTGAATAACATTCTACAAGTTGACTGTGGTATGTTTTAATCAACAGCTAGTGATTATCTCTTAACTGTCCAGGCTAAAAGAAATAGGCAGCATTCTGGAATGGCTATACAATGTAAATTTTTATTGAGAGCGGTGGGACCATTCTTCTGACCCAACAGAACTTTTTTTTTTTTTTTGGGCCTCATGGTGGGTTTTTAACGATTGTTCATGGTCCAATTTTGGAAGCTTTTGAAGTTGAGAAATATCTTACACTCATAAAATTTAAAAATGAGACATAATTGCTAGTATTGGATTTTGAATTATGTTTTATTTATAGTAAAATGCATCACCCCAGAGACCATATTCACATTTTCATAATATTTCAAATGTATGAAGAGTTTATTTTAAAAAATGCCTGCCACCAAATTTACAGCATTTTCATATGATATTAACTAAACATTTTCAGTGTTCAAAAAAAGCCTAAATACTCACATATAGAAAGGATATACTTTGAGTCTTGTAAACACACTTTGGGATTTGTGTGTTTGATATGGCAAAGACAAAGACGGAAAGACAAAGAAACAAAGGATTACTTGAATTAACATAGGAAACCATGGGTTGCACATATTTTTCATAATGTCGCAGTCTTGTATTGAGTCAAGCTCATTTACATAGCTTTTTAATGTAGTTTACGGCATCCTACTAGCTCAAATTGTGGCTTAGTTATTCTGCTGCATACCACATTACTTCCACTTTCCATTTTCACATACTGTAGCTCACAAGTGGAAGCTTAGAGCATGCTTTATCGATTGTTTATCTGAGCTTTGTTTGTTGATAGGACACTGCGATAGTGATGAATGGCATTATGTTATGTAAAATCATTTATGATTTGATTTAATATTTTTGTAAATAGTTTAAATTGTGCGTGTGTGTCTGTGTGTGAGGCTGTTGGTGAAAGACATGAGTTACCTCACTTCACACTTCCCTGTGAAACTCCTTTGTAAGTGTAGGTTAATCAAGATGTTACCAAAAACAAGTAAAATGACCGTTATCCCAGGAAGAAGCAGATCAGAAGTTCGTAGTAAAAACAGGAAGATTTATTACGCAGCTGGCTACGGGAACAACTCAGAGAGAAAGTTCAAAATAGTACTGGTGGGTGATTAGATTTATACAGTTTAGAGTGGGTACATTTTGCATAATGTCAGAACTGGAGCGCTGCCTCTGATTGGTGATAAGATGCTGTGCTTCCTTCCGATTGGACCATTCAAATTCAAACCCATCCTATCTATTCAAACAGGTTCCATTCACATTTAAATTGAAATACAACAGGGGGGCTCACCCCCTTCCCCCCTGGGGCCCAGCGGAAACTTCCCAAACGCAGAATACACAAAACTGTCTGTTTCCCAACATAAGCTTGGATAACTAATAAAGGGGTTTTGGGAGGCTCTGTCTCATTCCATAGAGGGACTGTTTGCATATGTATATTACAGCAGCCTATTTACTACTTACAAGACTGACTTACAGCAACCTGAGAGCTGAGCACAGATCAGAGTGCACAGCAAAGTAGAACCAATTGGTGTGATTGTTTCTGTGGTAGGGCTCAGTTTATGAGGGAGAATCAGGGCGATCGGAAGACCACGCCTACTGGTTAAGTAGGCACACACACCTGGATTACATTACTAATCAGTCCAGGGTTTAAAAATGCGTTCTTTTCCCAGTTGGTGTCTGAGACCGGGACTTGCAGATCCTTCAGAGAGACAAAGAGCGAGACTGAATTGGGGGTTGGCTGAAAAGCTGTCGGTGTACATTTATTTTGCCTTTGGTGTTTTATTTTTTACATAGAACCTGTGAGGGTGGAAGGAGAAGGATTTTTCCATTTATTTAATATATAAATGGAATTTTGAAATCTCTCTCTCTCTCTCTCTCTCTCTCTCTCTCTCATTGTTGGATAAATTGCCAATGAAAGAATTCAGAAAGAAATCTCTGTGTCCAGCTCTTCTGTCCACTTATGGGTGTGGCCAATGGGAGAATGAGTAAATAAAGAATATTTGTTTTTTTGGAGGGTACCACCCTCAATAGAATTAGCTTCTGGAAGTGGAATATGGCTGGGAAAAAAATATACACGCAATGTTCCAATTTGGAGAGCTATCCTTAGGCCAACCTTTGGGGAAATGCATGTCAACCTTTACTACTTTCTTCAGTCCACTCCAAAATTTTATCCTGGTGTTGTATACATCCAATATCATCCAATATATGGTTTCATCCAATATCAGAAGTACAAGTACATGTAATCACTACAGAATAAATAAAATACAAAGCTGTTTCTGGATTTCTGTTGTTTTTCAGAAAGAAAAATGTCTCGATACTGTGTGAGATAGTTGTATTATCTGGAGATTTGGACATTTTGGTACAAATGTGCTCTTTAATGCAAGCTTTTAACCATGTATGTACTGTATGTTTTGGAGATAATGGGGTTTATTTAAGACAAGGGGGGTTCTTACAAAAATACCTGGTTTTTAAGGGGTTAAAGTAGAATGCTTTTGTTAAGAAGTATTTCAAATCGGTGTACTGTGTCATTGCTCAATGCACCTGGTCTGGAAAACCCCCCAGACTCAGGAGACAAATGCTTTAAAAAAAGAGAGTGTGGGTTGAATCTACCAGATTTTGAGTTGTATCATTTAGCTAGTCAAGATTTTTATTTGTATCATATATTTAGAAACCCAAAGGACTGACACTGGATTAATATTGAGAACCAACAGGTTTATTCAAACAATTTATGTCTGTGTTTGTTTTTCAAAAAATAACGGCAAATGCATAAAAAATGTGCTATTAGTAAAATTGCATGGGGCTTGTTTTCATGTTCTCCGTGCATGGGTTTCCTCCAAGTACTTTTCCCACAGTCCAAAAACATGCCAATTAGGTTAATTAGTTCATTAAGTATAAGTGTGGGAGTGAATCGTGTGTATGCTTTGTGATGGATTGGCATATTGAAGCTGTTTTGATGGCTCATGGTGGCCCAATACCTAACTAAGACAAATTTCTCCTTTAATTTGTCACCCGTGTGTGTGTGTATATATATATATATATATATACATACACACATACATATGTATACACTCACCGGCCACTTTATTAGGTACACCTTGCTTGTACCGGGTTGTCTTCTGCTGCTGTAGCCCATCTGCTTCAAGGTTCAACATGTTGTGCATTCAGAGATGCTCTTCTGCATATCTTGGTTGTAACGAGTGGTTATTTGAGTTACTGTTGCCTTTCTATCAGCTCAAACCAGTCTGGCCATTCTCCTCTGACCTCTGCCATCAACAAGGCATTTTTGCCCAGAGAACTGCCGCTCACTGGATATTTTCTCTTTTTCGGACCATTCTGTGTAAACCCTAGAGATGATTGTGTGTGAAAATCCCAGTAGATCAGCAGTTTCTGAAATACTCAAACCAGCCTGTCTGGCATCAACAACCATGCCACGTTCAGAGTAACTTAAATCACCTTTCTTCCCCATTCTGATGCTTGGCTTGAACTTGGCAGATCTTGGCAGATCATCTTGACCGTGCCTACATGCCTAAATGCATTGAGTTGCTGCCACGTGATTGATTATATTGTGAGTGGCATTTGGCTAGCAATTGGGATGTATGAGTTTCAGAAGTACAGAGATAACTGAGTCATGGCATAATGTTATTTTATAATTCTGGGCATTGCATAATTCTTTCAATAAATTAATTATGTAGTTGCAGATACCATCAGAAGCCTTTACAAAGATTACTACAGAATGAGTGGTAATTTCACGCGGTCATTTCCACTTCCACAACGTTTTCCATCATTCCGTCACAATGTTGTCTGTGAACTGTTATCTAGAACAGAAAATTGGCCATTGACGATTGAATGAGCTCAGGTGACATCTCTGGCAATACACATTTGTATGATGCTGTAGCCTGCATAGAATTGGTAATGTAATCAAAACAAGCATTCATTGTATTGCAGTCTGCACAGAGGGCACAGAGTACTTGTGCACTGGTGACATTAACTGCTGGATTACGCAATTGTGTGCTTACTGCAAATATTGGGAACATCTGCCTCTCCTAGCAGCTGTGACATTATTACCCCTCAAGCACCATGTGAGGCTGCATTGTGACACTACAAAGCTCTTCCAAGCAAAGTCAAGCTGCCAAGCAGCCATGGTTCTTTTTCTCTAGGTCCTTTCCTTTTCTTTCTTATTGGGCCATTTTTTTTTCCATACGTTATTTGTTTTTCGACAGCAGTATACTATTGTCTCAATGTCACCTTTTTCTCAATGGCCAGACTACATTGCAGAATCTGTATTTTGATGGGATGTTTTATATATGTCATTTCTAACATGTTCAGATAGTTATTGTTATTTTCATTTTAAGGGCAGATAATGTCTTTCCCAATTCTGTTCAGTTTTTTTAATATGTAGTTCCAGTACTAGAATATATGACTTTTCTCTCTCAAATAAGCAGAAAAATCTTTTTCATTCTCAAAGTGGGACGTTGAGGGTTGTCAGGTTGTGTGTTTGACATCCACTTCCTCAGAGTAGGACATTTTGAGATTCACTATTCCTCCTATGTTCTTCTGTATTGTTTATATCAATTCATTAAATTGTGACCCATAATAGGAGAAAAACTTTGATCATGATGTCCTACCTTAGCACTTGACTATTTTGCAGAACATGTGCATGAATTTGATCAGCTTTTGTTTTTATTTCTTCTCATATTTAATGAAAAGTATACCGTGCCCTGTTCAGGTCATAACAGTAGAGCTCAGGGAGCGTACCTTTGTTGGTCCTACAATGCCACTGTCACAGGGTCCAGAATGTGAGAACCTGCCTGCTTCGTCATGAAAAGGGGGCAGGTGCACAAAGTCTGGAGGGATGCCCCAGAGAGGCCGGGCTCAGATGAACTATCATGGAGTCTTCCAGAGATGGTTGAACTGGCTTTTTCACTGTCATCTCTCTATTTCATTATCTGAATTTCATACTATGAACATCACTAACCCATGAAGAATGCACCTTGTTTTTTACAGGCTATCTAGTCCTTTTGGAGACTTCCTTGAGGAGGTTTTAACCTTCACCTGGATAGCAGCAGCAATTCAGATTCATCCTCTTCCACTATTTTGACTTCACCTTTGCACTGTCAGCCCCTGTGCACAAGGCAAGCAATCAACTGGACCTAATCTTCCTGCTCCATCACCAACCTCACAGTCACTCCCCTCCTGCTCTGACCACTGCTTTGTATCATTTTCTGTTCCCTCCTCTCCCTGACCTTCATCTGTGACTTCCTTTGTCACACTCTGCAGTAACCTCCATAATTTGTCACCCCAACCCTCTCTTCTATTGTATTTACTTCTTCCCCATCACTGGAGTCATTCATTTGTCTTTCTGTTTCCACTAAATTGCTGTCTTCACTATTGTCTGTCTGCCTTTCACACTATTTGCCCTCTTACCTTTAAACCTTCTTCATGTTTGTGACTTACAGATACCCTCTACAACAGGACCACACTTCATGATGTGGAACAGAAATCAAATCCAACACCCCTGCAGACCTGTCCACCATACTATGCTCTACTCTCTATCTGCAAAAGCCACAACAATCAGCGAAAGCACCTTCTCTCTCTTCTGGCATAACCCTACTGGTTCTTTCTTCAGCTTTCTGATATCTCCTCTCCCATCTGGCCACACTCAGCATCACAGGTAGAGCTCTTAAGTGGATTGAATCCTATATCTCTGGTGGGTTTAATGTTTAGTTTAGTTTAGTTTAGTTTAGTTTATTTGACAAAATTAAAACACATGTATCAAAAGACTTGCATGTGAAGAAATTGTCAAGGAAAACACAAAAAAGTCCTGGACTTATTTCCATTGTGGTCCTCGATGTTCCAAAGATCTATACTTAGCCAACACCACCTCCAATCTATTGGGTCTTTCACCTCCTCCCGTGGATTCCTATACCATTTATGCGCTGAGAATACTCAACGTTCCCTCTCTTTCCCTCCATCTGACAGGTTTTACAACTTGCTTGAAGGACATCTCCTGTGGGATGGAGGACTGTCATCTTAAACTCAATTTGGTTAAGACTGAGGAGCTCTAAGCTGCATCTAAATCACTGAGAGATCTTTCACTCACTACTGCAGGATCTCTCATTTAATCTAGATGATACAGGAGAGCTCCTTCACAGATCTTCTACTGCAAGAAGCTTAGGGATAACTATGGATAACTAACTCTCTTTCTCTCTCCATACAGAAACAATGAGTCAGGCATGCAGATTCTTTTCTTACAACATCCAAAGAATCTGCCGTCCTCATCACCTACTCCACGCAGTGCCTACTCCAGGCCCTAGTACTACTGTATCACGCTAAGTTTATTCCACTTCCTTTCTTGCTAGTCTCTCTGCCTGTGGCACTAAAGCCTTGAAGCTAATACAAAATGCAGCCATATGACTGATCTACAAGCCTCCTAATCATGCTCATGCACACCCCTTCACGTCATACTTCACTGGCACCTGTTCTCTTGTTGCAGGAAACTTCAATTTTATAAACTAACTAGCCTACAGGGCAGAAAATATAAACTCCACCATACCACCAATAAATCTTCAAGCCCTACATCTAAGCCTGATCTCTCCATTCCTCAGCCTTGAGGTGACTGCCTCTCCCATTTCTACATGGTTGCTTCTCCTAGTCATGAAGCCTGTCTGTACTTGCCCCACAGAAACAAGCTTGTTATGGATGTCATTTGTATTTCTGTTTTTGGTTAGCATAGTTAACTTTGGAATGTTGTAACCAGGTCTGGTACTATTGCTCATATTAATCAGGTGAGTGCACTTATTTTTCACCTACATTGTCCCTCTGTATGAATGCAGAATAAAGAAAATTAATCATTCAATTTGCGAGTGTTGTTCATTTCAGATTTTAAAACATATATGTCCTTTGCAAAAAATAAAAATATGAAAAAAATTCAAAAGAGGAACAACACATATTTTAAAGGGTGTTCATCATTAAATATTTTTGGCCTTTACTAAATGAGCACTGCAATTATATGATTCTGCTGGTGCACATTTCTGTAATTCTGTAATGATTTCTGCTAATTCATCAAAACTCTTTCCCTCTGCCCGAACTTGATCCAGAACTGCTGCTGGGGTTAAGAGATATTGCATTTGTGTAAGACTCTCCATTAATTCACAGCACCCATTCAATGAGCACTCATTAAGATTAACATTTGTGAGTTAGACCCTGGACAATTTTAGATGATCTTCTTTCAAACAAAATGGATATGCATTTACTAATATCTGAGCTGTCGAAAATACACTGCAGTAGTTCTCTTCAGGACCAAAGCTAGAAACATATATGCAATGAGTTTAATGGCATAAAGTTTGAGGGCCATAAGAAGGAAATTGTGGGACAGAAATAGTATGGTTCCACATTTGGAGCACATGCACCTTTGTTTCAGAGTGATTACTCAAAGCCCAGACTTTGACACAATGAGATCATTCCACTGCTGAGATGGAATACATTAAACATTCTAGGCCAGCAGCTCTGGGAACAAACACCAGATCATGTGCCTGCATTATTGTGGAGGAGGATTTGTGCCACATGGAATTCCTACTCTCTGCCTCTCATGACATTGTTCCAGAACACAATAGAAGAAAGGTTAATGCATGCAAAGGTGACAGGCCTGAATAGTACCAGTAAATACTACTGATAGATTTTTTTTTCCTTCCCTTGAATTACTTATCATTGACCAAACAGGCACTTGGGGATTGACGTTAACGTCTGTAATATAGCAAAAAAACATTACATTACAGACTTATCTAGAGCGACTTACACAACTTTTACATAGCATTTATCTTGCATCCATTTATACAGCTGTACATATACTGAAGCAAGCAATGCAGCTTAAGTGCCTTACTCTAGGTTACAATGGGGAATTGAATCTGTGACCTTCAGGTAACAAGGCAGCACCCTACCCATTATACTGCACTGCCACCCAAAGATCTTGTGCTAAGATTTAACTGCAGACCTGGTGCACACTACAGGACCTTTCAGATCCTAACCGATATTGAAAAAGCAGGAGACCCCACACCTAATGACAGAGTGCACAGATTTTATGTCTTTCAGTTGTCAGAATGCAAACACTATATGATTTGGCCAAGAGTATCGCACAACTAGGGCCAGATGTACTAAAAGGAAATAGTCGCAGCACAAAATATTTGCTACATTGTGGCAATATACGAGGATACTAAGCTAACTAACATACTGGTAACTTGTATATACCTATGTGCAAAACAATGTGCCAAAGTACGCAATCATGTGATAGCCTCACATCAAATAAGGGGTCCACACGTCCAAATGACACAGAAACAAATTGATGCAGGTTTTGCGGGTCCATCATCATTGAAATTACACCAGCAAAGATGTGTGCAGACAAGAGACGCCAGCAACACACGAGCAAAGAGAAACTGGCACCTGACCAACCGTATTTTGAAGCAAAATTTGTAGTTAATTTAGTATTCAATGGTTTTTACTAGTAGAGGTAAAACAACATGTGTCTGAAAGTGTGCAATGATTTTTAAATGGTATTAAATAATTTATTTATCGTTTTTCTTTAAAGTAAGGTCAGGGCTTAAAATTCTCATTTTTTGTTTGAGGGGTATTTCCCCCCTATTTTGGGGGATTTCAAAGGTTTGGGGGGGATTTGAGTGAGGGATGGGTGGTGGCAGAAGCAGCAGTACGTATGAAATACATGACAGACATAATTACGCAATATACTATTCTTAGCTTCATTTTCTTTTCTGATTGCCATTTTACTTCATGTAGAAGTCTGAAAATAGCCTAAACCCTTTCCCTTTTTTCACAAGCTGCTTTAAAACTATCAAAATAACTTAAAACTGCTCAGGAAAACTGTCCAGCACACTTAGTTAAAAAAAAAAAAAATATTGAGCAGATTCACTTTGAACGTTCGATTGAATAAGTAACATTAAAAATGTATTTTATGGGTTAGTACAACTGGCTTGTGCTACATGATGTGGTCAAAGGCAGTAACTCTCACTTTGTGGAAGTTTGATAGCCACTGCAGTGAAGTAAAAAATGTTGACAAACAAGGATTTCTGTTCCACGCCATTCATGTGCACACACTGTCAACAACATTCTAAAGCTCCAGCTCCCTACTTAAAGTGTACTTAAAGTACACTATATGACCAAAAGTATCTGGACACCCCTTGGTCTTGAGATATTTTTCATGGTTTGGGCTAGGTGCCCTAGTTCCAGTGAAGGCAAATCTTAATGCTACAGCATACAATCACATTCTAGACAATTCTGTGCTTCCCCAACAGTTTGGGGAAGGCCCTTTCCTGTTTCAGCATGACAGTGCCCCTGGGCACACTGCGAGGTCTATACAGAAATGGTTTCGTTGAAACTGGTGTGGAATGGCACTATATAAAACATGTTTCTGTTTGTCCCTTATGAAAAAGTCCTTTCTGCTTTCACACTTTGTTTTCCCTCAACATGATTTTCAGCTTTCAAAGAATGTGCTTGATATGAGTTTCATATTAAATTGCCATTAATTTGTGGTACTTTATAAGAGTCTAAGTCAGTGGCAACCGACCTTGTTCCTGGAAATCTACTGTCATGTAGGTTTTCACTCAAACCCTAACAAAGCACACCTCATTCAACACCTAGAGATGTTGTTGATCTGTTAATGAATAGAGTAAGGTGTGCCGAATTAGGGTTGAAATGAAAACCTACAGGCTGATAAATCTCCAGGAGCAGGGTTGGTTACCACCTGCCTGGTAAACCAGTAAACACTCAGCCCAGACTAATTACAGTGGTGGCACCGTGTACGGCTAAGATTTGAAGCCCATGTGTATGATGATGAATGCATCAAAGTAGATGGATGCCTTAAAGCAGCCCCTTGTAATCTTTAATCCATTCTTAGAGGCCATGGTATGGGCGTAAAGAAAGTACATACCCATTTCCTAAGGCATTAGCCCAAGGAAAATGCATGGAGATGCTATAGAGATCCACATAATTTTATAATTTTGTACAACTTGTTCAAAATTGATGAAAAATCACTATCCTGCAGAGATTTTAAACACATATTGCAGTGACATATATAGCATATGGCACTGAAGCACTGAGGTAGTTTTTAGCCTGTGGCTAGAAAATATTTGCAACTAGAGAAAGAATGCACTGAGTAGATTGCAGACGTCCACCAAGGCACAACAATCTCCCCTTGCATGAATGTGACAGAAAATGTCTTCTTAATCCAATCATTACTTTTCAAGATATGTCTAGCCTGATGGTGGAGCTAGAAAAAATGTCATGGGGTCAGCAAAATCAAAAGCATTCTTCCTCTTGGGAACATGGATGTGCACAGCAAATTTCACGGCAATCCAGCCATTACTTTTCGAGATATGTCTGTCACGGACAAATAGACAAACAAACAGACGGACAGACGAATGTCATTACATAACCTCCTTGGCGGAGGTAAATATTACGAGAATACAAGACGACACTTGTCTGTTCCAATTAACACTGTCAATGCAAAAACATATGTCTCATCATATGGACACAGTTACACAAGGAATTTCCAAGCATTGACAAAGGACACTGCTAAGAAATTGACTAAGACTGAATTTAATCATAAAGTTTAAATCTTACATTTTCATTTAATTACAGCTAATCCATTTTAATATATGTAATGTTTTATTTGCTTATCCCTGCTGCAAACCATTTCAATATTAAGTACTGCCTTCTATCCATCTTTGTTGTGGTGATATAAGGTGATAGCCACAGTAGTACTTCCCACTGATTTAGAATTCTGACAGATCCCATAGATCCCATTTAAAACATAAATGATATAGCTCAATACTAAAAAATGTTACTGCTATATTTCTGATGTGCTAATAACTACACTGAATGCAGCATGTGACTGTGTGGGAACACTGCTGTCAGTTATGGATAAGTGGCAACAGACTTACCAATTTGGATGACGGGGGTGTAATGTGATAATACACTAAAGTCTGATTTGAGTAAATTACAGTATACCTTCAATTCATTTCTCAATCAGTATTATGCATAAGAAGGTCAATTATGAATACAGAAAATAATAAAGAGTACATTCTCTTAGAATTTGTTATTCAAAAAGACCACCATGTGTAAATGGCTTGGTATAACTATTAACTCCTCATTCTGAAT